>NC_141827.1:27418131-27727298 GCF_982586985.1 Callionymus lyra
GGGCTGTTTGTGTTGTCGTGTGCCGAGACTGAACACTGCGGCGCGTCAGGAGAAGTGAGAGCTGTGTACTTGTTGATCACACTTTTTTTTTTTTGGTGTTCAAATAGTCAATTTGTAAAGCAACAGACTCCTCTGATGTTTAAAACAGTGACTGCAGAAGAACATGTGTGGCTCACTGTGTGTACCTGTACTTGTTTTTTGTTCTTTTTGTACCGACTTTTGTCTGACTACAAGAGACATATATATTATATATTCATCACATTTTTTACAGCGAAAAACAGTTACAATAAATTTAAATTAATTAAACTGATAAGTGTATTAAATGATAAGAAATTATAACGGAAACATAATTGTATCAAAGCAAAAATGTATTCAACCCCGTAGAAAATAAATGCATAAATAAATAAAGTCAAATTATATATACACTAAAAAACTAAATATGGATACTTTTCATGAGGTATCTGAAGGATAATTATATTTTAAGAATAATTAGTTTTTCTTTTTAATTTTTCTTTAAACTAATGTTGATGTTTTCACCAAAATCCCTACCAATTTAAAAAAAAGAATTTGTATTAGATTTATTAAAATATATATAGTTTATTATGAAATTAAATGACAGCACTTTAAGCTAAAGTGACCGTTTTAGACGATAAAATGTTAAAATGAATTCATCATGTTTAAACACTCAATGGTCTTGCTATGCTAATATGCTATCCAGGTGAAAATGTATATATTAAATAAAAATAAATCAACATTTTGGAATGGTAATAACTATAGCTAAAGGTTAGCAGCTCCTCAGCTAATCATGCTAACATTGGAGGTAAACAAAAGAGATGTCAGGTTCGAGTGGTGTGTGAGTTGATGTCTGACTGTGAAGATACAAGATATATTTTCATTTTATATAAATCAACATGGTAAAGGACGACTGCTGGAGACTTTAAAAGACATATTTTCTTCCAGGAGGCTGTTTGACCTGTCGTTGTATCTCTGCTCAATAATCTCGGGTCAATTGTTTTGACCGCGGCACCTGCTGGCTGTGAAATTGCCTGCTGTCCTTTTAATGGATGACTTCACTAGATACACTTTAATTACACCCTGCTGCTGAGAAGGAGGTTGGAGTTCACAACAACATCAACATCGTACAAGGACACTTGATGCGTATTAGAGGTGATGTTTTAAGGTGATTAATTATGGCTCAAGAAACCATTTTTTACAGTGAGCCACAGACTTGGCTGTTAGCAGGATGCTTAAACAACATTAATGTGAATTTGAAACAATTTATCAAACTTAATCCGTAAATTTGGACGTGACTTGTTACTTATTATAGTCGTTTTTATTTTAAGTAAATAAAAAATATTTATTTCAAGTAAATTGGAGGCTTTTTAAAGTTTTTAGATATATATATTCAAACAAATGTTGAATATTGTTAGCCAGGGTGCCATCCTATTTCTTCCGGGGGCTCACACACTCATTACCCTAAAAAAATTGTCTGGGATCCTCAGTTGGGACGAATATTTGAATTCCAAACGGAAGCAGGTCCCAGACTATTTTTTTCAGGGTAGCGAGTGTAGGAATCCCCCGGTAGAAATAGGATGTCACCCAGGCTAGAATATTGTGTCTAAATTGTTATTTTTAAAATATATAGGTTAACTTTTCATCAATGTCAATTATGATCATTTGTTTGTTAATGATACAGTAGCTCGATCAGGTCAAGAGTAATAGGGGCAGAAAAACACCATAAATACATATGCAGGCCACCGGGTCACCGGGTGACCCTGAGATAAGACAAGGGTTCAAATTGGTGAAATCGCAATTAAACACTTATTTTTAAAACTATAACTCTAGGTGTCTAGTTTTATTATTAAAACAGTAATTATAATACAACATGTCTGATATGTCATATGATACATTATAAAACATGTATATGGTGCACTTTTTATTGTTCTTTCACTCTATGGTTCTTTGTTACCTTATATTCAAATGTTGTTTAACATCAATTAGTCTGCACCCTTGCTATAACTTGCTTTTTTTTATTTAAATCATATCACATTTCAATTAGGTTGTGTCTTGTGACAGTAAAAGGCCAGTAGTAAATATTTCCAGCAGCATGACATCATGTTTGGTCTCCAGCAGCCGTTTTCTCGGCGTGGCAATTTTCTGCTGTGACAGGATGACAAGCTGTGTCACAGCCGTTTAGCAGCCCCCATTACACACTGGCTGATAAGAACACCAACATAGAAGTGCCACATATAGACCCCGCTTTGATTATTGCTGAAACATGACCCAGATCTTCTGTGTGCATGACTCCTCAAATTCCTTCCCTCCAGTTCTAAGCATCATATCACTCTGACAACACACTGGTGCCTGTGACCACCTCTTCTTAGTCAGCGTCAGAGTTACATCTGTGTCTCTAACTTGTCTTGTTTCTTCTCTCTGAGCTCTGGCCCGACGATCCAATTTATCTTGTTTGTGACTGAAATAGTTTGTTGCTCAAATAAAAATCTAATTAAAATGTCTCCCTACAGCTACTACTGCAGTGTATATCCAACATCCTGTTCAGCGATCCGTCTTTTTTCATGGCCCGTTTAGCTACTTTATGTGTCTACCTACAGGCTTTTACTTAAACAAACACCCACTTGCACCTTTAATGACTTGCACTACACATTACTATTACAACCCACAAACCCATGCCTGTCATACGTCGTACTTGTATCTACCTCTTTCCCTTCTTACGGACATATTTATGTACCATTTATATCTCAAATATACTTGTATATATAGTGATTTTGTAATGCCTTTAAGTCTACCTACATCTGAATAAGTCCACTGACTTACAGTATGAGCGTGGATGCATCTCACCCAAAGTATTTCCGCCAACAAAAAAAAACGCATCACAAGAACTTAATTGTGTCATCAATGGAGAGATACTAAGGAAGTAAAAGGTAAGTTTGCGAGGATGAATGAAGGTATAGTGGTAGATCTGTATTGAAACAACATCAAGAAAAATTGACTAAATTAACTTTTAAGACCCGTACCAACACAAATACAATGTCTATTTTTGCGAATTATATTGTTTAAAACACTTGTACTACTTTAAAAATCCATAAAATACAGACATTATGAGGGTTTTCCTCTAATCCAATACCTTGAAAAACTAACAAATTATGGCTAAAAGCATTCTGAACTGAAAACTGTGTACCGTTACAGGCCTGGACTGATCGACCAAAACTACCTACCTACCTTACCTACGTACCCTACCAACTAATGGATTAGCCTTTCAAGCTAACCTTTTTTCTGTGGTCATCTACTTTAAATCCATATCCTTCTTTTACATCTCTTTAAAAAACAAAGTTGACTGGCTTTTGTGTGATGTCGCCTTTAACCCCTTACTGGGTTCATCAATTTGCTTTTACTCTCATTTATTTTCAGTGTTTTATCATTTTATTTATTAATATTTTCCCTAAATGGAACGGGTGTTGTTTTATTACTGCGCTGTTTTAATGGATTGTGTCGTTTTCAACTGAATTTCTTTCGCTTTTTTGTAAAGAACTTTGTAACTATGGTTTAAAAAGTGCTATATAAATAAAATTATTATTATTATAAACTCTCACTAGTTTAGCAATGAAGTCACCTGTGTCCTATCCTACCTACCTGCTCTTTTGTTTCTTTCATTCTGATTGATTCAGTTGACACTTTAATTTTTCAAGGCCAATGTCGCCACGCTCTCGGATTTATTTTGATCTCAATGGATTTCCAGAGTGGCGGCGGCTTTAGGACGATCAATTTTATATTCACGAGGCGTCTCTGGTGGTGTTTGTTATTAATGACAAGCCTTCTGTGCGCGAACGAGCTCTTGTTTGTGTCTAATAATTCCAGAAGCCCTGGAATTACAGCGGAGTGACAACAGTTGTTGAACAACCACTGAAAGGTCTCGGAGGAAATTCACTGCTATTACAGCCGTGACACACAGAGTGGGGCTGGAGGGTAAACGGGGGGGGGCTGCCTTCAAGACGTTTGTGTCCCTTAACAATGCTTGAAATCAGAGCCAGCTACAAGCTAGCAACCAATTTATTTCCTTGTTAGCGGGTCCTGTCTTGGTGACATTGTTGAAATAATGGGTAAAAGATGGCACTTTCCGGGCTTTAAGAGTTGACGTTAGGGAAGCCGTCTGTGTTGTGTTGATATGCTCTCATATCCAATTGTGCGAGCACAAGCTGCTGTCATCCGCGGCAGATCAGACTAATTCAAAGGGCTTATGCACGCTTAACAGCACTTCACTTGCTTTGGACGTTTACATCAACACACCATTGGATTTCACTTTCATTCTCCCTTCTTGGCCAACCTTCACACCAGAGTGAAGGGCTCTTCTCAACATCGACGTCTGCCTCTTTCCAAACATTAACTTTTATGAGAACCAGAGGAAGGAGGAGTGTTTGTGCTTTCAATCTCCGTTTTAGTCGGGGTTCAAGGACGTATCAAGTCGTCTCTAAGGAGAGCCGTCACGATATTTAAGACTCTTCTGTGACTCCTGTGCAAAGTTGGATAAAAAAAGAGTCTCACTCAATCTAAACTAAAGGTATTCCAAGGTGAGTTGAAGTGTTTAAAGTTTAGTTTCTCTTCTCATCAAATGTGATGGATCCGTTAGAGACTTTGAGGATTCCACCTTTATTTCAATCAAAGCTGTGACGGGTCCAGAGTCACGTGACACACCAGCTACTTCGCCAACAGCCCGGGCCGGCGTGCTCAGACCCAGGAAGTGTTGATTAAAACGCACCACGTCATGTGACACTGAGATGATTATCTCCGAGTAAAGGAATTAATTATAAGCGGCCACATTAATCACGGCGCCACTCCAGGCGACCAAAGACTGAAATAAGACAAATAATAATTACATGTGTTTCTGATTCCCTCCCATGTCACCTGCTGAGACTGGTCTGACTGATGGATCATTAGATATTCCAGATGTAATCACTGAATTTTCTCCTTCCTCCTTTCTTAACAGAATAGTAGATTGACATCCTTAAATAAATGCGTACTGTGAATTATGGGTAATTGAGCTAATCAACTTATCGAACAAGAACCAGTTACTTTTTCTCCATGATAAACTCATGAGTTGACCTTTGCATCTTCTTCCGTATTTTTTTTAATTTGTCTTTAAGCACCAGAATAATCATTGAAAAAAGGAACTGTTATCACTTACCCACGTCTAAAGACACTTCTCACAACATTTGGTGGCGATATGACAACATCCCGACAAGTACACAATGACAGGGATGGCTGGGAAATACATCTATGTATGTACAAATGACTATCTAATTGAATATGGCATCAACATTTGACACATTTTAGTAAGTATTTTATAAAGATAATTAATGATTTCCTTTAATCAATGTTCAATCTCCAATTCTAATAGGAGAAATTTGGATTATCAAAATGGAATTCCAATCTTTACTAGTAGGACTCCAGATCCTACTGGATTCCAATCTGTTCTGTGGCATATATATTTATATATATGTATGTTTTTTTATTTTGTTTTTGAAAAGGTCAAAGATATACACGCTTTATATATCTGAATTAGATTACTTTCATTGATCTTAGTAAAATTTTGCCCCCAGTTCATTATTACATTGTACTGACGTCAAATGTGGTCGCTAGGAAAATAGCTTTGGTCATTTGATTTTGGTGTTAAAAGTGTCAAAAAACAAAAATGGTATTAGATGAATTTTAAATGCATCCACATCCCTAATTATCAAGAATTTAGTTTTAATAAGAGTTTTTTCTAAAAACAATGTTGAATCTTCTAAATATGCCATTATTGAAATGAAATTAAAGAACTCACTCATAACAGAGAATCTAAAGAAACCCAGACCATCTGGATATGACTATGTTTTGTACTGTTGGAGGAAACGAGAGAGAGTACCTATTATTCTGGCAAAATACCCATTTAAATCTTGAATTGGGAGCAACGTTTGCCCTTACAATGTATTTTAGTGCTATTTACCAGCCATTATAATGGTTGTTCTCTATGAGCAAATGCTACCAAGTCTGGCTTTTTTCCACTAATGACTGATGTTACATAACTTTTTCACCAGAGGTGCTGAACCACATCGCTTCACACTTCAAACCCAGCTTTCACAGTCAATAAAACAACATCATTCCTCCTCACAAGTCACTATTAGGCGTCGTAAAACAAAAAAGCCGGACACTTTTTGAAATTGGCTGAGCTGATTCAGGGCCTCCTGGACGGAGGTGCAGTTACAGTACATGAAGAATGTGGCATTCGAGCGGTCTGGCGTGGACGGATGGCGAGTTGGCAGCGTCGATGCTGAGCCGCCTCCCTATGATCCGCTTCGCTATAATTTGGTCATCCCACGACGGAGTGCACGCAGGCATCCATTATGCATGGACGAGCTTTATTGCATTATGTTTTTTTTTTTAGGCTAACACTCTTAGCAAGCTTGTAGCATGCACAAGTCCTCTCCACCATCTCGGTGAATAATTCAGCGCCGGGGCATTAGTCCGGGAATAGATGGACGTAATCAAAGGAAACAGCTTTTAAGTGTGACTCAGCGTCGCCCCTGTTAGCGCTACCTTCTCGGGCGAGAAGTTAATCAGACCAGAAGTGGACTTCAGCGAGACTCTTCCAGGACATCCGTGACGCAGAATCTGCTTAACAAGACGTTCATAATGGTGCTGTGGAGACAACTTTACATGAACACACTCTTTTTTTTTGTGTGTGTCACTTCCTTTGCAGAACAAGCACAAATTTTGTGGGAATATTTGCCGACTATTGTGGAATGGTATTGAATAATGCTTCGTTTGATCTTCTTTTATTCGGCTTCTGGCTCCATGAACGCACTGCGAGGCAATTTTTTTTTTAAATGAGCTTCTCAGGAATTGTGCATTAACAATACATTTGCTACACTCGGGGTATCATAATGATACAAGGTCAAATATCAGTCGTGATTGTTGAATATATTATTGGTAGTTTTACCTTTAATACTTGAACTTCTTTATAACAACCTTTTATTGACCTTTTATTGACATCATTTTAAATATTTCATTCGCTGTAAACTACTTAAAGGTCAAAGTAATTATGCGGCCATAATGAGAGTAAAAAATAGTTTAATGTTAATATGTAATTAATTTGGCCTTTTTTTTTTAAACTATTCATGAATAGGTGACCTTTATATATGATGTGCCAAGTATATTCATTTTTTTTGGTGGGGATGAGTCATGAAACAGCTGATGATGCATCATGATACAGTGTCTTCATTTTGAAAGATCACTAGATGTCACTCTTTGCTTCGTAATCTCTGACTCTGATCTACTAATTAAATGAAACCTGGAATCATTATCAAAAGTAAGAGTGCCATCTAGTGGCCTTTCAAAATGAAGACACCGTATCATGATACCTGATCAGCTGTTTCATGAAGCCTGATCAACACGTCCTAGTTTTAGGATTTGATACTTCATATTTTGTCTTGGTGAGTTTTTCTTGTCCTTTATGTGCATTTGGAGCCAAATTTCTATTTTTTATATGAAGGTTTTTCCTAAGTATTCCTATTCATACGATAACATGTTGATAATTATAATATAAATATAAGTGTAAAGTTTTGGCCACAACCCAAAACCATATAATCTCACTAACGCTGAAAACTGAAACCAAAAATGCATAACATAAATAGTCCGTTATCATTATTTCTCAGTGTTAAAAGGATTATTTAGCGTCACAATTACTGGAATGATGATGTTCTGACTTATGCGTAACAGGAGCAGATCTCTTTAGTTAGATTCAAGGGGAAAAAGAGAAAAAAATAGTTTTTATTAATTTATATTTTTGTGACGTGAATGTCACGTGGACTTGGTCTGCGGTCTCACCGTATATAAGTCAGAATCACATGATTTTTGTGAGTCCTTCTCAGGTGTATTAAAAATATGCAGACCGCAAAAAACGATTTGTCGAAAAATGTTTGTGGACAGATTTTCAAGTCATCCTGAAAAAATGATACTATTATTACATTTAGATTGTTATTTCTTTGAAACATGCCATAATGAAAATGTAGTTTTACCTGGAAAAAAGGGGCATAATAACTAATTCATAACACATTTTTAGTCAACTCTACATCCAAAAAATCACAAGAAATTTTCCTGTATCATTTTTAAAGTATAATGTTTTTTTCTGATTTAGACAAATTTTCTCTTGACGTATTTGACTGAACCTCATGCAAACTATAGCTCTCTAGTTTCCATATCTGCTCCCAGGTTTTGTCCATTTTTAACTTTATCATAAAACGATTATAAATGAAGGATCGTAGTCCGGTGGTATTTACAAATCATCGTCCTCTGTCTGTTTATTCTCCCTCTCTCTCTCTTCAGCTAAAGGCATCTTCGCTCCACTTCAGGGCCTAATCCTGTTGGAAACGTTTCAGGGAAAGCGGATTATCTCTCGGAGCTGCATGATTTTTTTTTTTTTTTTCTCCGAGAAAAGTTCACTCACACTTGATTAAATTAATCATTGTCCTGCCAGAGCTTTAGCTGTCGCCACTGTGGGACGTAGGTGGCGATCCGAGGCCGCCGTTAACTGGATAAATTCAGCTGTTAATGGATTGGTGGAGACTGAGGTGAGGACGAAAAGGGGGAAAATATTCACCTGCTATTGAGACAATTTGAATCTCGCAGGTCGTTGCAGAAGCGCCGACAGTTTGATTTACCGTCGCTCTTTAATGCAGAGCTGGGTTCGGTGAAGGTGGTTTGCTTTTGTTGCTGCCAGACTGAGACGGATGCCTGAGCTACTCTCTGCTTTCATAATTCATAGCGGGACGTCGGCGGGTGTCTGCTGGGCGAAGCATCAAACCTGGGCGGGCCGACGGTTCAGGGGCCACATTTGTCCCTCTGATTGTGCCTGTCCAGCCGCGGTGAGGTCACTGTAACTGTGGAAGTGAAAAATAAATGGGCCGGTGACCATTTCTCTGTTCGCTCTGACAGCGAAGGTCTTCTCGTCATGTTGAAGGAAAAGATAAATAATTCTACTGTTAAACCAAATAAGTATCAGATTTTCTTTATTCTTTTCTTTCATTAAAAAAAACATAAGTATAATAAAATCAAATGTACAATTCTTAGATTAAGTGTCAAAAGGTGAATGAAAAAAAAAGAAGTATGGAACGATGTTAAATGAGTAGTTAGTTTCTTAGTATGGAGGTATATCTGTGCCATCAGAATTTTGAATGGTTAAATTTAACATTTGTAATTTAAAATATTGAAAAATGGATTTTCTTTTACTGAATATTGACTTTTTCAGTCATTTGGATATTGATAGATTGAATTTCTTTGTATTTAATAATTTAATTTAAGTATTCCAATATTTTCAAAATGGATTAAATAATTTCAGTTTGAAATTTTAATTTCAAAAATATATTTTCTATATTAAATTAAAAAAAATGTTATTCATAGCCTTTCAATTCAATACAAAGTCACATTTTTAATATTGAATTTAAAAGGCTATGAATTAAAAAAAAACAACATATTTGTTTTTTGTAGGGTAAAATTGAACTTTTACAAGTCCTAAATATTTATTTATTTATAAACATGGCCAAACTTCAATATTGATGTATGTTAAACCATCTCTTACATAAACTATGATTACATTGTATATTCCATTTTTTAAATCTATAATAACCTAATTTGACATAATCTCATATTTCCTTAAATTCTAATAAAATGATAAAGTGTAGAGCAAAACTATACAAAAGTAAAATCTCAGTTTCTCTTTTTCTTTTAAACTTTTATTTTCTGTCCAGCATATAAAGAAATATATGTTTGTTATCACCTACTTGAAAATATATATATTTTTCTTTCCTGACCTTGCAATGTTTACTTTGAGAACATTCAGTTTTTATTTCCACATTTCTCTACAACACCCTTTTTCACAATGCTATTTATCTGTGTTATCACTCACGTTTTTGCATCTCAAACTTCAATTTCCATTTTAATGAGATTTGACTGCGGTGGTGCTCCCGCATGGTCACTTCCTCGTAACCGTCCTCCTCCGTTTGAAGGACCATAAATCCAGGGGTGTGAGCGGTTTTTCACCACCGTGTTGTTTACAGCCTGTGAACACTGGAGTGGTCAGGTGAATACGAGGCAACGTGACCTTGCGATAACAATAACTCTCCTTCACCAACATCCATCTTGTTTTTTGTCTCACTCACCCGAGACTAACGTCTGTCGAGGCTCCGGTTAACAAGCAGATCCTCTCGTAACACGACCGCTAAACCTTAAAAGTTGCAATTGTCTAAGTGGTTTTTCATTGAAGGCGACATGAAATTCTCTTTCAAAGGAAATAATTACAGCTGGTTCTTCAGGGGCTGGTGTCGGCAGCCGTGTTTACGCTGCATAATTGCTATGCAGAGCAATTACTCTTCAGCGACAATTGGTAGTTTTAGCCCACACGAGTCTGAGGATTAGAGCTGCCATCGAGTCGGGCGTCTGTCTGGGCGGGAATAATGCAAACATCGGAGGATTGTTTCCAAATAACTGAGACAAATAATAATAATGCCGTCACCTACATGCATTTATTTGTGTTCTTATAACTGAAATTATGGATAAAATAATAAAAACATGGTGAAATAATTTTAAAAAATACTTACAATTTATTATTTATGTTTTACTATTTTTGATCAATTTTCTTTCTGTCAACGAGTCTTCCCTTTTTTTTGCTGTTTGAAATAGTAATTTTCTAGTATGAGAAAGCAAATTAGTTTATAAAAGCAATTTATACCTATATATGTAAATATGACACTGTATTTTTGCTTTTGCACGTGATTTTCCCCAAATATTTTCCAATTCAAACAGATAAAACCTGTACATTGTTGTATATCTTTTATATGTTATTTTAATTAATCATATTTCAATTCCATTTCTTCCTTAAATGTTCTATATACACCTGTTTCTGATTTACATTTATTTTTATTAATGCTAATATTTAGGTTTACATATCTTAAAAAAAACACGTTTTTTGGCAGATTAGAAATTATTTTTGTTGATCAAGTTTCACCTCTTTTACTTTTGAACGAAGATAACTTATAAACTCCCCAGGAAGATTAAAAAAAAAATTAACTGACACAACAAGAGCCTTTATATTGCACATGTGCAACGTGGCAATAGTGCAACGGAGCATCTGTGAAATTGTAATTACAATGTAACTACAATTGTAGTTACAATGTCAAAAGCAATATTTTCTTTTTTCCAAACTGCTTTAGATGGGTTTTTTGGCAGAAAGATGGATGCTAAAAAACGTTGTTTAATGTCTAAAATGTCAGTAATTTTCTAACAAATAAGTATTATGATGTTGTGTAATTAACAATAAAACCAAGGTTCGAATTTAACTGTGGAAACCAGGTAACTTGCTGTGACCGTCCTCCATACTTGCTGTAATGCCCTGAAAAATGTACCCGTTTTTACGTCAGAGCAAAGAAAGGGTGAAAAAAGGAAAGACGAGAAAAAACACGCTGTTGGGAAAAAATGTTGCAAAATACACAAGTTTTTTCTGTAAATGTATTTGTTTAAATGCAGTGCTGAAAGTATTTAGTGGTTTGTTTGGTTTGAAACTCGCCAGTTCCTAAACCTGTCGATGTTGTTTATGTGTGTCTTTAGTTTGATTCATGGCTGTCAGTGACCAAGTGTATAACATGCATTGATTTGTATACTTTTTCTAAACATTGAATACAAGCCGCGAATGAAAATGATAATATTGATAGAATGATAATTGCATGGCGTTTTATTATTCGTTTATAATTTCCTCTACACACATTTGCTTTGGTGCCCCCATTTCAAAATAAATGTTTGCCTTGGTGCCCCCATTTCAAAATAAATGTTTGCCTTGGTGCCCTAAAATGTATGCTCTTCTTTACGGCTTCACTTGCCTTCCCCTTAAAAAGTTTAAATTCCAAGCCTGTTAAGCAGTTAAGTTTCAAGCAATAAAAAATAAAATTCCAGTACTTGTCAACCCTAACTGACCACTGCAGATCCTCAAATAGAAAGTCAAATGACTTGTTAGCTCATGCAAAATTAAATAAATGGCTTGAAATATAGAAAACTTCTGAGAATGAGTGATCACACATTTGAACAGGCTTCAAGTTAACTAACGTAAGTCAGAGAGAAAGATGCTGGAGACACTTGAGTTCACTGCAGGTCAGATCGATGCTAATTAGAATTTCACTTTTAGGAGAGCTAAGTGAGTGTGTGCCTCCGGCGAGAAAACAACTTCTTCTCTGCATCCAAATGATCAAGTTACGATGGTGGAAGAATTCCTGTGAATATTTCATACAGTCTCAATCTAGTTATTTATCATAGGATTTTTTTTCCTGCCGTTTATCTCATGATTACATGGTTTGATGATGATGATGATAATGAAATCTATCTCTGGCTGTGCAGCTGTTACTGTATATAGCAAGAGGGATGCAGTTGAGGCTGATGACTTCCTGTAAACACAAGTGTCTGTGCAGCCAATCACACGGCAGCTGCTCAGTTCATTTAGCCATGGAGGTCTGATGAAGGTCGAGCATCACAAGTGATGAGATGTGAGATGATGATGATGATGATGATGAGGAGGAGGAGGATTCAAGGAGTTTCCCGGGCGACAGGCGGAGGTTGATAGACAGTGATCCTAAATAAATTCTGGACTGTGTTTATCAAGGTCAACTGAGAAGGGAATGTTGACAAATATACGCAATAAACTATGAATCTTTCAAAAACCATCATTGTTTATAGTTAATTTATGCCTTATTTTTTATTAAATAATGTATTAAGGAATCAAATAATTTACAAAAAAACGCTTATTTTGCATATTACCCTTGCATTATTATGCCGATTCATATTTCTAGTTAAAAGATATGATTTTATTTTTATATAAGTAAGTAAGTAAGTAATATATATTTATATAGCGCTTTTCGAGACCAGGGTCACAAAGCGCTTTAACAATCAAAACAATACTCAAAACAGTACATACTTCAAAGATCAAGACAACACCGAGAACAACACAGGAGTTCGAGAAATTCAAGGAAAAGCCTGCACAAATAGAAACGTCTTAAGATGTTTCTTAAAGGAGTCAGTAGACTCCATCAAGCGCAAAGAGAGAGGAAGATTGTTCCAAAGCTTAGGAGCAACAGCCTGAAAAGATTTCTCTCCTCTGGTCCTGAGCCGTGTGCGTGGAACCATAAGTAGATTCTGATCCACAGACCTCAGAGACCGAGCTGGGGTGTAAGGCTGGATCAGATCAGTGATGTAAGGAGGAGCCTGACCATGAATAGCTCTGAAAGTAAGAACCAGAATTTTAAAGTTGATCCTGAAAGAAACTGGAAGCCAGTGAAGAGTTTTAAGGACCGGAGAAATGTGAGTTCTTCTACTAGAGCGGGTCAGAATTCTCGCTGCAGAGTTCTGAATCAACTGCAGGCGAGACACATCCTTCTTGTTAAGACATGAAAACAAACTGTTACAATAGTCCAAACGAGAAGAAACAAACGCATGGATTACAAGCTCCAGATCATGTTGTGACAGCATTTTCCTAAGTTTAGAGATTTTTCTCAGTTGAAGGAAACAGTTTCTGGTCAGTTTTCTACAGTGTTGAACAAGAGACATGTCTTTATCAAATACAACACCCAGGTTTCTCAGGCTCAGTTTGACAGACTGACCTAAGTCACCCAAGTACTGACTCAACCCTGGAATCGTATCATCAGGAGCAATCACCAGAGTTTCAGTTTTGTCCACATTAAGCTGTAAAGTGTTTTCACTCAGCAATTGTTTGATTTCTAGCAAACAATTGACTAAGCTGTTCAGCCTTTGGGGCTCAGTTGGGTCAAAAGAGCAGTAGAGCTGGATGTCATCAGCAAAAATGTGATAAGAAACATCTGGAAATCTCTGAATGATTTTACCAAGGGGAATCAAGTACAGCAAAAACAATAAAGGACCCAGAACAGAACCTTGAGGGACTCCACACAACAGATCTGCCGATTCAGACCTCATTTGATGTGCAGATACACTAAAACTGCGCCCAGAAAGGTAAGATGAGAACCATTCTAACACAGACCCAGACAGTCCCACTTCATCCCTTAGTCTTCTCAGCAGGATCTGGTGATCAACTGTGTCAAAGGCTGACAACAGATCCAAGAGAACCAGAACAGTGAATTTACCAGAGTCAGCCGACATCATGATGTCACTGGACACTTTCAGTAAAGCTGTCTTGTTCTAGTATTTATACTATTTACTAGTATAGGATAATATGACCCTCTTTAAATGAATACAAATACACAAATAAAATTGTATTGATGTAGCTTGAGAATTATATGCAATACAATCTTTTTTCAACTTATTAAACCTGTTGTAGAACGCTTCCTGGCTGCTATAGTGGGTTCAAGTATGCTGGGTTGTACGCATTCTGTTGTTTTGTCAACAAACATAAGGTTTGGTCAAATTTCTAAGCCAAATAAACCCTATACCCTTGGTTTCCAGGGCTCACCTTCAGGATTATGTTATTGAACAAACCTCCCAATGATAACTGTTCCAACTGATTACGCACGACAGAGTTTTATAACATTTTATAAGTTTTTAATAACTAAAAATGCTCATTTTTTGGAATTTGCAGCAATCAGGAGGTCATAGTTGTTGAAATCAAAAGCTGTTTTAATCAAAATCATCTTAACAGACTAAGTTACATTTGAACATAGGATAACCTTATGTGATAGCAGCTTCACAATTCTTGCATCCATTGACCTTGTGAGTTTATGGACAGTTTCTGCTTGAATTTATTTGCAGGATCTCAGAATAGCCTCCTAGAGCTGCTTTTGGATGTGATCTGCCTCCCACCCTCTTAGATATTTTGCTTGAGGATGCTTCAAAGGTTCTCAATAGGGTTGAGGTCAGGGGTGAATGGGGCCACGCCATGAAGCTATCTCTTTTTATGCCTATAGCAGCCAGTGATGCAGAGGTATTTCTTGCAGCATGAGATGGTGCATTGTCATGCATGAAGATGATTTTATTACAGAAAGTATGGTTCTTTCTTTTATACCATGGAAGAAAGTGATCAGTCAGAAACTCCACATACTTTACAGAGGTCATTTTCCTTGCAGCCTTGGGACATGGTGGCCATCCATCAACAATCAACTACTCCATCCATGGTTGCACGGCACTCATCGGTGAACAAGACCGTTTGAAAATGAGTCTTCATGTATTTCTGGGCCCACTGCAGCCATTTCTCGTACGAGCATTGTTTAGGGGTGGCCGAACAGAAGGTTTACGCCTACTACATCTGATGTTCGTGGGACTCCGGAGGCACCAGCAGCTTCAAATATCCGTTTGCTACTTTGTGATGGCATTTTAGCAGCTGCTCTCTTAATCCGATGTTTTTGTCTTGAAGAAACCTTCCTCGTTGTGCCTTCATCTGCACGAACCCGTGTGTGCTCTGAACCTGCCACACATCTCTTAACAGTACGATGATCCCACTTAAGTTCTCGTGAAATATCTAAGGTTTTCATACCTTGCCCAAGGCATTGAACTATTTCGCGCTTTTCAGCAGCAGATAGATGCTTTTTCTTTCCCATATGGCTTGGAAATGGTCATCTGCTTAATAATGTCCTTCATCAGTAGTTTTTTCCTAATTGGGATCAAACCAATTGGTCACAGGTGTTCATGAGTTTAATTGAAAAACAAAAAAAATATTTTTTCTGACACTTTAACAATTTGCGTAATAATTTATTATGGTGTAAGCTTGAAGACTGAGGATGAGGGTCAACAATGACTCTGGTTCTGCTTGAGGTTTCTGCCTTCTAAAAGGAAGTTTTCCTCGCCAACGCCACACTGCTTTACTCATTTTTGAGTTGCCGGGATCTCTTTTTCCTTTCTCGACTATAGTCTTACTTAAAATGTAGAGTGTCTTGAGATATCTTTGTTATGATAAGACACTCAAAATTGAATTAAATTAAGGAGATGAATGGGATGGCGCTTAAATTGAAGTGTTTGTCCGACAAGAATATCCTTCTTGAGAACAAACATGTCATTTTTTTAAAGTTTAATTTTTCTTCACTCAAATTCCCATTCAATAGGTGTTTGAATGCTCACTTTGATGCTTATTTTTTGTTTGTGTGCCATCATTGTGTCTTTATGGTTGTGTTCTCATCAAGCTGGGTCAGACGTCTGTTACCAATTTGGAAGAAAGAGCCTTTTATGTGCCCAAAGTTGAGACATAATTGCCTCCTCTGGTCCTCAGCATGGCTTCACTACTGTTGCCTTTAGAAACTTCAAAGTAACATCATTATTAAATCCTGGAATTCAACGGAGGGACTCGACATCTGATGGATGCGCCTCACATGATCTCTCATGGCGCTGATAGCTATTTTAAATGGGTTTTCTTTCTAAATTAACGTGTATAAAAATACAAGATGTTTAATCAACTTTTTTTTTTTTTATGTATTTGTAACTGTGACAAAAACCTTCTGCCACGTCTACATGTATGAAAACATGTCGTCTGGCACCTGGGCCTCTCGTGTGTCTCTCTCGCTTAGCCGTGTTATTTCCAGGCCGGAGCTCACACACCTGAGCCGGGTCGCTAAGGGGTCGTCATAGAGACGCTTTAGCATCCGCTGCCTGAACAGCTTCTTCCCTCCTCATCACGTGCACCTTCCTGAGCCTCCTGACAGCTTGTGCGTCTGAAAAACTAACTTTCCTTCTGAAGCTTAGCGTGGATCAAGTTGACCTCTCGTCCCTCATGTGTTAGAAACCCGCAGGCCTTGATAAGGATTCGTCTCCTCCCTCAACCTGCCGTCCCATCACTTTTATTTCCTCCCTGCACTCACCGGTGATTTCCCAGCGCTCCCTTAATGTTCCCAACTGTGACTGAACCTGACTGTGATATAAAACTTACCCTTCCGTGGCCAGAGTTCCCTCTTGATGCATCATTAAGTCAAGTGAGAAAAGCTCGTATTTATTTGATCTAGTGGGCTCCCACAACTGAAAAAGAAAATGACTGAATGAAAATATATATACTGTATATATATGTAATGTAGGACACTTTTTCAAAAATAATATAGATTTATTCAAATATCAATCGTTTTTAATGGAGCAGATATATTATTCCCACTACCTTGTAGCAAACATGTATATGTAGGTATACTATTTATTTTAAAACATTCTATGTTTTTTTGTTTTTTTTACATACAAAATAACTCCATTTGATATTACAGATTTTATTTTTTTTTACTGGAGATTCATTTATTTTTATTCTAATCGGTAAAAGAGAAAGTGTCAAGGTGTGGTAATGTTCAACTGAGATTTACTGCAGCTAGCACCACTAGACGGATAGACTTTATTAATCCCTCGGGAGATCTCCTTTGGGGTATTGGGTTTCCTGTTCACAGCAGACGATAGTTTCATAAGAACAAGAACATAGTGCAAGAAAAGGATACAAAGATTAGCATAGAATAACATCATCCTTTCAATCTACTCCTGCCCACAGATTCAGACTAGCTTAGCTAGCAAGAACAACATTCCGTTTTAAAATGCTACTTAATTTACACAACAATTTAAAAAAGTAAATTAAAACCTAAAGCCTGTTGGCCATTTGCCTGCCAAGAGAGTATATTCTGTAAAGTAATGGGTTAATGAGGCTTTATAAAACAGCAGATGAGGTATCACAATACAGTGTCTTCATTTTAAAAGACCACTAGATGTCACTCAAATGATGCAAGGTTTCATTGAATTAGTAGATCAGAGCAAAGAGTATAAAGCTGAGAGTGACATGCCTCACCAATTCTGGTTGAAGA
This sequence comes from Callionymus lyra, assembly GCF_982586985.1. NCBI lineage: Eukaryota > Metazoa > Chordata > Actinopteri > Syngnathiformes > Callionymidae > Callionymus > Callionymus lyra. Next base: position 27,435,945 of record NC_141827.1, read on the forward strand.
TTACAGAACATCACACCAATAGTACATTATATAGTTTAGATCGATACAAAAAAGTATGAATAAATAACAGTAAACCACATAAATTCCACCAAATATATGAATCAAATTAAGATCAAAGACTAGCAAAAAAGACCAATCTCAGCAAGAATTTACCTCTAGAACCTCCTCAAAGGTTGAGTTATTGTGTGAAAGGGGGGTTAAGTACCATCAAAATGAGAAAAACAATAATTTCAAATTGTGTGAGAACTTAAGACATTGGCTCCTGCAAAAAGTAGCTGAAAAAAAATAGTATCGTTGTAAAAGCCAGAACATGTACTTTTTGGGAAATTGAGATCGACAGGCCGTACAAGCAATTTTGCGGACGATGCACTAATCTTTGATGTTGAAAAGAGAGCTAAGCCAAAAGGCAATGTATACCGGTCGACCTACCCTCAACAATGGTCATGTGACTGAAACAACAAGATCGAGGGAACAAGAGCCATAACTGAGGGCTGGGCTTGTCCTTAGAAATAGGTAGAGAAGAAAGGTCATCCACAAGAGACTCGGAGTAGAGCATCTGGTTTCTTCAACAAAAAAGACCAGATAGTGTAGATTTTACATGTCATTTTTACGACACTCAATTGTGATTCATGACATTGATTTGTGAGTCTGCAGCTTCTTAAAAGCGTCCCTGGATCAGTTGGGAGGTTTTGCCAAGGCAGGGTTAACACATGCACCGCCGTCATAAATAAACATGAAGCAGACTTCAATGCACTTAATGGCTCTTAAAATCTAGAGCGACCGGGCTGAGCAGCTGCGTCGTAGCTGCTGCTTCGTTCCAGAGATGATGTAATCAGGGTGTCCCACCACTAAAAAAAAAAAAAGACTGTGGATTTATTCGAGGTTCTCTTCTTTTATTGCAGCCATTGTTATGAACGGCTGCTCCCCTCAGTCAGCAGGATTAAAGTCAGGATTAAGATTCTCCTGCGCGAGCCGGCGGGTGTGCAACTGGCCATGCTAGTTATTGGAATTGCCTTCATTATCCTCTGGATCTCTCATCATGAACTTCTCACCTCACCGAGTCCTCGGAAGCACGGCTCGCCCGGAGCACACAGCTGCCCAATATTTCAGGATGCAGATGCTCCGAAAAGTTTCCTGGATTCTTTGGAAAAAATGGCTCTTTTGGTTTTCGGATTGTTTTAATCTTGTTTCTCAGAGCACAATAAGTCATTTGAGAGCACAAGTCCCTGTCCTCTATTCAAACCCTGTGAACACTTTTCTATCATTTTTGTAGTCAAAGTTTTGATTTATATTTAAGAAGTGATGCGACAAGACAATACGGATGGTTTATTATCAATGTTTTAACATTTTACCACGAATAATGAGTATATTCATATATTTAGTATCTTATTACTGGTATAACAAAGTACACAGGCTAACATAAAGTAAAAAAAAAGTACAGTAAATTTAGGTAAATAATAATTACTAAAACAAACTTTTGACTTTCCTACATCGTCATAGAACAACTCATTGCTAATGGTAGACTGTTACTGATACATAACCTTCTTTAAAATGTATTTATATATAAGAGACTTGTAGAAAAAATATGTTTCCGTGTTTACAGTATGTTGGTGTAGGTGCAAGTGTCATTAAAAGAGAAATACTGATGGGATATAACCAGTCACTTGTTACTGGATAAATAGTAAACAGAGATTCATTTTCTACATTTGTAAATCTGACTCGAGAGAAGTCAGTGCCTCAGCCATGAGTCGCACCGCAAGTCTCTGCTAGGAAATGCATTTTCATAGTCCGGTGTGTTTTGACATGATGGACTGTATAAAATGTGGATTTATTATCTGTGACGCGACCTGTCTGTTGCTAAATCACGGTTTTCTATGCTTATTCATGGTTGAGCCATCTGGGAAATAAAGTCTCTTGGTATGACAGGGCGATGAAACAATCATGAGGCAATGACGTCTAAACCATGTTATATTTGCTACGTCAACCACGCCCCTTATTAGGCAAATTCCAGAAAACTGATTTGTTGGATCATGATATAACTTACTGCCTTTTTGCAGCCAGCCTCAAGTGGACACCCGAAGAACTGCAGTTTTTTTTGCACCCTAGTGACTTCACCTTTTAAAACTAGATGTTGCACCAGTTTTCTAACTGTTTGTCTGGCAAATGGAGAGCATATTATTGAGTTTTATATTTGAGAAATGTATGTAAACCATGTTGTACATTTTGGGATTGAAGTGTTGGGATCTGATTGACTCATCCACCAACTAGCAAGGGGCCTGCAACCCTTTGTTCCATGCGTCTCTTTCAACAGCTTCTGAATACCATCTCTTGCTTTAGATCAAATACAGATTGAAACTTTTTGGAAAAAACCTACAGAGAACTGAGAAAAAAAATGTGCCAAGATTGTCTATTAAGACAACAAGAAGAGTTATTATTTACTTTAATTTCTTTTTTAAATCGAGTTTATAGAACACAATTTTCAGCATTGTTGCTTAATTCATCTAAATGAACTAGTGATCTTAAAAGACTATCATCTCTTAAACTTGTGTCATGTTTGACTTTTCTCTGAGGAGCTTTTTTTTTAATTAGAATAATTTACACAATTTCCTGCTGGAACTCAAACAGAAGATACAATATAGTTTTAAATTTCCCCCAAAAAATCTAATTTCACTAGTTTTCTACTCAAACTCGACTGAGGGTTGGGATTATTTTCAGAGTAATCTGCTCCTTTTTTAGTCATAGTCATAGAGAAAAATGTTTTTCCATATGACGGTGGCCTCTGGTGCTTACTTCTATTCATCCTCCTTTTACAAAAAGACGTTTAAAAACATCCCAGTATGAGGAGTATTTGGATGTTTTAAAGGGTGTCTACTTGGACTATAATTTTAAAAAGGAAACCAATTACTCTGAAAATAATCCCAACCATTAGTCGACATGAGGGTGAATTCGAATTTTGGGAGAACTATCCCTTTAAATAAACCTCAATTGGACAAGTGAGCTCCATCCCATATATGACAGAATCCACATCCCAGAACCTTTCTCAGGTAGTTGTATTGTTGATTCTGTTCCTTCGGGCAGAACTCAGATTAACTAGAAAGTGAAACTGAAAGCTTTTCCTTCAGGCAGACTCTCAGTGCAGTCATGTGAAATCACAACCTTGACTTTCTGATCATCGGAATGATGTATTTAAATGACAAGAAGGCGATGACGTGTGTCGATCCAGTCTTTGTTGTGATGGTCAGCTGAGTCTCTGAATTAAAGTGTGCAGGACAGTAACCAATATTTAGCACAGTGCACTTATAAACCGTGGCCTTGGGATGCTCTTAGCTCACTGGAGAATGAAAATCTTGGCGTCCGATTCCGTGGACTGGCATTTGTCGACGCACGACAAATGAAGACCTTTTGTCTCCCACACGAAGTGGCGCTGAAAGTGAAAGTGCGGATGACGCGCATTAGTCTGTGGCCTTTTCTTTGGCTATTTATATGACAACAGTTTCAGATTGACTTCAGCGGCAACCTTGAGAGCTCAACAGTGTCAGGATCAATGGGAAAGGAGACCGCTGCATGCCTGAATACACTCTTTTTCTTTTCCTTTCTCTGCATGACAGATCGTAGGGCAGTGTATCTCATCGCCACGGCAACAATTAGAGTTCTGTTTCAATCCTATCAGGAGCGGGAATTACAATCGTCTGTCACTCACTTAAATGCCTCGCAGAGGAGGGGAAAACACAGAGTCGGAGATCGCGTTCATTTCTGATCCCTGCGTTGACAGCTCTTTGTAGTTTGACTCCAATCTTCGGATGTAGAAGTGATGACTGCGATACCACGTATCTCTCATCGTCCCCCGACGATGGAGAGGATTAATGGCAGAGCGGTTCTGAGCTGCAAAAAGCCGTGATTCAGCTTTTTATTGTTTCTGTCCCGCAATCAATATGGATTTGTAGCAACAACATATTAGGTCTTCTTACAAAATAAATACAGCTACAGATGCATTATATTCACCCTTTAATGAACCACATATAACTTGGATAAAGGAGTCAAAGACAATCTTGTTGTAAGTAAAGTATGTTTGCTGCATTATTACCTGAATTCACCATGTCTACTGACTCCTTCAAGAAACATCTTAAGATACTTTTATTCGTGCAGGCTTTTCCTTGATTTTCTGAGACTCCTGTGTTTGTCTCGGTGTTATCTTGACCTTTTTATAATATATTTTATTGAGTATTGTTTTGATTGTTTAAGCGCTTTGTGACCCTGGTCTGGAAAAGCGCTTACTTACTTACTTAATTTTTGGGGATCACTAAAAATACTGTCTTCCACAAAAAAAGAAGCATATTTCTTACTCAAGTGATTTAATTCTCTTCACTTAACTTGTCGAGAGTGAATTCCTTTGGTATCTTTTGATGACATTTGTTGTAAGGGTCAAACATAAAATTTGGAACTTTCGTTTTTGGGCTTTATTAAACTCATTTTAAGTAGACTGCAAAAAAAGGAATGGAGTCAGAAGTAAAGCGGACGATGCACCGATCTATTGTGGTGGCAATCTAGCTAAACCAAAAGGCAAAGCTCTCTGTATACCATAATAATCTACGACTCCACCGCTCAAGTTCTTCTGCTGAAGCTTCTGCCACCACAACCCGACCCCAGATGAGGCGGTGGAAGCCGAGACATGAAGAGTTCTGAGATCTTGAATTCTAGCAAATACGCATGACGTTTGCTTAATGGTCATGAATAGAAATTGGCACTTTCTTTGGTTTAAAAAATAAATTATATTACTATTTACATCAATTGAATCCTTAGGGTTTCTGGATACTTGGAGCAGGATCTAATTCCCCAACCCGGAGAAGGCTCCCAAACTTATTCCAACTGAGAACCATGGAACCTTAACTATGGCCAAAAACGGTAGCTAGAGGCTAAGTTTTCTCCAGAGGATGACTGGACTCTCCCTTGGAAATTGGGTGAAAGCACAGTCATCCAGGAGACGGGGGTGACCCAGGACGCACTGGAGAGACTCTCTTTGCTGGCCTTGGGGTCCCCTGGGTAGAGGCAGAGAATGTAACTGCAACTCTTACCCGACCCTGATGAGGCTGTAGAAGGTATGACAAGACAAGACGAGACAAGACAACACTGGAACCGTTAGATCCTCAAGATACTTTAACTCTTCCACTTGGGGCAGGATTTAATCCTGATCCTGCCAACGGCTCCTGACTCTATTCCACCTGAGAATACATGTCTTGGGCGTCTGATTTGGACGACTCGCTAGTGGGGGTTTTCAGTTTACTTCCCGTGGGTTGGAGACCCTGCAAACACTGGAGAGACTACAGTATGTCTCTCAGCTGGTCTTTTAAAACTTCAATCTGTTTTTGGGCAACAATAAAATTACTTGACAAGCAGGTTTTGTCCCCTGGGCCTTGAGTTTGATACATCACGAGCCTCAATCTTAGTCCTGATAAAACGTGTAGCTTCAGAATGTCGCGAGTAAACAGCAGTTGTTCCTCCAGGTTGCTCTCGTTCCCAGTAAGTGTGTTCCCTCGTCGTACCGTGTGTGATATTTGTGTTTACTCTGCCTCCCTGTGACATCTGGAGCCGGGAAAACAGACCAATCCATTATGTCTGAGGCTCAGCCGCATGTTCTCCAGTGTGTTGATGGTCTGCAGCTTCCCCTCGGAGGTTAATATATTCTTGCTCTTACATTATTTAACACGTCAGGCCAAGATGTTGCTTCACGTTAGAGGAGCGGGGAAAATACACAAGTTCACTTTTATGAAGACAGAATTCAAAAGCAGTTTGGGATTAAGGATACTTTTCTCTATGCTCCCCGCACGAGTCGACTGTGTAAGAAGCAGCGGGAAGAGACGACAGCGTTTCATTTAGCTGAGAGTAAAGAAGATGTGTGCTTGTGTATACAAGTGTACGATCAAACATGGTTTGAGTTAGATCGTGATGGATGAATGAAAACGATCAATCAAACCTGTTTCACTTCAGAAGAGCGTGTTGTATTTTGAAGCATCATTGTCAAATATGTTGCTATGAAAGGTGAGTCTGTAAAGTGCTGCTCTGAAAAATGAGCAATGCACTAAAGTACTAAACATCGAGGCAGCTCATTAAACTTTTTTCAGTTTTTGGGGGTTTTTGCTGACTTGCCATTGGTACATTTTCTAACCGGCAGAGGGCTTATCTAATTTAAGTGGAACCTTTGCATGTCCCCCGCCCCTTTTCTGACATCCTGCAGCATTAAGTACATTGTAAATATATATACATTTTAATGGAATAAATAGCTGAGTCAAAGTGCCAAGGAGCTGCTTGAATAATGCATTTGCAATGACTAAAACCTTTATATTTTCTTGTATGATTTAAGCTGTGTCAGATGTATTTGTTTTCATATCTTGTGATTGGAATTGCATCAAACATACAAGAACGTGAGAATGTCTGCTGAAGAGAAATACATTATTAAAATTTCCAACAATTTAAAAGTCAATAAGTTTTGATTATTATTATTTTAAATTTAACAAGTATCAAAGGAGATGACAACTTGTTAGATTATCTGTCAGCAATTGTCTTTTCTTCTGAATGTATTTTATATCTCTGAATCCCACAATTGAATTTCAAGAACCTCAAAAAAAGGAAATCTTTGATAATTTACAATTCACCAAAATATTTCAGCAGGCCATTCCATTATGGGTCTGTCCAGTATTCATAAGTGTTTTTTAGTTCGACAACAAAACCTTTTTTCTTATTATTGTGCATTTTTTTGGAATGTCAGTGACAAATAATTTTTTAACAACTTTGTAATTAATTACTTATATCTTTGACCGATTGGAAGCAATAATAGCCTTGATTTTATTGAGTTAAACACACTAGCTAGTGTATAATAGCTATAAACGGAATAGTACCAATCATCGGCATCAAGTTTTCAGCCTTGGTGACCTTGTTTTTCAATTTTCGTCCTAGAATTTTCATTTCCATGCATCCATAATAGTAACCCATTTGTTGTCATTCTCCCAACCATAATAAATATTAAAGCAACAATTGGTAAATTTAATAGTGTCGTTTTTGGCGACCCTTTGTGTCCAAAAGTGCTACCGCAATGCCGTAAACTATGATGCATGATACAGCATTTAAAAAGAAAACTCTGGCTGATTCTAATAACTCATTTTAGTGATAGTTCTTTCCTCGAAGGGTGATTCAATTTCCACGTTTCAAAAACACATTTCCGAGGAACCTACATCTACGTTCTTGCGATGACAGGATCATTTTAGGAGTCCTGCGTGTTTTGGGGGCTGCTTATCAAGATTCATATCTTTAAGCGAGGAAGCAGGAAGCAAACGGTTACTGTGAAAATTGACATGGAAAGAAAACAAGCAGAGATGATTTCCTTAGTTTAAGGCTTGTTATATGTGTGTGCAATTGTTAAAAAGTAAAGATTGGTGGTAAAATGGAGGCACAACACAGAACTTAAAGGAATCATCTCTATTTCCTGCCGTCGCCTCCGTCCACCTCACACCACGTTCTGGCCATCGGTCCGACAGTCGACCCTCGCTCCTCCGTCCCCTCTCTGCCGAGGTGTCCACGAGAGGAAGGTCGTCCCTCTGTCTCTGGAGTCTTGACCGACGGAGCAGGGAGGGCGGAGAAGAGCAGTGAGAGCATATGGTTAGTTAACTTTAATGCAGAGGCAGATGTCTCCTCGTGTTTTTGTGAGATCAGTGGGCCGAAACGGGTCACGTCAGAATCATACAAGAGAACATTTGTTGCCTTTGTTAGCCTTTGTATCCGACCCGGGCATGTGGCTGGGATTGTAATTATTTCTCCTTATTCACAAACTGTGTGAGGTTAATGTGCCCAGATCCTCCGCATGGCAAAGGTCCAAATCTGCCTCAGATTTCGTTTGGAAAACAGATTATTCCTTACGCAGGGAAGCTGATGATTTAACGTTAAATGATTGTGGATTTAAAAAAAGAAAGATCTATAATACTTATTGTGAAAAACTTTATTTTTATACGTTTTAACATTTTCTATATCGATACAGATACTTTGTCTAATACCAGTTTGTGAAGAATACTTGTTTCCAAACTTATTTTACAAGATCAATTCGAATAACGACAACAAAAGAGATGTTACACATCTTGAGTTTTTAGTTAAATTTCTCTTAAGCGGTTTTCTAATGCTTCGTCATTTAATGTATAAAAGAAGACTTGCTAACAAGTGACAAACCAATCTCATGTTTCCTGTCTTTTCACTAATGATTATTTCTTCAGAAAAATACACATATTTCAAAGTTTTGGTCGGTGCAACAAACTATAAAATATATATTAAAATAAACAGCCCTATGTATACCCTAGTTTCTGGACTATAAGGTTGCCTAAAATAATTATATTTTCAAAGTGTGCCCTATTGACTGTAGCGCTTTATATATAGAAATAATTCAGGTTCTGCTTAATGAGTTAGAAGTGTTTTTGTGTCGTACATGGCGCTCAATGCCCTCTGTCAAAATGTTTAAGCATGACTTTTTGCAGCATTACGGCTACCATAGTCAGGAGCTTTGTGGAGTCATTTATACTGTAATGTCCGCTGTTGTTTTGTTGAGTTCTTCGCTTTACTTAACAACTCACAGAGTTCGTTCCTGCCATGCAGATCACCATCAAAACACATACAACACAACACGTCGGATCCAGAGGCTCAACTTTGAACTCGCTATTCTCGCGATACGAACCATTACCATGATAACATGAACACGAAGACACTTTGATACGTGGACCCTGAAGATGAAGAAGTTGTGGTTGAGGAAAAATAATTGTATTGTTGTTTTGTATTTTACGTGTTAGAACTAAACAATTTTGAGAGTAATTTTAATTACTTTGATTATTCTAGAATTGTGTAGCAAAACTACAGAACCTCAAGGTTATAGTGATATAAAACAATTGCGAAATTATCAAATAATACACTTTTTCTAAAGTCTGACACAGCCATAATTGGTGTGTTAATATAATCCCTTTTGTCAGTTTGATTGACAGGGACATTAACCAACTGAATATTGGCAAACACCATTTCCTTTTTTAATATCCTTTCACCACATTCCCCAAAATGTAATCAGCTCCCTTGTTTTTTACCCTCTTTGTCTTTTTTTTTTGCTCTCCCAGTCAGTCCTTTTAAGCCTCTTAAGTGGAACTTGTGTCTTGTGCCGTGCACCGTTGAAATGAGTCGAAATGAAGTGTGTAGAGAGGTTGTTGGCGAGTAAGACCGTTTGCTGCCTGTTCCTCTTTTGCTTCCTGCAGCAGCAGTGCTCCACATGTCAGTTATATAAGTGACGAGAATTTCTCTGACGCTGCAGCGTGAGGTGTGAGGGTTTTCAGGCTCATAGCTCACTATTTCGCCCCTCTCAGTGGAGTCAACAACATTCCCCTCATGATCCCACTCTCGCATTTGGCTGTCTAAAAAATTGAGCTGCTGGAAAAACCCAAAGGTGTCCCGAAGCAATTTTTTTTTTTTTTTACTGCCTAAAATAGTCACAGGAAGCTTCAAGGTTAGAGCGAAAGCTGTGCAGCTGTCAGGTCTGGAGTGTGATAAGAGAACAGGCTGGAGGTCCTGCAGGTTTAAAAAACCACGATGAGGAGGTGAAACGTCTCTAATCATGACTGATACAGAGTGAGACTGCTGGTGATGAGATTAGAGCTTGAGTCGTAACGATAAACTACTCTGGATACATTTACTCTGGTTGATAGAAAACACAAATGTATTGAGGCTTTCTGTCTCCATCCTACTTTAGACATCATTTGAAGCAGCTCAGAAGGAATCGTGTTGATGGTCGTGATCACTGTGCAGAGTTTTGTTTATCTGTCTCAAGGGCCCAAAAAAACAGTTGTTAGAATGACACTTTTAATGTGATTTAATTTGAAAAATTGTAAAAATTTGCTCTAAAATAACGTGAAGATGTTTTTCTATATCATTCTTAATTCTTCATTTTTGTATGTTCTTGGATTTTTTCTTTAAAACAGGTTAAAATTAAATTAAATGGACAAACCAGATCAACTAAATTAATTCATTTATTCATTTGTTTTCTTTTTACTGAGGAAAATGTTGTCACAGCATGATCTGGAGTTTATATTCCATGTGTTTATGTTGATAAAATGATGATGATTAAAAAGGAAAAACAGAGAAAAGTTTAGCAGTTGAAAAACATCTGAATATAATGAGATGGACTGAAGTACTTTTTTTAAGCTGACAAAACATCTCAAAATAAGCGGCTTTGTTTTCTTGCATATTTTCCACCTGACTTGTTTAGCTTTGTTTGCAGTCTTAAGGCTTGAGTGATGCTTGAATGCAGCGAATAATTGGCGGGTCAAGTCCGTATCTTTCCACGTCGAAGAATACAGACGCTCTCACGGCTTGTTGGCGACTCATCCAGATTGCAGAGGAATCACTCAAATGTGGGGGGGATGTGGAAAACAACAAGCTACAGCGACGTACAGAACACATGCTGGAGTGTCTTAAGAGGCGTTCTGGGCGCTGGTTAATTTTCTGACAGTCAGACGACACCGATAAAGACTGGGCGGCGGACTTCTGTTGCGCCTTGATGACTGAAGCGCTGGATTTCTTCCCAAGCCTTTGTCACTGTCCAGAAAACACTGGGTGGAAAATCAACTGAAATAAATTAAGGATTTCAAGCTGTTTTTAAAGATGTTTTGAATATATTTCCTTTAACTCTTGGATTGGACTGATTTAATCTTTTATCCATAGGTATTGAACGTTGGTGGCTTGTGTCAATAATCCTGAACCTTGCCCAATGATTCTAGAGTTGTCCTAGCTGCCCCAAGACCCTAAAATCCATGGGGTAAAGGGGTACACCCTTCACCAAGGCCATCATTTCACTGAGCCATGGAACCGTCCAGGAGGCATTCGAATCGACTAACTCCTCCTTGGCCTTGGCCAGTCTTTTTCATCATTGTCTATGTGGGAGAATTCGGACACCCTATAAAGGACACTTGTTTTTCTTCTTCTTTCTGCAATAAAAAGATCAGTTATAACTTTCCTATAAAAAGGTCAATTGACCAGAGAATGATAATGTTGGTACTCATATTCTACTTTGGCAGGAAAATCTTGCCTGGAGTGAGCATTCCAACGTTCTTTAAAACTTAGATCAATGGAGCTGTTATGAACTACTGGTGGCTCCACACTTGAAGTTACTTGTGATATTGTTGCTACGTGGTTTAGTGTAGTTTTGTCCTATCAGAGTCTCAAAAGCATCTTATTCTAGCATATAATATTATCGTAAACTTACTGTGCCCACTGATGTGCTATAGCAGGTGTCCCCGACCTTGTTTGTACCGCGGACCGCTTACATTTCAAGATTAAATTTACGGGGCGACCAACAGATGAAATAAAATGGCATGACCTGCAAAAAAGATCCAAATAAGGTGAATGAAAAAATACATCCCACCATAACCGACACCACTGGTTACAACATGATCTGTTTGCATTTCCTTACATTTGACTGTACTGTATGTCGACGATGGTGTTCTGTATGTGTGTGTGTCCTCACTAAAATAAAACTTTTAGAACTGCTGTTTTTTTAAGAAGAAAAAGAACTTCTTTCAGACAGTAATTTTCAAAAGAACAGAAATAATGTCCCAGGACATAATGTCTCGGACCGGGGGTTAGGGGACCAATGAGCTATGGTATATGTGCATTTTGGTTATAGTTTGGGTCACTTAAAATATCACAACTTGGCAGGATCAGGATGATCGGAGACGGTGACACAATCCCTCCTAAAGAATAGTCAATTAGACTGGAAAACGATTGTGCTGCAATACCGCACGTTGAAACCTTGCCTGGTTTAGCACGATTAGCTATTAATGGGTCACGTTTCAACTGACGCCTTCAAGGTTCACCATAAAAATCGAAAAAAAGACGGTTGTGGCAGGTGAATCAGATTGATACAGTGACTCTTGTTTTCTTCAGTTTTGTTCCACAAGTCTTGATTTATGGCAATAATGACATCTGCACTGCTGTGAGAGGAGACAGTGGATCTCACTGTTTGAGCGCAATTAGGGATTTGCGATGAGATTAAACGTCATCTTTAATCCCCAATGATACTCGAGAGCAATAAATCACGATCGCATTCGACTGTAATCTCAGCACTTTGGCGGCATCTTACATAATCATTTTCACGGTGAATGACTCTGCTCTTTTTTTTCTGTCCGTGGAACACGACGGCTTGCAGAAACTTCACACGCGAGAACGTGTTCAGGCAGAAGGAAGCATGGCATGTGCTTTTCTGGGCGAGTTTATAAGTTGTGATGCCTCGAGAGTGTGAGGTATCGCTCCAAGTGAAAGATCTCAGCAGTCACTTCGCCGCGGGGGGCTCTCGGCTTGCGTGTATTTTCTTTCTGGAGCTGTAAAGAAGAGTGTGGGCGCTTTATTGGACTGCTGATGTGAAGCTTGTGTCTCTTGACACTTCGCCCACCATCGTGGAAAAATGACACGGAGGCGGGAAATGACTTAAGTATTAAATTTGAAGGTACCTGTATTGAAATACCTGAGTTATTAGTCCTGTGACAAAACAACAGTGTAGCATATCTTGCCTTATGAACTACTATTGAATGGGACAACAACTGGAAAAATACTACCACTACAATTCTTTTTTTTTTTATACTATTGAGCTCAATAGTCACCAACAACTTAAGACATTCAACCATGTACTGAGCTGCAAGGCATTATGGAATTTAACAGTCAATTGTAGATGGGGTTTTTTTGTGTCAGAAAAAAGTGTTGGAAGTCATTAATGTAAGGTCCATAAGCGGCTTTTATGCAGCCTAAAAGGTTCATTACAAACTATATAATATAACCAGGGACATTTGAAATAGAATGGACACCCCTGATTTTATTTATTTAGATTTTTTTGGGAAACGGCATGTCTTGCATTTGTTAACCATTTTGGATGGTGGAAATCAGTTGAAATTCTAAATCCAGTTCAGGTGACTTCCACAGAAGAAGTGAGGATCAAAATAAAATCATACAATACAATGCCCGATACCATCATGAGCATCCAGTCCGATGATTACCAAGAAATGGAGAGTCGAAGAAAAATAACTATAGCATTTTACTGCAACGTCATGTAACGTAATCCCATTCCAGCAACAGAAAACTAGCTTTACATCACATACATTCAGAATTTCATCACGCATCTTTGGACGAGCTGGAAGGCAAATGTGTTACAGTTGTGACCTCGAGTCTTTGGTAAATACTTCTGAGCACAGAGGTGCATGATGCAAAACAGCTGAAATGTGTTTGTGAACCAAAGTAGGTTGAGGTTGTTCAGAAGAGCTCTTCACAAACTCGCTGAAGGTTTCAGACTGCGCCTTTTGTCGAGAAATTCATTCATTGTTTCTTCTTTTTGAAAAGCAGATTTCCAATGTCTTCTATTTATTTGTGTTTGGTGTTTCTCACTTTTGTTTTTATGTTTTTAATTGAAAACATGAGGTGAATGACACCGTGGGTTTTTCTTCCAACAACATGTCCATCAGATTTTAAACAAAAACAAGTTGTCGCTACGGCTTTATTTGCACATTTTGTGTTGGTTAAAATGTATTGTTTTAATGAACAAGATGAATAATTGTTAATTTATTAAACGTGTTACCTTTCTTTTTTCTTTGTGATTTTACCTAAATACATAATTCAGAAACTCATGTACACTTTACCTTTATATAGCTGCCAAAATAAAAGAAAGAGAGCATTAAAAGCAGACTTGGTGGCCTTTAACTGGAACCACTTTGGGTGCAAAATAAAGCAATAAAGTTTTCCCTGTTAGTTTCAAACTTTTCTGTCATTTTTGTGACAACATTCGTTATTGTTCTTCTCTGGTCCCTTTCCCCGATAAACCTTTTTTTTCTGTACCTTTTTCTTTTTCTGTTCGGCCCACTGTTATCCCTTGGAAAAAACCTATTAAACAAAATGAATTAAAACATATTCTTTTTTAGCCACATGATTATTTTTTTCTAGGGTAGAAAATATTTATGTAGGGTATAAGATGTTTTCAATAGGTAGAAATCATTTTTCCTATGGTAGAAGATCTTTTTCCAAGGTAAAGAATGTTTCCTAGGGTTTGTTAGGGTAGAAGATATATTCCTTAAATTTCCATTCACACCCTGAATGAAACCAAATAACTAAATGCTCCAATATATAAATATATATATATATATATATATATTTTAACAATATTGTAAAACTCAAAAGCCACTAGTATAGTATGCCCTTTGCTCTCTGCACTATCTCAGCTCACATGAGTAGTTTCAGGGGTAGAGTCTGAAATAACGGGGTTGGAATTTAAAATGCAGCTTAACACGTACCAGAAGACCACTCATGTGGTAAATACCTTTTTTTTTTATATATATATTTAATTAGGCAAACATAAAAAGGAAGAAAAACAAGGCAGATAAACGGCCAACCCTTGGTAAGGAGCAACTGAAAAGGTCCAGAAAACACCATTAAAGGTCAGAAACGTGAGCAGATGATGGAATAGTATGCAGACGAACTGGAAGGTGGCAGCAAGATAATCTCAAGCGGAAAGGGAGAAGAGAGGGTATTTAAGAATAGAATAACAAACGGAGTGAACCACAGGTGAAAGGTGGGGTTGGAAGAGAAACCAGCATGATAAAGCTGCAGTTGGCGGATAGAAACTTTACTAAACATTGTTTATTAGATATTCCCTTTTTAGTGACACCTACTTCAAGAATCAAACATGAATAAATTAATATGTGTGGGTTATAAATGGAATGGTTTATCTTTTTCTACTTCATCTTTAAGTCGAAATTATACATACAGTACATTTAAAAGTAAAGATTTATGAACAAATATCTTTTCTGTCTGAGTTAAGCTAAATCTGAGTTTTTTGGACAGTATTTCAGCATCCGAAGGTCTTCTCTTTCTGCCTGACCAGCTCTGAGACAGCTCTCATCAGATCTCGTGCAACCTTCCTTCTGAAAATGCCAGCCCACCGGGATGACTAAGCCGCATCAGACAGCAGGAGCGCCCGTGGATGTGATGGGTATTTTGATGTGAACTGCCCGAAAAATCCGAGTTCAGAGCGAGAAGCAATAAGATTTCTCCCACAAACATCTTATGTGGTGAGACTTAAGAGGTTTAGAGAGAGTCGTCGTGAGAGGAGAGTGAAGTTCTGTTCATTTGTGGAACTTTATTCCAAGGTTAAATTGGAAGGTTATATGATGATTTTTGGATGAACAGTCACCGATGGATAATGAGACTTTACTTTTAATCAAAGATATGAGTTTAATTATCTCTTAAATGCTTGAGCAGTGAAACCAACTGACCTCAACATGTATCAGACGAGTGTCTACCAGCACTTGAGATATTCACTAAATCTTCATTTTCATGTTGTATTCCTTTAGTAAGACATGTTTTCTTTCACTGAAGACAACATAAGTGTAGGACCAAAAGATATAATGTCAAAGTAAGATTTTGATGTAATACGATTTATTTTAGCATAGGAAGAATATTATGGGCTCAGTTGATAAACCCGAAATCTGTTTAGCAATATTTGATAAAATAATTTTCAAACATCAGAGAAGTATTATTTAAAGGCTGTGATGTATTCAGACATTTCTCATTTGCTTGTTACTTTACAGAAATAACACCAGGATGACATTATGACCCTTGAATGTTTTCTAATGTCTTCTTCCATTTGTTTTTCTTCTTATTTTTAAGACTGCCTTCTTGTGCTCTAAACAGACACCGAATATTCCTGCATTATTTTATTTCAGAGTGAAAACTGTTGCCTCAAACTTTACTTGAACTTCTTATCTTTGAATTATAATACTTTTGGGAGTCGGATGAAAAATCTAGCCATAAGAAAACTATATTTCTTGTAAAAACACAATTCTTTCTAATATTTGACTTTGAAAAATGCACCTATGAATATAATTCCTGTATTGATTTTGGTGTTTGGTTCTTAGGTACAATTTTAGGAAATTACAACATCTATAAACGATGCACCTGCATGAGCTGAAGCTCACTCTTATTTCTTTATCTCCACTATCAAAGGAAAGCAAGGTCATAGATGAAGTGTAACTCCGCTTCCAGATAGTAAGTGAGTAAGTAAGTAAGTCAATTATATTTGTATAGCCCTTTTCCAGACCAGGGTCACAAAGCGCTCAAACAATCAAAACAAAACTCAATAAAAAATATACTTAAAAGATCAAGATAACACCGAGACAAACACAGGGGTCTCAGAAAATCAAGGAAAAGCCTGCATGTACTTTATTAACCACATCTATAATAACAACGCTACATCTACAGTATAACTGCTAAAAAATCTTATAATTTGGTACTATCAGGATGAAAACCACAAGTTACTCACAGACAAATGCAGTCACACTGATGGAATAAAAGACAGCCACACTTTTTTTGAAACCAGTTAAACACCATTATTCATTATATAATGTTTAAAAATACAAGTTCAGTTTGATAGATGTGCAACCTCTGTTCCTAGAACCAGTAGAGTGAGATTTTGGGGGGGATGACAACTCAGGGAACTCAGAGAATCAAGGAAAAGTCTGCACGAATAAAAATGTCTTCAGATGTTTCTTGAAGAAAGTTAAAATTAAAGAGTCAAATAATCATTCAGTCAACACTGCAGAGAAAAATCTATGATAGAAGGACGAGTCGACACTTGAAAGCTGTTTTGTGCTCTTGAAGAAAACTCGGCCTCCCTCCGGTCAATATCCAGCTAGACGCTTGGAGAAAGTATCTTGTTTTTATAGTTCCCTTCATGTTTGTGTTGTTGTCGTCGCAGGAAAAGTATTGAACACCGACCTCCGCCACTACCTCAGTCTGCAGTTCCAGAAGGGCTCGCTGGACCACAAGCTCCAGCAGATCATCCGGGACAACCTCTACCTTCGCACCATCCCCTGTGAGTACCTCTCTCACCTGTTGCTCACATCGCTGTGCTTTTAACGTGTCACCATGGCGACCATGCAAGGACATCGCTGTGCCCTTCTTCAGTCATTTACTCCAGTGTGGTATCATCGCACTGATCAAAGTCCATAAATAAGCCACTCTGAGGCTCCGCTGCACTGAGTTTACCCGACTGGTATTTTTGCTGAACCTCCCAGAGTAGAATTCACAATGAACAGCAGGTTCGAGAGAAGAAGTAGAAATGACAGTTACATTCAAACATGATTAGATTAGACGATGTGTAATCTAGGTATTGATAGTTTAATGTCACTGTATGTACACTGTTTAGATTTGACACTTAAAGTGATATTTCACCCAAAATTTAAACTTCTGTTGGGATTATTTGCTGCGTAATCTGCTCTTTATGGAGTTATAGACAAAAAATGTATATTTCAATGAACCGACTGGAGCTTAGTTGTCTTCGTCCTCATCTTTGTCTCGTGTGTAATGTTCCTTACATAAGTATATTCTAAGATTGTTTCTAGCAGAAGCTCCAAAGTGTCTACAATTAAAACATTATGCAGAGTGAGTGTGCATGCTACACAATTTCAGCTAATGGCTCTTCCACTAAAAACAAACCTAAAATTCCTTATGTCGAGGTTTCAGTATAAGAGGGATGTTTTAGACGAGCATTTCAGTTCAGTTCAGTTTATTTAAAAGGACAATGTGCACATATGGAGGTATTCCAATGTTTTATGAAGATGAAGATGAAGCTGCTGTACTGCAAAAGCATATTTTGCAAAACAAAACACTACATTGAGATTCTTAAATCTTTTCACAAATTGCTTCTTCTACTGCACAACTACCACTAGCTTGCTTTTATTTTATCGCGATAATGACTATAGACAATCTTTAGCATTTGAAATGATCTTTGCAAATTGATTATGTTGTGCATGTAATCTTGTTGCATAATGTTGAGAAATTGTTTGAGATTAGGTTGAGCAAGAATGTAAGTGGGAATTTTGCAGGCATGATGTGTGTAAAGCGGATAAGTTGTGTACGTCACTTTCTGTGGTCTTTAAGCTTCATGCAAAGTACAGTACTGGCGACAGAACACAGCTTTGGTATATCCTGAGTTTTGTTTTTGTTTTGTATTGGCTTGATTTTTGTCTTGGCTTGACATGGTTTGCCTAAGAAAGCTGTATGTGCTTTGTTGATCCAGTTTTTAATATCCTGAGTGGCCCTCCATCATGATGGATGACACTTCCATGGCAAGTAAAGTGATCTGTATTCTCCAAGATCTGCTCCTCAATTTTACATTTGTTGGTGTATTAAAGGTTATAGCGTTAAAGTTTGTCCGTCTTTTCTTGCAGATGCGTGTACATATGTGATAAATGGGCTATCTTGTCCACAAAGTCATGTTAGATTGGTCCACCAAATCCCTCTTAACTTGTCTTGTTCTACTCATGTCTCAATCTAAAGGTGCTGTTATCTTGCATCCTTGGTGTACTCCCGATTCTACCAGGAGGCTGGTATTCTTTGTTCCTACTGTGTGTGAAAAGCTGTTATAGAATTATTGTATTGAGTATGTGGGAGGAGATGCCATAACATCACATAATCTTCCAGCGATTATCGAGATGGATGCTGTCAAAAGTCTTTGAAAGAGAATCAAGGTGATGTGAAGCCGTGGTTGCCATTCACTGCACTGCTCAGTGACACATCCATTTGCCTTCCTAAAAAACCGCTTGTTCCTTTCTTGCTGTTTCGTCAACAGCTGCTGTAATTCCATGTCAGCAAGTGCATCTTTCTTTGGGACTTTAACTATCTTTCCTTCTGTCCAATCAGTTGGTATTTTTACCCTCTGTCCAGATGTTGTTATACAGTAGAATGGGGATGTTGTTTAAAGAGTTCTTTATTTAGGTTGTCAACCACCAGAGATTGAATAGCTTGGATGATTTCCGTTTTTCTTGGTGGGTTTGTACTGTTGTCTAGGTCTTCTGAAGATTCATGTATCACTAATGAGTGTTTTGGGGGAACTCTTTATAGGATCTCTTTGAAGTGTTCAGTTCAGTGATCTTCTCGCTCTTTTACCAGGTTAAGTAGTTGTCCTTGTTTATCTCTGTGATGCTCAGTTTTTGAAAATATTCGTCCTTACATAAGGTTGGTTATTTGAAGACTGTTACTTGTCGGTTATAATATTCTGCGGCTACGCTTCAAGTTCCTCTAGGTTGGCTTTCAAATCCCTCCAAAATCACCTTTCCACCTGTTTTTTTGTACTGGACTTTTAGTACTTACCTGATCCTGGATGATATTGTGTTTCTTCCATGTTTATTATAAATCCATTCCTTGTGTTCCTATTGCCTATATATCCAATAATTGTCTTGCTGGTATCTTTGTAGGTTTTTAACAATATATCCTCAATTTTTGTTAATGTCAACCTCATCGTTATTTGTTGTTATAGAGAGCTTTTCACGATTGTGGATTTCTTCTTAATGGATGGATCCTTCAATCTTCAGACATCATATCATGAAGAACCTTTAGGTGTCGGTCCACTACTTTTCAACTTGAGTTTAAAGTCAACTATTGCGTGGCGGTGGTCTCTCAGTGAGCTTCTCCATTTACCATTGATCCATCTGGTTCTAGTCTTTCCTATTTGGATAACTGAAAGGTTGTTATTTCGTCATTGGCTTCTGATCTCCATTACTCTATTGTTTATGGGTTTCCATTCTTGAGTGGTTGCAACCCCTTCACGTTTTTTATCCAGAGAATAGGACTATTTTCCAGCACTTGTTTTGAGTGACCCTGAATCTGTCCATCTCACTTTGCTTATCCCAATGATATTAAGGTTATAGCGTCTCATTTCGGTGGTGACTTGTGCGACCCTTACAGCAACAAACAAACTATTTTTTTGTTTGGTTTTGGTGTTCAGTGCCATCTCTCTTTGTTTATTTTTTGTAAAAACAAATGCCTGATAAGCCATCTTTTACTACTAATTTTTGCCACAACTGTCTACTAGGTTAGGTAGAACTTTTGATCCCTCAGGAGGTCTCCTTTGGGAAATTGTTTTAAATACTACAATACTACAAATCTCCTTATTGACCTCCATTACCCTTTTATGTGTACATTTAAAAAGAGGAATACAAAAAAATACATTAAAATATCTCTTAAATACCCTCAAAAACTTTTATACCAAAAGTACAGCATATTTTTTTAGTACTGTAAGACATAATGTCATATATATATATATATTTTTCTCAGTTTTTAGGTTTCTATTTTTCAGTCAGGACTTGTACAGTTAAACTTTCTAGCTTTTATTTTAATTGAGCTGAGCTGAACCCAACACAACTGCTTTACGGCAGTGGTTTGGAAGCGGCAGTTGCATTAGTTTCCATAATAGCTGAATACTGACAGTATCTTTTGAAGCTTCTTGGAGGATTAAACGGGAAACTCATTTCGTGGACAAATGTACAGGCAGACCGTGGCATGGCCTGGGGGACTTGGACACTGATTCAATTACACATTTATAACAATAGGGGCAGCACTAATAAGGGCATTTTGTGTACCAATTTTTCATCACATTTGATGTAAAGTTGTGTTTTTAAAGGATCCAGGACTTTAGTCAAGTGAGCACTCCAACATCACTGAGGCCTCATTATAGACTCTGGCTGAGTCCTGCACTGAGGTTCATGCCATCTTTCCCTGTGACATTCTGCATGATAGCTAGGGGACGAGCTTGGCAGGTGCATTACTGTGGCTCAAGTAATTGGGCTACTGGGGACATTTTTGAGGAACCAAAGTCAGTGCTGGAAGGCAGACGAGTCAGTAATGAGAAGCACAGGAGCCTGATATGTTTTTATACACGACGCACCATCAACAGCTTCCGGTAAGCAAAACATTTGGTGTATCTTCTGAAACGTCTTTATTTTTTCCTCTGTAGCTGATCTTACTATACGGCCCTCGGGAGCTGTCACAGACCAATTAGCCAGAAAATATTTCAGAGAAAAAAAAAAAACTAAAGGTGATGGCCACCATAAAATTGCCCTACAGGACAAAGCGCTATAGGGATCTGTGGCTCTCAGCTAATTGCTACTGACTCTTAAAGTGAAACCACCCAACAGACGCAGCAGTGTAACAGCAACATGGTTTCTTATGGGACATATACTACAAGTTTAAGGAACCAGTCCAGCAAGAAAAACCCTTAATTGTACCAAAAATGGAGATTTGAAATCATCAAAACAAGAGCAGCACGGTGAGGATACAGCAGCATGTTGTAAACATGGATTCCTCCTATAATCATTTAAAAGAGTTTTATGACAAGGTTGACAAAAACATTTATTTGCAAACTTGCCCTCCCACACACACACTGAAAAATGAAATGAACGAATCACTGCTAGTGTGGACTGAATGGACAGAAATTCTGCCCGATGTAAACCTGGTTCTTTAGGGTTCAAATTTGAATTTCTGGTTCATGAACATGAAGTTATTTAAGTATTCTATTCTACTTTAATGTAAGAGTCACTTATTTTATTTTATTTTGTGTATTCCACAACAGCACAATTCCTGTCTGACAATAAATGTTAAATAGTTTCAGATATGAATGAATGAAGACGATGAAATCTGTTGTTCAAGTAGTTCACCTATAAAGGGGACTTTCCAAACATTTTTCACATTATTATTTGACTAAGTTATCGTACACTTCACAGAACATCTTTTCTGATGCTGTGAACATATTCCTAAAATAAGCACTTTTTTCTAATACATTGTAAGATGATAAAAGTGGAGCTTAGAGTGTGTATAGAAGAAAAATGGTCGATTGTGTGTCTTGCAGTGT
This sequence comes from Callionymus lyra, assembly GCF_982586985.1. NCBI lineage: Eukaryota > Metazoa > Chordata > Actinopteri > Syngnathiformes > Callionymidae > Callionymus > Callionymus lyra. The sequence continues at coordinate 27,457,681 of NC_141827.1, forward strand.
ACGATTGTTTAAAACATGACCGTTTTCTTGAAACTGAGGTAAAGATGAGATTCAAATAAATGAATAGATGTCATTTCTTTTGGGAAACCCTGTGTCATATGACTACGCTTTAACAGGACAAGAAATAAGAAGAGGTAAAACTGCTGTGAGAAAAGAGAGAGAAAGTGTAAGTAGAGGGTTGAAGAAAGAGCCAGTGAGTGATTGAAGTGCCAACGCTGAGCGAGTTCTGCTCTCCTGCTCATTAAGACAGTAATTCAAGCAGCGGATTAGAGAGAGGGAGCGACGTGTGCGGCGGCTCCACCGGCCACGGATGATGAATCGCTGTTAGGGGCCATAAAACCTCCGCCAACGCTACAAATGTGCAAGATCTGCAGCAGAGGATCCACTCTGTGATCAAGCAAAGTGACCACCAGGTGAGCAGGGGTGTTTTAGGATTACAGGTGACACTGTCCTTGGAGGAAAATACTGATGACGGCAGTTTTGTATAACCGTGCTTCTCTAGCATGGCTGACCTGAAAACTGCCGACAATTAAAGTTAAAAAAGAAGCTCTTATGTAAGTTGGAGATATTTATGCAATAACCAGCTCTTTTAAAGTTTCGAAAAATAACGCAAGGTTTTAGAAAAAGTCCCAAAATGATCGTGAAATTTGTCTGCTGAAGGAAAGTGTGGATTAATTGCTACTTATCCTGTCATTGTTGTTGAGTTCAAGTGTTTTCTGAAAGCACAAATTCAAGTATTTCTTTCCGATTCTCCTGCTGTGTCAAGCACGAATTACTGAAGACAATTTCTGTTGTGTTATTAAAAAGCTTCTACAATCTACATCCTCATGACAATTAATCTTTTTTTTTTTTTTTCCAAAAAGTGTCTGACTTGTTTTCTCTGAATCTTGCCCTTCCCACTTTTTTATTTCAGTGTTATCATCAAAGGCAAAGTTGAGTCGAACTTTAATTTCGGCACATAAACTATTGATATACAGAGCTTATTTAATTTAGTTAAGAAATTTAATTGAATATACTTTTGTGCTCTGTAAGTAATTGACCTATTTTTTCCCCCTTTTTCTTTTACAACACAACATCTGAGACACTTTATTATTTACATTTTAATTCAGGCTCATGTCCGGAGGAACTGGAGATTTTAATTGGGGAAAAAAATTAGATAAAAACCTTTTTTAAAACACTGTTTCATGGTTCAATACACCCTTTTCATGGAGTGATCCAAAGGAAAGTTCAGAACCTGATTAGAACCTCGGGTGCTGTTAGAGTTCCCCAAGGTTGAGATCAGGCCTTTTGAAGTTCAAATCCATGCTCAATATTACTTAGGATAATCACATTTTTCCCACTAAAATTTAGTATAACTAGTTACAATGAATGTTTCAGTGATTATGCAGCGGAGTGTCAAAAGTTTTAAACTAAACCAAGCTAGAAAATACCTGAAAATACCTCAAACCAAGTCAAAGTAGCTCATTAAAAAAATGACGATAGAGATTATTTAGACGTAACCAAGTTCTTTCAGCTACTTCCTGTTGTCATCCTTTGTGGTTTGATGAAAGAAATCGACCTATTTGAACGTGATATGGTTCATTAAAAAAAAGCAACTTCGCATTAAGTTTGACTGTCATTGATCCTGGTGGACGATTGCGAATGGAAAACCTCTGAGAATATTCCAGAACCATCTTCTCTATGAGGACTCCATGCATCACAAAAAACAAACATATTGGTTCACAGTTTAGTTGTGTTTAGTTATATACCAAGTGCCAGTTATCTGAAGTTAATGTTGAGTTGGTTTCTTGTTTTTCGGAGAGTTTCTGCTGGATAACTGTACTTTTACGTCACACAATATTATAAACCTTGTTTCATGGTTTTATTAATAGCTTCTACCTTATTGTGGGGTGTATATAGAGTGTGATGGCATGGATGGATAAATTATTTATCATTATTTTTTATCCAAACTAAAGATCTTCCTTCAACACCTCACGAGTTTGACGTCTTAATTTGATCAATTCATTTGATAGCTGTTCGTAAAGCAAGAGAACTTCTTGGACTTTGTCTATCATGCTTGTATTCAAACAGGAAATCTGAATTCCTACTTTATAATTTCCAGTCTCTCGAGGATCATCAGAGTGGATCTATATGATTTTATTCGCCCTCAAGTTCATTTCGGGCTGAGACTAGAATATTGGAGCCTCTCGAAAACTTGGCCACTTTATCACTGTCTCAGTAGCCTGCTTCTTTTTTTATTGCTCTTATTAGTTATTGCGTTGTTGCCATGGGAACAGACTTATTTTAAAACCCGCTTTCATCAGGCCCATTATTAGGAAACAAAGCCTTGATTGATTCTCGCGATCATTTGGATATACAAGTGGGGGAAACTGTTGCTGTGAACACTGCTGCTACGCACTAACCGGAAAATGATGCGACAGCTTCTTCTTCTACTAATATTTAACCATGGTTGTAGCCAGATGTAGGTACACTATCGCCAACACCTGCTGGCAGCAACTATTTTATGTTGAACATTTGGACAAAAATATTTCACATATTGCTTAATCTCCACAGTCTGAGACGTGCTAGTACTCGTCCATGATCAACAAAATAACAATAATCCCTTAAAAATTGAATTTACATTGAGCAGAAACTCTGTGTTCTTTTCATTTCCACAGAGAACAAAATTAGAAAAGAGAAATTTGTCTTTAAAATGTTTGTTCTTATCCATCAATCTCCCTTTATTGTCCTTTTTTAAACAACAGTAAAAAGTGGCTTAAATGTTTCTGGAAAATCTATGAAAGTGCAATAAGCGTTTTCTTGAGTCAAAGAACGACATCTATAGATACAGCTTCAAATACCTGGGTGTTCACCTCAACAATAAACTGAACTGGTCCACACACATCAACGCCGTGTATAAGAAGGGCCGAAGTCGCCTCCACCTCCTGGGGAGACTGAGGTCCTTCGGAGTGTGCAGACCACTTTTAAGGACCTTTTATGACTCTGTGGTAGCCTCTGCTATACACTACGCTGTGGTCTGCTGGGGAGCAGGCAGCACGGACCGGGACAGGAAGAGACTGAACAGGCTGGTCACGAGGGCCGGCTCTGTCCTGGGCCGCTCGCTGGACTCGGTGGAGGAGGTGGGAGAGAGGAGGACACTCTCCAGACTATCCTCCATTTGGGACAACACTCTCCACCCACTGCACCTGACCGTGGAGGAGCTGGCCAGCTCCTTCAGTGGCAGGCTCAGGCACCCCCAGTGTAGGACGGAGCGTTATAGAAGGTCCTTCATCCCAACTGGTGTCAGGATATTTAACTCTCCGTAGTGTGTTTTTCTTCTCGTGTGTTTTATTTTATTTTTTATTTTTTGTTCTTATTTTTATTTTATTTTATTCTATTGTATTTTGTTAATAGTGTTACATTTCTAATTTTGTAAATAATTTGTATATTTTTAAGATCGTTTTTATTTTATTTTGTATTATCTCTTTTATTATTTCTTTTTTCCTTGCACTTTATTTTTTTCAACTGTGCTGTTGTAAAAGTGTGTTTCCCCTCTGGGGATGAATAAAGATTTTCTATTCTATTCTATTCTAATGGAAAAAGTGGTTCTAATGTTATTTTTCCTTCACAACTACGATGTGTGAACACTTCAGTAGTTAGCTGGAAGTTTGAAATAGATCAGTCCACAGCATGAAAACAAGTAACTAGACCAAAACTCAACAGGGTGAAGCAACAACTTTCTAGTTTTCAGGTCACGCTCGAGTCACAATCTTTGCATCTTTGACTTCTTTGTTTCCGCGTAGCCAGGATAAACAGACTTTGGACTTTCCGAGGTGTCAGATCTCAAACACTGCTGGGATCTGCTTTTGTACAGCCGGGGTTGAAGGAGAACGTCGATTCCCGAACATCACAGCGAGTCAGTCAGAAGTGGCAGGTCGTAAATATTGAATGGGACACTCTCCCTCAGGTTTGTGTTGCTGGTGAGGAAAGATGACTTCGGGCGACGAGGGGAACTGGGGTTGATCTCGGAATTCGGGGTGAAATTCACGTTCGCAGGATTTCAGTGTTTTGGTCTACAAAACCATGATTTGCTGAAGGTTTTTAAAACGTTAATTCCACTATTGGAATAGATTAAATGTTGTTTACCATAACCACACCCACTCTGCTGTGATTGGCCAGAGATCAAGGTTTGTCACCACGTGTCATCAATCCTGGAATTCTCCACTTCCAAAGGACTTGTTTTATAAACAAAGCGAGCGTGATTATAGCTGGCTCGAGGAGGAGTGAAGCCATTATTACCACAATGCTCTCGTAACCTCTAGTTCGCCCAGATTTCAGACGGGGAAGAACTTTTTGAAACATGTGAGTGAGTCAGGAGAGTGGTTTTTCACATTTGTTGATCTTTAATTTGGCTCATTAAAGGTAAGGTAGGACTTTATTTGTGGAACACTTAAAATAAATGCTTTGACTAGAAAGTAATAAGTAGTAAAGTTGAAAACAACATTTTTGCAAAACTATTTATTCTTACAAACCTTTGAAAGCTACTGATCATTTGTTTATTTGTATTTTTATTTAGTTATCTAAGAATGTATACAACAATCTGATTACTGTAATAATCCATTCCATTTTCAGAAGAATACTTGAAAACTAAAATATTCTATAGCTACAGCATGAGAGTTGCATTACATTTTTTAAATGTCATTATACATTTAAAAACATTTTAAAAAAATATTAATTTATTTCATTTCAAAATGCTACTCACCTAGCATTTTCATTAAAAATTCAATTTTTTATTAAATACATTTTCACCATTTTTATTTTTCTACTATTCAAACCATCAAACTGTAACTGTAGTTTTTTTTAATATGGTATTTGTTAAAGCTTTCTCTGGTCTCAATTTCTGACTTGATAAAAACAAAAAAAAAGGAAAAAAGATTCTTGAGAATGTACTGGAAGGTCACGGACAGTCCTTGACATGTGTGTGTGCATGTGTGTGTATGTGTGTGTGAGTGTGTGAGATCAAACTCTTTCAACTCATCTCTGATCTCAGCAGGGAGTCGAGGGCCTGCATGTGACACCGAGCTTTCTTTCCTCTTACTTTCTGTCTGCGGAGTTCTGCCGAGTCCCAGACTGCATTTGTCTCGGGTTTGAAGGAGCTCTTCCCCAAAACCCCCAAGAAAGAGAACTCTGAGCTTGAACAGGCGAGACCCGCTGTCCATATTTTTCTGCTCCTCGTCCTCTACTTTAACTACTGTTTCAGCTTTGATTGTATAATGTTCTTAATCCTACACACTCATCAAGAAATCCAATAAACTCATTGATACCCAACATTTTATACATTTTCAGCAGATAAAAAATAATGTTTGACTTTGAAATATTAAACTTTAATATTAACAGTGAATCTAAAACAGCAACACAAAGGGAAGTGATTAGTGCTTTTGGAGTGTTTTGAAGTTAAATCTCTTCATATTATAATAAAGTTTAATATTTGATTCACAAAATGGCTGTTTTAAGTAACATTTTTGGTCCGTCCTACTATTTTACAGCCGTCCATCATGGATGATGACCACCATCATGTCATCCTCTGAACATTGTCATCAGCGAACAGAAAAGCAGATGGAGCACGAATGCTCCTCCTATGATGCAACACTAATAGACTCAGGGATTCATTCAATCCTTGTACAATTAGGCTTTTTAATTCTAATTTTCGGGGCAGGAGTGGAGCGAAAAGATGATTCTATTCCATCCATCAGTCAGTCAGTCCGTCCGTCCTTCCGTCCATCCATCCATCCATCCATCCGTCCGTCCGTCCGTCAGTCCCTCCGTCCCTCCGTCCATCCGTCCATCCATCCATCCATCCATCCATCCATCCATCCATCCATCACCCGCTAAAGTGACCAGCAGGGGTTACGTCCAGTCGAAAATTGTTCGGGCTAGAGGTCAAGGATCTATTTAAGACAAAACACCTGGATTGCCCTTTAAACAAGATGTTTGAAAATATATTTTAAACTCTAAATATCTTATCCTGTTTTACACTCGGGTTTTGCTAGACAGAAACCTATTCTTCATAATAAAAGTAGAAAATAAATGGTGACAAGTCTTATGGGACTCGACCTGCTTCTGACTCGCTTGTTTGCGACTAAAACATTTTAATGAAGTTTCTTGTACGAGTTGAATTTCCCCTAACATATTAACTGTTGCTATAGTAACAAACATCTTTGAGTAGGTCATAGGTTTAGTTATTTGCAGTAGAGTCGGATGGGAGGGGGGGGGGGGCAGCTCTGAGAGGCAGTTCTGATTGGATCATCAGTGACTCTGGCTTCTGCCAAAAAAAAAAAAAAAAGCCAGAATCATTGCGGGGGGGATTTGATGTGCGAGGAAGATAGGGAACATGAAAGTGTTGGCTGCATAACCTTGCTGCTGAGGTTACACAGCCCCTCGGAGGGCACGCTAAATGCAAATGACAAGCAGGAGAGCAATCTTTTGCTCCGACACTGCAGCCACGCTCTATTACCAAGCTGATGCAAGGTTTGGCTAAAACCCCCGAAGGCAAAAATGGACACCAAACGATTGCATTAGCATGAGGATTATGTAAACCAGACTCCATGAATAAACAAGTGAGGTTGTGCTGCTTTTGCACTCAAGGCTAATTAGCTTTTGTGTCACCAAACTGGTAAAGTCCGTGACAGGAATCACAGCAGGGTGCCAGCCCTTGGATTTGTAAGTGTGTCGCAGGATTAGTCGGTCCAAACTGGTCTTCGCAGGACAGGGCTGTTCAACTCAACTTCTTTTCAAAATAATCTGTTATTTTTAGAGTTATAAACCAAAAAGAATTTCATTTTAATGTAGCGACTGAAGCTCCGTTATCTTCGTCTTCATCTTCGTCCAAAAACATTGCTTTCACCCAACTGTCTTCACTGGAAGCACTCGCGATATTTACCAAGAATACTTCCTGTCTGTGTATAATTTTTGCATCGCAGTTTATGCTAAAAAAAAAACTAAAATATAGCTCTTTTTAAGTGTTTTTGGAACAATTTCTCACATTGAGGTTTCAATACAAGAGGGACGTTACAGACGAGCAGTATTGATGTATGCAGATGTTTTTAACTGTCTATTTGGATGAAGATGAAGACAAAGACAACTGAGCTCTAGTCACTACATTAAAATGATACACAATTTTCAAAATAATTTGGCAACCAACAACATTGTCTCCTTATGTCATTCCACTTGTTGATGGTGCAGACATCTTGACACGAAAGTCATGATGGGAATACTTTGGGTATTTGTTTTGAGTAGATATTTTTCCGTATATTTGTTGTTAAATATTTTTTGCGTCACTTTTATGTCGTTCTGAGAGTGCAATGATGTACTGTTTGAATGGTTTCTTGGCTCACCTAAAAAAAGATTTAACATATAGCAAACTACAACTTTATTGGCTTTTGATAAAGCATTCTGTATTTTGATTTGTCCAAAACAAAAACAATATAGTATGTCGACAAAAAACAACATACTATAAACAAAGTGAACATTTTGTAAGGGAACAAACACACACAAACACAAGCACCCACACACACACACACATATATATAAGACTTTTGCTTTGAACTTTTTTTTCTTGCATTTTGGATGGATCGTTGCTGGATCTACCCGATACCTGGATCGGTTTGGTGTATCCCTACATATTTACTCACAACATTTTAGACAGATTTCGTTGGGTTTTCATTGTTTTAGCGCTTCTCATGTACCTTTTTAAATCACCGGCAGTGGTCTTGAATAAAACATAAACAACATCCATCCCTGTCTATCTTTGTGTACTGTGAGCCACTTGACTGAAAGATCATTTCTCGCCAGGTAATTTTAAATAAAAGCTCTTGAAGCTCTTGAAGCTCAGAACTCGTGGATTCGATCATCATCGTGAAACAACTCTGGAATCACCTGAAGGCATCTGTTCATATTGTTGAAACATTATTCTCACAGAGTATTTTAACGCGTGGACTCGATTTAAAAACCATAAGATATCCAGAGAGCTTTTTTTTTAGGTGTGTAGCATATTTTTGTGTTCTGTGTTCACTTCATTGCTCGCCTGTTTCCTCCCCGGGCTGGTTCTGTTCTATGATTCTGTATGACATTCAAGTCAGACTCATTTTGGGTTGTAAATCGCTGTATTTGGAATGTAAGTGACTGTTTACGCTCTGCCACTGCGGCTGATTGGTGGCCTGGGGTTTCGCTTCCAAGACTGGCCTGTTCGCTACATGACCTTGGAACGATATGGCGTGTGAAGGGATGAGTTTTGCGGCACAATCATGAATGGCAGTTTGAAAAAATCAAAAGACAGGAGCGGCAAGAGCGATCTTTCTTTGTTGAACAACCAAGAATACGTTTTTGAATCATTGAGAGTAATGTTCAAAGGAGGCGAAGAGGAGAGTGCAGGCAGGTTTTAACAAGTGAAGACAACTGTCAGGAATCAGCAAGAGTCAACGTTGCGAGACTTCCCATGGTTGTATGATGAGAGGGGGAATTGAAACATACTGATGTTCTACTAAAGAGGCACCAGGACATCTGTAACCTTCGCCTTCCCTCCTCAGGCACCACACGGCTTCCACGAGACGGCGAGGTTCCCGGCGTGGATTACAACTTCATCAGTATTGGAGACTTCAGAATCCTAGAAGAAAGTGGGCTGCTGCTGGAGAGCGGAACGTATGACGGTGAGCAACACGCACTCTTACCTTTATCTCAGCGACAATGTGAGAAATGGGTAGTTCAGAGCAGGCGACAGGAAGTGTTACGGGCAAGGATGTAAGGGTTATTATTAATGGATTCATGTGCATTTTTCTCATAATTATTCTTCAACTTTCGCATTTTGTGGAAAAATAAGGGAATGTTCCAGGTTCAAACAGTACTTTTAGGAGACTAAAGAGTGTGAGCAAAAGTGTGGTTGCTGTTGTTTGTTGCTGCTGGTGGTGGGTCTTATGTCAGTGGAGAGTCAGATTGGTAGCTTGTCAAGGCAGTGTCGTGGATCTAATGTAATGTTGAAGCAGACAGAGAGTTAGGTCTGAGTCCTTTCAGCTCAGTGAGTTTGATTCTATCTCATTTTAAGTAAGTAAGTAAACGTTATTTGTAAATTGTATTATATTTATGTCCTTTTCTTAAACATCTCCATGAAATCTGGGCTTTGGTTAATGTGCCAAGACTTGTTGGCGAAGTTCAGAGATTTCTACATAGTTTGTTTCTTCAGATGTGATAAGTTATCTATTGGAGAAAAGACCATGCTGCTGTAAACATTTTTTTTAGGAGTTACAAACATTAATGAATATCCATATGACGGGCACAAACGACGCCTACTTGTCTTCCTCCTTCTTGTCCTAAAAGACACATTAAATCAATCAAAATACCTCCATACCCCTCGTCTGTAATGTAAATTAATCTTGTATTGAACATGAGATATTGTTTAGAAAAACATTAAACAAGTCTATATTTTAAGCTTGTTTGTAGCAGAAGCTTAAAGGCTAACGTGCTACACTATACTACACAATGACGCACAAGCTCCCAGTGTCTACTGTCTGAACTATTTCTTAAACGGGATGGTACATTATAGGTTTCCATAACAAGGTTTTCCTCTAAAAACATTTTCCTCCCATAGTCTCAAGTATACAGAGGTTCATTGATGCCTCTATAATCTCCATTTTTGTCAGGTGTGTAGTTTACACGTGCCCTCTGACTCCGTCAAACTCATCTCCCGAATCCATCATCCGTAAAGTGGACGATGTAAACGAGTCTCCGTGACCTGCTGGTTGGTTTAGTGCAGAACGTACTTGTTGACCTTTCCCTTACGTGGCTGTTCAACTCTCAACAAATAAAAATATGTGTGTATTTGTACGAGTGTGAAATGTAATCAAGCTGGCTGGTTGGAGCACCGTTTCAATGACCCACCGGCTCAGCGGCAAGGTGTTGTTGTCACATAGACGTATGTGTGCGGCCAAAGAGCCAAATACATTTTTATATAATTAATATAAAATACTGTCACTCGTTCTAATAATGTCACCTTGTGTGTGACATTATTTACTATAGCATGGGAGGCAGTTATCCACTCACGTGTTTGTATAGTCAGAGAAAATATAAGACAGACGTGTAAAGGGTTTGTTTTTACTTAATATGTGATAAAGTTTTACATATTTTGGTGCCCCCATAGAATACTGTAACTATTCATTTTTTTACTTTTTTTTATTTGATTCAAATATTTCCAGAAAAAAAAATCTACTAATTCTGATTTATTTGTAATTCAAGAAGCAAGAAATAGGTTTGAAAAATGTAACTCCCCTGTCAACACAACGACTCCAAAGATCGACAGGTTTCTTGTGACGTAGAAGTGTAAAACTTAAGAAAATACAAAGAAGAAGAAATATATGTTAACATCGCCCACAAACATAACCGAATACCAGCGCACTGCTAACACAAATGATCTTCGAGGACCTTCTGATAAAATAAATCTATGAACACAAACGATGAATAAAGTTTAAACTTACCCACGATGCTGTCTGTCCGGCGATCAATTACCTGTTAAGGCGGTCTGCATCTAAGGGTCGCGGTGAGGGACAGCTCTCAGAGTAAACAAAACTCAAAACATTCCTCGACAAAAAAGTATGAACTTGACAGTTGGGATTAGCTAGAGATATGTTCTTTGAGTAAATCTTTACAATCCTTGTGTCGATCTTTATTGTCTGTTTTCCTCCCATACATTCTCTAAACCAGGGGTCCCCAAGTCTCAAAAACCCCATAAATAGGAAGGCATTATAATGCGTTCTCATTTCCTTGTCACATGTACAATACTTGAAGGAAAAACAATATAATGAAAAGAATATTTGAAAATGTTTAATATCCTTTTAAACTTTACATGTTTAACATTCAAAACATTATTATGTGTATTTTCATTTAATTACATCCACCCTCCAACAAAAAATTATACCATTTTGGAAATGATTTTGCGGCCCACTTGCAATACCTTCGCGGCCCACTAGGGTTGGGAATCACTGCTCTAAATGAACAGAGAAACATTTTTTTGTAATACCGTACAAAAAAATTGGTGAGTAGAAAATGAGTTTGAATTTTGGATGAACTATCACTTTAAGATGTGTTTCATTATCACAGTCTGAGGAACACGCGAGCAGCTGCCGGCACTTGAGGACGACCTGGTGTAAACCAATGAACCTGCTGCTCTGACCGGCTGCACAGTCACACATCAGAAGGCCCCACTTGTGTTCTTACTCTCCAGTCATGCTTTATTCATGCGATAAACCAACCTCGTCCTCCTCGAACCTTGCTGGCTCATCAAGCCCTGAACAAACTTCCATCAGTCACAGAGTGGTGGTTATGAAAGAAACCCTCCTGATGAGGTGCAGAAGTAAAGAGCATTTTTAACGCCTAAATACACAGAAGAACATAAAACCCTAGAAGACCTTCTGTGCCCAACCTTGTTTTTTTTTAACATTGAGAATGATTAAAGCTCACACTTCCTTCTGTACCAATCAGACATATTCTTAAAATAACATCGGGAGGGCCGACCCCCAGGGTCACATGATCAAGATGGCAAGACGGTCTTTGTTCCTTTTATTATTGTGAATTATGATTTAATCCAAAGTGAAAAGCTCACTGAGGATGGAGTAAAAGCTTCTGGTGAGCGTGCGAGTGTGTCTTTCCACTCTCGCCCGTGTAGAAGTTGACTCTGGAATTGAAGTGCAATCATCTAAAAAATTAGAGATTAAATTCAAGCTGCTGCTAAATAACACTCCGGGAGAAAAGAGCAAAGCCATTTTCGGCAGTTTTTCACCCATTCGGAAAATAGCAGAGTGGAAAAAGTGTCTTCACGTGTATTTAAAAGAAACAAACACTTCTGTTAGTCCTTCATGCGCCGAACATCATAATTCATAATTCAAGAAATATTCATTGGTACATTGTCAAAATGATTATGATGGAGTCTTACATATTGTTATGTAACGCTCGCCTGTTCAAACTTTTATAAAGACACTGTTTCTTTAAACGACATCAGTGTCACCAACAATTCAAGATATGATTCGACAATGCATTAAAAGTTTAGTTTAACTGAATCTTATATCTGTTAGACGCCATTCTGTGTATGACAAATTCTTTAAATACTAAAGCAAATAACAAACTACTGTACGTGGGTTTAATCCAGGTACTCCGGTTTCCTCCCACAGTCCAAAAACATACAGAGGTTAATTTGTAAATTGGAAAATTTGACCATAGGTATGAGTGTGTGTGTTTATGATGTCCCCCGCCTCTCGCCCCAAGTAGCTGGGATAGTCTCCAGCCTCACCGTGACCTCCATAATAGTATGAGCAGCAGAAAATAAATGAATTAAATATCTATGTTAATAACAAACTGTTTAAACATGAAAATATATTAAATATATAACATGCTTTATGTCTCAAATAGAGTAAATATTTTCTGTTAAGTGTCTTTATTTTATCTCCTGTAAGAAGAAAGACACCTGTGTGACAAAAAAGGGAAATATTTGGGAGGAATATTAATAAAAAAATTAATATTATAAAACGTATGGCTTTGAAACAAAAAATCCCATTCAAATCAAGATAAAAAAAAACTGTGATGTTGAAGCAGTTACACTTGAGTCAAAACTTGAACTGAGAAAATATTTTCTAAAAACTTAGGATAGTTTAGTTGCAGCTGCGGACTGTTTCTGGGGCGTCACACAATTGTCATTGGAATAAATTGAGCACTTTAACAACAGTGAGAAACTGAAGAGGATCCAAAACTGTGCCTCGCTTTCACTTATCATTGCAGAGCAAGAACTTCTCAGCTCTGACAAATGTTGGTGACTAAAAAAAAAGAAAAGCGACAACGGGGCATGTATAATTGCTGCCTGTGCCACTTTCTTCTTTCCCAAAAAATATCCCCTTCAGTCCACCGTGGAGAAGTGTGTTGATCTCAGAAGCAACTCTTAAGAAGAGCTGGAAGTAATCGGATCGGGGGAATGGGATTTGGTCCATTTAGCTGTGCTTGAAGTGCAGCCCATTTTTTTCTGTAAAGAGAGAAATAACAAGGTCAGGTTTTCTTCTGGTGCAGGTCAGAATGGTGACAATCTCTCTGTGGAAGCTCAGGAATTACCTTCGCTTTGGTGGATATACACACAAAACCAGAACCATACAAAGAATTCTCTTTTATTTTGCTGTGTAGAAATTGTCAGTAAGTTTGTTGGAGATATTTACGATGTCAGGTCGTCTAGTTGAGCTTCATATTTTCAGCTCAGTCTAGTTGCATCTAGGGTTGTCAGAAAATCTTGATACGTTTGAATGTCAACATGTTTTTTTTAAATGATACCGTATCAATATTCAACAGCATCAGTACAGAATCGATCGTTATATTATGATTTTATTTAAATTGCTAGATGGCAGCAGTCGTTACGGTTTTGAAGCTAAAAAGTAACAAAGAAATCCAGTTAGACTGAGGACGATAAGATACAGTTCACTCCATAAGCTTTAAAGGCTGATGTTTGGACGTATTTTGTCTTTCAATTCTATTATTTTCACCAAAAGAGAATGAAACAATCAAAAGGTGTCACTGAAGTCGATGGAAATTGTTGCTAAATATATCGTATCATGAGCTGAACATATCGGATCGAATTATAGCATAACAGCACCGTATTGATTTAATATTTCTTTAATCATATATCTTGATCATAGTACTTATTTTTTTATATTTTTATTATTATTTTGTTTTATTAATATTTTTAGTTATATTTACAATTAACATGTAACTATTCATTTATGCATTTATTTTCACTTTTTGTGTTTCAATTAAATACTTCAAATTTTCCCTAGCTAAAGGAAAAATCAAATTCTGCGGGATCCCGGCGATGACTGAGGACCAGAGGATACAGTTGACTCCAACAGCTCTTTAAGCTGATGTTTGAAATATTTTGGTTTCAAAACAAATGAAAGCAGTTACGACTTCGTCAAGAGTCATGTGGTCTGTAAATTCTGCAACACCAGAGTCAAGTACTCGACAATACTACACATATATCCTTGTTCCTCGCAATATATGGTATCGATGCCTCTGTATCATGATTATATTATCGTATCGCCAGATTCTTTCCAATTCGCAACCCATGTTCTATCCAGTGATCAAGTGAAAACTCGCTTTTTTTTTATAGTACATACTATAAAGAGAATAATCTGTATTTTTATTGCCAGGATGTTAAACAGTCTGCTTGTAAAATGTTGCAACCACTTTTTACACGGCACTGGAGAATTGTTTGAATTGTTGCTGTGGGGCGTCACATTTAAAATGCAGGAAAGAACAAAAGAACATTTTTCTACCTTATAAAAGAATGAAAAGTTTTGTGATCCATCCACTGCTGTCGTTTTCGTGTAGTCTATCCAAAGTTGACCAACAGATTTAGAGAACATTTATATTTGATTGTTGAAGACTCACTTCCTGGCAGATTGCAGACGCCATCTTGTCTTTTAACCCTTGTGTTATCTCTGGGTCAATGTGACCCGAAGGCTTGAAAACAAATGTGTTATCAGTATTCCTGATGTTATCTCTGGGTCAATGTGACCCGAATGCTTGAAAACAGCCTTGAGACAAGAGTGGTTTCCAGATGATGAAGCTAAAAAAAATACGTACTTTCATTCATGGATCATTCCTGAGTATTCAAAGTAATTACTAAAATCTGCAAAAAAGTATTTTAATAAAAAACAACATTTATCCAGTAAATATTTCTTGAATAAAAGTTGTCTCATTGTTCCAGGCAAGACAAACTATCTGGTCTTGCCAGACTTTTTTTTTTCCACAGATACGTCCTCGAATCAATCATACATATTTTTTTTATCTCAAACATCCATTTTCTAGATGATTTTTCCAACCACTCATATATTCTTAAGATGATTATTCATCCTCAGTCTCCAGTGCTCTGCAGTCAATTCATCACGTCTAACAAATATCCACTGACACGGCACTTTTCACATTTACATCCACAATCCGCCGCCACACATTCATGATTCGTGTTTAAAGGTAATTAATCACACGTCGGATGAATATCGCCGGGGCCTGGATATGCCGGCAGACCTCCTGAGTGCTCGCTATTATCCCGCCGCCCTTGTTACTGAAGCCATCGCTGACAAAATTCCACGGCGGTTGGTAAACACAGATTCCACTCCCGCGATATCAACCCCCTCCGTTTCCTCTCAGTGAGATGAGTGGAGCCGCATTAGCTCGGTGAATGAAAAATTAAAAAATATAAGTCACCATAAAAGTCGGCTGAAACGTCTCTCGACAGCTTTCCCCCGCTTTTACGCCGAGCTATAAAAAGATCAGCGGATGATAAACGAGTGTTTGTGAAGCACATCTAAAGGTTTGTAACACTCACACTCAGCTGCGTCCAAATGGAATCAAGTTTATGGAGGCTAATTAAATCGCTGAAAATCCCCTTTTCCCAGCAGTGTCTCCCCCTGTTCCTTTAATTCCTCCAATTAAAAATCAGGATTTTGTCGAGCATTTTATAATTATTCCTGGAGAAATGGGGTAAACATTTGACCTCGCAAACCGGGCAGACGCGCTTTCTTGTCGTCTTTGACAGCGTTCATTGAAAAAGTGGAAACAGCCGACACGTTATTTATAATGCAAAGGGAGGTTGAATAATTACAGATTCAGCATCTCCATTGAGCGTCCCGCTCTGCTCGCCAATCCGTGCGGTGATGGATTACCCCAAGCCAAATGAGGAAATAATTTTAAAAAAAGGTTTGCATTCTCCCGCCGCCGCTTTTCGGAATATCTAGAGTTTTTTTTTTTTTTTTTTCTTCATTAGAAGGCAGCACGCTGAGAGATAATTGCTGTATTCAATGATCAGTGTAATTGGTTGCGAGCAAAGTGACGTGAGTTTAATGTTACATGAATCTTGTCGGCCCTGAGGAGCCGTTATCTCAGGAAAACAGTGAGGTGCGGGAGATGGGAGGGAGTCGAGCTCTGGAATTTGTAAGTCAACCTTCGCTGCTCGAGTGCAACTTTTTTTTCCAGAATTTCCACAAGAGTGGCGTGAAGCAGGAGGGGAAGAATCAGCTTCATTTCTTTCAAGGAACACACGGCAACTAAAATGAAAATCCCTTGCAGGTGGTGACTTCTGGGTTTTGTAACGGGCGGTGACAAACTGTAACGCATGACCAATCACAGTAGTGTGGGCGTGGTTATCGTAAACAAGATTTTAGCTCAAGGAAAACCGATTGTTGGCAGTGGGCGGTGCTTAAGCACATTTTCTAATGTCAATATTTAAAAGAAAATAAAGTTTTGTACAAACATACACATACTGATGAGTACAACAATCCAAGATCTATTTAAGACACACTTAAATCAACACATTTCACCATTTTTCTGGATCTAAACTCGCCCCGTCTTTATTGCTTGAAGGTAACTTTTACGGGACGCCGAAGCCACCGGCTGAGCCGAACCTGGTGCAGCCGGACCTGGTGGATCAGGTGCTGTTCGACGAGGACTTCAGCGGCGAGGTCCCCAGGAAACGCACCACCTCCGTCAGTAAGATGGACAGAAAGGACAGTGCAGTGCCGGAAGAGGAAGACGACGACGAGAGGCCGCCACTAGTTAACGGTTTACCTGGTGAGTCCAAATCAGTCTGTAATTTTGACATTAGTGATAAATACAGTAGTTTGGAAGAACCTTTTTTCGGTTTACAGTCACCAAGTTCTTTGAATATTTGAAAACACAAGTTATTCTTTCCAAATTATGTAAAAGATATAAAGCTACCCAATATTTTTTGGAGATCTTTTTTATTTCCCTTTAACTTCCATAACTTTTCCTTTATTCTGTTTTTAGGAAAATATCTTGGAATTAAATAATGCATTTATTATTTTTTTCTGCAAACCATAATGTAAAGCATCACAAAAAAGAATAATATTTTGTAATATTTACCTCTGTCAATAACTCTAATTCTCATATACATTTTTTTTATACATATAATCTTTTTTTTGTTAAATATATAGACTGCACATGTCAACCTTCCTGTAGTAATTTCATTTTTTAAATTCCATTCATTTACTTAAAAAGCATGAAAATTCAAGCAGTTATTTTCCTGAATTTAATTTGAATCAATTGTAATCGATTTTATTGAAATTAATTGAATTATAAGAGCCATAGTGTCATATCATAACAAAGTTATCTCAAGACACTTTACAGTTAAACTTAGAGTGAATCACAGTGTGAACATGATGAGTAAAAACTGAAGAATTTCCATAATTGTCTCTTTTATTCAATCGTAAAGATGATAATAACATTTAAAAAACATATATCACAGTGCTTGCGGCGGCTCCTTGCTGTGCAACATTAAAAATAACCAAAATAATCAAAATAGGAAGAGCACCAATGACATAATTTATGAGCACAACTCATCACCCCTCAAAGGAAACCTTCTGCCTTCAGATCTCACCGAGAAAAAAGCTCCAAAAATGGGTAAGTGGGTCACATTTTGCATATAAAATGCATTAAACCCAAAGCGAGTGTTGTGAAGCTGCATTAAAACTAAATAACGTTCAAGCAGATGACTGAATGAAATATTCCTTTTTGGGATTCCGCCGCAGCATTTGCTCAGCTGTACAAAGAGTTTAGTCAAATCCAGGGTCTGTTTGCTGAACCACGCTGTCACATTGAAATCAAATACAAAACACTGCCCAGAAATCCAGCAGTTTCTTTTTATGGAGCTGAAAACTAGACCCGAACGACCGTTCGGTTTATAGCCTGCGGTGGTGGCAGTCTTCTCTGACCGGCCATAGATGGACAGTCCTGGTGGTTACGGGAAAAGAGGTTAATGGAAAATGTGAGCCTCAAGTATCTCAACCCTTAACGGCACCTTCACCTCCTGACCAGCACGTCTTAATGTTTCCTCCACAACATGTCCACTTGTGCTGTGAAGTAGGTTAAGACCCTTCTGTGAACCGATGCTTCTTTAAAGCTTCGCCTTTGATACTGGTTCACAGAGTCTCTGCCTTGAAGGAGGCACATGTTTGAACATGTTTTAGCTGCCACAACATTAGTTTGACATCTAGACCGCAAAGTAGAAGTGTTATAAAAAAATATTATATGGCGATGTATCATGATATTCTTGCCCATTATATTGTTTCAATGTTTGACGGTACTGTATCGATTGTTTTAAAAACATGTAAAATAATAATAACTTTTTTTTTTCATTTTTGTCCAACTATAGTTATTTTATGTTGAAAATTAAATAAAGTTTTTGTAAAATAACATAATTAGATTTTACAATTTATTTATAGCATGTCAATTTTTGTGTATCTATTAAAATTCCCATCGCTAGAGCAGTCGATATGTCCTCTGCAGCCTTAAGAACATTAAAAACTCTGCAAGATCCGGGCGATAACTGAGGGCAAGAGGATACGGTTAAGACAAAATAAACGAAAGCAAAGTCATGTTGTTTTTAAATTCTGCAACACCAGAGTCAAGTACAATACTACAAATATATATTCTTGTTCCTACAGTATTGCTGCAATATATCGTATTTTTGCCCCTGTCTTGTGATTCATATTTTATCCCCAGATTCTTCCCAATACACAATACTCTCGTACTTTGAGTCGGTGTTACAGTTTTTTTCAGATACTTTTTCTAAACTCAGACAAGCACCTACAAAACACAACTGTCCAAATACTAAAGATCTTTTTCCTCAAACACATATTTTGTGTAAATATATAATAACTCTTTATTTCCAAATCCAACACATATTTCGTTTGTGCACACTAACTGATTAAAAATGTAATTATACTGTTAAAAATAAAACTTGTTTTCACTTCACAAGGTACAAGAAGTCAATTAAAGTACTGACTATTGTTGACATTACAAAAACAGCATAGAATATTCAAAAAACATGCAAACCATCATTTTTAAACTTGCAATGTTCACAAACAACAAATCTGTTATTTTTTTCTTCCTTTACTGCTTACTATATGAGGTAAAGTAGAAACATTTTTGCAATATGTTAGAACAGAAGTGTTACTTACAGTGAATAAAATATCCAAGAAAAACACAAGTGCTTTTTGAGCAAAACAAAAAAAACAGGCAAAAAATATTGTATATATTCTCTGTGATCCTCAGGGTTTCATCAAACTGTTGAGATATATATATTTTTTTAACTGATATCATCGCAGAAGCAGAGGTGTCAATGTTGTATTTAAGGTTTTTAATGTTGTTTTTTTTCCTATTGTGGGATGTTGTGCGTTAACATTCTTAAATTACACAAAACGATCCATCATTTTGTCGGGTGTTAAAGCTTGTCTTTTAAAAAAAAATGTAATCATCATGGAAATGTGTTCATTGAGTGCAAATTGTGTGTGAAAACGACATGAAATGTGTGAATGGTTTTGCCACAAAAAATCGATGCTTATTGTGTCTGGACTGTTGCAAATCTAACAAACGGTACATGACGTCAGTCACCGCATTAAAATGAATACAAGTTTTGCCTATAACCTTAAAAAGGAACAGATTACTCTGAAAATAATCCCAACTTTCAAGTCGACATAAGAGCGAGTTAAAAAAAAATGAATGAAGTTTGAATTTTGGGTGAACCATCACTTGAGGCAGTCGATGGAAATCTTTTCCTACGATAAACTGTCCAACACCCGCCGCTCCACTCCGGCTAATCTCTTTCAGCATGCCAGGCTCTGTGACTTCGCGGGCGACTGCCCACCTTCTCATGCGGATGTCCTCCTTTCCCCTTTTTCCCAATTGTTCTCTCTCTTCTTTTTACCAGACAACCCATAATGGTCGATTACCCCCTCCTGTGAGCAGTCGGCTAGAATCTGCAAGATAAAAAATGGATGGCCTAGATGCGAAATCTTACCTTATTTACGATACCAATGTGTGGCACAGCCTGGTGAGATAGTGGTTAGCGCTGCAGCCTGACAGCAAATCGGTTCCAGGTTGACATCCAGTGTGTGAGTAACTGTGTTTGGTGATATACTGCAGTCCTGAGTCTCCAGCAGAATTCATGAATGAATAAATAAAAATAATTTTTATCTGCATATTTTTGTTGTAGCTTCCACTCAAATAGTTTGAAAGTACATTCTTACTATGGTGGGTAAAGGAAACTTTATGTGGCTTACTGACATGGCCGGAAGTAAATTCATAATTCTACAGATTGGGTGAAAATAAGTTTACATTGAAGATGTTGTTTTAATTGTGAGGAAGGTGTGTTTTTTTGTTACAAATCCTGAACATCTGCCTTACATTAAAGATGTCCCTGGTAACGACTAACTAAGCAATATTTTAGTGACAGCTGATGAGCTCTTGATATAGTGTCTTCATTTTGAAAGACCACTAGATATCAATCTCTTTCTGCTGTTTGTTTGACTTTCTTAAGAGTTCTCTCAAGAGACGTTATGTCATCATGTTTGCAGTTATGCTCATTTTGCAATGCCATAGTGGGAAAAATAAACTAATATTTTGATTTGGAAAGAAACCTAGCCATCACATGATCAACTATGACAAAGATAGATCAAGGTTTACCGACTTTAGGTAGTCCGAAAGACAGAGATTGCAGATACAAGCAGCTGAAGTTTTCTACGCATGATCCCTGGACTCTACCTTAGAATGAGGTGCTCAGTCTAGAAGCAATCTACTCTTACACGTCAAGAGAAGCCAGTTGAGGTGGCTCAGGTACCAGTTAAAGATGTCTCCTGGTAACCTGGGCACGTCCTACTGGGAAAAATCCCAGACTGGAGTTGGGAGAGGTATCTTGGGTTAAGAAAAAGGCATCTATATACTGATAAAAGTGCTGTTCTTCTCTTAAATTTCACAATAAAACAATCCAAATTGGACGCTTGACTACAGTAGTCACAGCAAACAAGATTTCATCAAAACTAAGTGTTTTCAGTGGGTGCAACTTAAGCATATTTTCTAATTTATATATTTCAATTAAAGGTTTTTCTAAACTGACACATACTAATGAGTACAATAGAGGTCCAAGATCAATTTCAGACAAACATTCTGGAACGTCAACTCTAATCAAGACATGTTGCTTCTCTGTTAGCTAAACCTTGTTATTGAAGAATCCCTGTTGTGGTCCGCACAGAAACCACCTCAGGCCAGGATTGGCCCTCTAAGGATCCTTGTTTCTGGCATTGAATTTGTAGGGAAAGAAAGCATTGTGTGTTTATGCAAATGGAAAAACACAGGCCTTTGGCTAAGAGTCGTACTACATCGCATCCATGGAAAAAGAGTACGAGTGACGCCGCTGTCGCCTACAGCACTGGAGGTGAGCCTGACAGCTCCATTCTCTTTCTCCAGAACACAAAACGGCGGCAGACTGGAGGAAAGCGGTGCCAAGCTACACCCAGTCCAGCAGTGCGATGGACTTCCGTACATGGAGCTCGCTGCCTCGCGACGACAGCCTGGAGCCGCTGCCCCTGAACTGGGAGATGGCCTACACGGAGACCGGCATGGTCTACTTCATTGAGTAAGTGCAAACACATGACGCACACAAGGTTACGGTTGCTCACAGACGAGGAACTCATTATAGATAACATCTCACTCTCTCGCTGTGTTTTGGAAAGCAAACGACTTCAGTGGCGAGTTGTTAATCGAAAAAGGATTTTCATCACTATACAATACATATATCCCTCTTTCCAAGGACCCTCTACATATCCTGCTACACTTGAATTCAAGTACTGTGAAGAGTCTACTGCTCCGTCCACGATGATGCAATGATTTAACGTGACCTGAATCGCAGCCATGCTCTTTACTTTCGCTCTTTTAACTTGTAGATTATTCGGCATTAACTGATTCTGGTGTTTACTCAGTGTAAATAACAGCAGTATCATCACATTTGTCAGTGCCAGAGGCTAATGATTCACGATCATGTTTTATTTGTTCGAGTTAAATAACAGTTTTTTTTTTTTTTTACCTTGAGTTTTAAAGTAAGACTTAGTGGATCGCCAAAATTTAATGGATTTAATGCAGAACATGCCTTGAAGATCTTTTCATGCTAACGTGCGTCATTCAAAGCATTTTCATGTAAGAGATAATAATGGTCAAAAACCTTTCAACTGAGTAAATTAAGACACAGGGTGGATACAAGCAATGAGGACTGTACCATGGATTTTTTGCAAATTAGTAAAGACACTATTTACAAATTAAGATGGGTTTTAAAGAAACAATAGGTAAGATTGAAGGTACTAGGTTCTCAGTATATTTTGTTTATAAAACAAGATAGATGCATTTCATGTGAAAAGAACCGTCTCCTACCCACTGCTGTTAAGTAGTTTGGTGGTCAAATGGATCACAGACTCTCTGGACGGGTCAACCAGGCAGAATAAAGAGCATTGTTAAAATAAAATCCATAGAGTTTAACTATATGATTTTTCAAAACGGAACGGTCACCACATAAAATAAGTGAAAATATAACGTCAAATTGTTACGTAGTGCCTCCTTTATATGTAGAGTATAATATTTATTTTACTATAATGTTAAAAAACCCTGTCAAAGAAATCAAACTGAACTCACCCATGGAACAAAGAGAACTGTCCAATCGTATGACAATCACCTACCCCTCCTTTTAGTGATAGAGACACACTATGTAAATTACAGATTGTGCGTTTCCTGTACGCAAGGTGATGAGGAAAAAAAGCCTAATGAAACCAGTAAGAGAACGGAGCACTAAGTTGATCAACCTTTATGATAACTACACATTTGTGTGCACACACAACTTTCCTGACTAACTAACCTCCCCCTCATCTGGAATCTTGGCGAACGAGGGGTTACGAGAGCAGAGTCCATTATGATATAATAATGGCTTCACTCCTCCTCAAGCCAGCTGTAATCACGCCCTGCTTTCTTTATACAATGAGTCCCTTGGACCTGGAGAATTCTGGGATTGGTGACAAACTGGTAGGGATGTTCGTGTTAATCATGACGGCGATGTACATTTGTATTTAAGAGCAGCCTTCTTTTCAACATTTAAACACAATACATGTGTCTCTGTTGACTCACAAAATAGCTGTCAAACCCAGTTTAACGCGTCATTTTGCTCCTTCAGCCTATGTAAAAGACTTAATAACAGGAATCATCCACGATAGAAAGGCGACATTAAATCTTGGTTCAGGTCACCTGTTCACCTCAAGTTGACTCTGAGACTTACGTATTCATCACTCCTGCATTCTTCCTGAAAAGGTGTGGGTTTGAATCCTTGATCCTCGACAAGTTAATCCGTTCCTCTCGAGCAATCAATACTTTTGCAAACTGCGTTGTAAACAAACTGCTTTCAGGGAAGCACCATGCTGGAGGATTATATTTACATTTGTCCCTCAACCTCTTGTCTCTGTAGATCCAACAGAGATTTTCAACTGATGAAACTTTTGTTACACACATTTTTGGGAGCTTGTTAAGTTTCAGATAGTTTTCAAGTTTGTCCAAAAAGACCACGACTAAGGATCGGGATTCTTTTCAGAGTAATCATGAGGTCATATCCATCCAAATACCTCCATACTGTAATCTCCCTCTTGTATTGAAGCATCAACATGAGAATTTGTCCGAAAAGAAAAATTAAACAAGTCTATATTTTAAGCTTGTTGGTAGCAGAATCTAAAATGCTACACTCCGGACGAGCACTATGGAGGATTATATTTACATTTGTCCCTCAACCTCTTGTCTCTGTAGATCCAACAGAGATTTTCAACTGATGAAACTTTTGTTACACACATTTTTGGGAGCTTGTTAAGTTTCAGATAGTTTTCAAATTTGTCCAAAAAGACCACGACTAAGGATCGGGATTCTTTTCAGAGTAATCATGAGGTCATATCCATCCAAATACCTCCATACTGTAATCTCCCTCTTGTATTGAAGCATCAACATGAGAATTTGTCCGAAAAAAAAAATTAAACAAGTCTATATTTTAAGCTTGTTGGTATTTACATACATTTTTGTCTGTGACTCCAAAAAGACACAGCTTACTCTGAAAATTCTCCCCACTCTTGGTTGACATAAGGGTGAGAAGAAAATGGGTGACATTTAATTTTTAGAAGAACTGACACTTTAACAACATTTGAGTCTAAACTGTGCTGCTAAATGCTATTGTGTTGTGTGTTGTAGCCACAATACCAAGACGACTACATGGTTGGATCCACGCTTGGCTAGGAAGGCAAAGCCGCCCGAAAAATGCGAGGACGGAGGTACGTGGACGAAGACTCTACACCACATTATATACAGCCAGACGTCCAGCCACAAGAACGATTACAAATTTAATATGATGGGAACATTTCAAAAAAATAAAATAAAAAGACATTGTGAAAATAAGCTTAGGTTTTAATTTGATTGCATATAATTCTATTATATTTCATTTTATTTTAAGATTCTATAAAAACATTGCATATTTCATATATTTACTATACTAAAAACGAATAATAGTGTTAATGTAAACTGATTCTACACATTTATAAATGGCCAGTTTTATAGAATTATTTTAACTTTATGCACAACATACAACAAATTGTATTCATTGATAAAGGTATGGACATCAAATTTTAACATGGCTACAATGATGCGGTGCTGTTTAGTTGAGTCCACAAGTAGAGCCACATGAGCTTCTCTTTTAGGAGTGTGTTCACCGTCATTCTGGAGAAGATGCAGTCGGAGGTTCGGGTGATAACAAAGCTGACACGAGTTATTAACAATCTAAGGTTGTTCACATGGTTTTTAAATGTCCTTATAAGGATAGAAATACTGTCCCTTTTGCCACATGTTTTATACAGTTTCACTCTTTATCCTCACGTTGAGTGAGCGTTTGAATATGATTGAGTTTCCTTCACATTTTGTAATATTTCCAAGTCTCTTTAGACCATTTTCCATAAGACACATCTGTCATGGAAAAGTTATTTTGGAAAGTATGTTGTTATTGTTCTGTCACTCAGCTCTAGTCAACAGTATTTCCTGATGGTTAATCTTCAATACTGTCATCTATGAGACTCAACTTTTTAAATTTCTACCTACACTGTCAAAAATGACACTCCAAAAGTAAGTTTAAGGAAAATGAATACAAAGTTTTTTTGTTTAACATAAACAGACCTGAGAAAAGTGCAATGTATGTATTTACGCGGCCCATAAATGCATGATCATGTAGACATGCCGCTAATAGCTTTTACTAACAAATATATTGTGAATGTATTATTAATTTACATTTTAAATGTTTTAGTTTTACTTTTTTGTGAGTATTTATTTTCCCTCAAAATAATTTTAATAAGTTAATTAAATAAATATTTTAAAATGTTTTTATTTTATAATAAAACAAAGATTTTAGCTTATTGAACTCAATAAATGTCATGAAATAATTACTAATGACTCTATTTTTCCTTCTTTTTATTGGCTTGACAGCCCCTTGCATTTACTGTGGCCTTTGAGGAATTTCCCTGCCCTGATTTAAAATGTCCTAAATTTCTCTGAAAAGTTACTCTTCTACTTCGGAGGTCCCTTACTTTCCTTTGGACTTTTATCGTGACGTAAAGTGCCTTAAATTATTCGAAGGTTTCACGCGGGCTCAAGAATGTCTTGACGGCATAAGGTCATCAAGCCGAGGGGGCGGAAACATAAATGCTGGTCTCCACGCTGTGACTTTTGCCTCTTTAGCAACAGATAAGCAGTTGAAGCTGAGGTGAAATGTCACATTCAAGGCGACATGCTGTCCTATATTTTGGAAAAATCCCTACGATAGAGTCGACTTTAATTAGGCTCAGGCATGCCTTCGTGTCCTCAGGATGCTAAAGTGCAGTATGTCCGGTCTTGAAAGAGCCTGACCCTTCCAGCCTGCTTTTAATGGCTTTTACTACCGAAGATGGGAAAGCGGTTTGTGTGTTGCTTCTGAAAAGCAACTCTAAAGCTCCATCTGGCGTGAAATGCTGTTCCTTTCTTTTTTTGTTCTCTCATTCTGCCCGATATGCTCATCAGGGCAGAACATACAGCTGACATAAATGTTCACTAATTTACTGAGGACTATTTTCATGGCTGCGTTCATATGCTAGATGGGCCAGAGATGGAAGAACAATATGCTGAACCTGAAGTTAATTTTGAGTTTTCCAGCATTTTTAATGTCATTTAATTTAACGTGAATATAATAAATGTGTTTCTGAGGCTATGACGGTAAAACGATATAAATCAAGGGTAGGATCAATGACGTGCGGAGAAGGTTGATGGTTGGTGAGGCACTGACTCCTTTAGTGTCAGTTTTACAAGTATATAAACCCAAAAGGGAAACTTATTCAATTGACTACTGGTTATTTCATATGCACACACACACAGTTATAGCATATGTCATCTTTGACAATATCATATGACTAAGATGGTTAAAAAAAAGATTGAATTAATAATTTCTCAAAAAGTCTATATTGAACTGTAATCTTTGACATTGACATAAGAGGCATAGCTGAAATTTTATGTTTTAATTATCAATATATTTAAAATTCTAAAATGGGAAATGTGAATATTTCTACTATAGCAGGTCATAACTCTCACTGTAGAGTTTTGTATCCACTGCAGGCAAGACAGCTCCTTCTTGTTTAGACACAAAAATAAACTTTTACAATAGTCTAAATGAGAAGACACAAACGCATGGATTATAAGCTCCAGATCATGTTGTGACATCATTTTTCTAAGTTTAGAGATTTTTCAGTTTCTGGTCAGTTTTCTGCAGTGTTGAACTAGAGACATGTCTTTTTCAAATACAACACTTAGGCTCAGTTTGATAGACTGACCTAACTCACCCAAGTACTGAGTCAACCCTAGACCCAATAACCAAAGTTTCAGTTTTGTCCAGATTTAGCTGCAAAGTGTTTTCACTCAGCAACTGTTTGATTTGTAAAAAAATAATAATAATAATAATTCATTTAAAAATTAATAATAAAGTTCCTTCTTTTATAGACACGAAAATAAACAGTAAAAGTGCTGGGATCTATGTTGTGCTAGCATTTATCTCCCCTAGTCTCCATATATAAAGCTTCATTTTTCTTTTAATGTTATTTCTAAATCTTGGGTTTAATCTACATGATGAACCCTCAGACTGAAATTCAGACTACCGAGTTTAGTTCAGACCAGAGAATGAGCGGTTATGTCCCAACATCAATTTGGATCAGCTCATTTAAGCCGTACTTCTCGTTTGTACTGTATAGTCAGAAGGATTAGGATCATAATATTTCATAATCTGTTACTTGATTTCAACCCAGGGAAGAAAAAAAAAACGCTTCAATGTCTGTCATTACAGTGTACGAAATCTTCCCGATCCATGAACACATATACAATCGGTTTCCCATTAAACCATGACGTATCAAAACAGGCTTTTCCCGGATCGCGCGGATTTCCTGGATTGTGTACTGACAGAAGTGTTTAAACAAAAGTTTAAATGAAACCTACCTAGATTTCCCCGTTTACCATCTGTTCTGTGCACCTACTGTAGGCTAGCCCTCATTGATGTCTGGTACAATAGCTTCATCCATATTTTCTTCTCTCTTCCCTAACCTATTTTCCTTCCTTGCAGAGTTGCCGTACGGCTGGGAAGAAATCGACGACCCTCAGTACGGCACGTACTACGTGGAGTAAGTCTTAGCCATCGACATGGACAAACTGTATCATCACATGTCCCAGGCATACACACACTCTATAGCGCACATTACACTGCTTTAGCTCCGCAGCGGCATAAATCAATGCAGGCTAAAAATAAACAAATGGATCTCGTTTTTTTTTTTTTCTCGGGCAGCAGTGGATACACGCAGAGCATTAGCCTTCACCTGACGGGCAGTCAAAGGTTCCGATCAGAGTGGGTTCATTGTTGGTCGGTGGGTGGGCGAGTATAGCTCAGTGGGTAACGCTGCGCTGACTTGTGAGCAAAGACAAAGATGATTGTGGACTGTTGTTGTGCTCACCGTATACCAATGCTCGGGTCACTCCGGGGTTTAACAATTCCCTACGAATAATGGCCAAACAACCACTGTTGTGGACTGAAATGAGCCTAACCTTCATTGATTCTTGCACAGAGGTCGAAAGGAAGACTAATGAACTTCGCTATTTTGATTCTTTTGCATTTTAGTAGAGGAATAAGACATCAAAAATATCTTATTTAAGAAAAATAATCAAACTAGATTTAGGGCACATTGTAAATTCCCCTTCTAACTCAAGATTAATATAGATTTAGAGCAGCTCTATACAATTTGAAGTCGAGCGAAGCCAGTGGACTACAGTGGTAGTGTTTAGTCCGACGGGAGACCACATTTCCCATGAGCACTCGCTAAACGTTTCAAAAATTGCCATGTCCCGGTTTGCAGCAGTTGGACGAATTTTCTGTTTCCAGACTTCCATTGGGATACGAGTCATTCAACTAGTTTTAAGTCGATGTGTCATCACAAGTTATTTTAGTAAAAAAAAAAAGGAAGCACCCAAAACTACCCAGAGCTGCTTTAAAACAGGCTTTTCAGATGAACAAAACACACCAACATGATTAACTTAATCAGCACATTTTCTAATCCTAGAACCAAAAATCTATACGTTCTGTTCCTCAGACCAGAATAATCGATACATCTGTCTCGGCCACACACACTTCATCCTGGGAATGCTTCCAATGTGACATCTACGATTGTGAACAATACAGTGGACAATACATCAAATACAAAATACAAATGATAAAATAACATTAGCTTACAACAGCTAAATGTTGACTATTCAGTAAAACTTTAACATATTTAAAAATGTTGAAACCATATCATCACTGAAGCATTTTTACTGATGACGATAATGGGAAAGAAACTAGTCATAGAATTGCAGTGATTGGACTCCTGTCATCAATAAGGTTAATCTCACCATTTATTTTTATTGCTTGCTATTTGTAAGCATTAGTTGTAGGCCACACTGTAGGAAAATGTAATTACAAAACATACTGTAACTAAGACAAATAAATTCACTGTTAAATACAGCAGAAAATAACAAAGAATAAATTGGTGAAAAATGTTTTTTTTTAATTATCAAATTCCTTGAAGTGTCACTGAAGAGTTGGTTTAAATACAGAATAATTAGTTGGGAATGAAAAAGAAAACATAATTCAAGCCTCTCTCAACACCTTACCTTCCAATTTATGATATAACACGGATTATTCATTCCTTTTTTTTCATTCATTGCTTATTCTCTGATTGAGACTACACGGGCTGCAGTCTTTCCCAGCTAATCAGGGTGATGGGCAGTTGAAACTGACTACCTTGCTCCACAAAATACAGATTATAATTTTCTAAAGGCAATTTCAGTGATAACCAAGAAAACGAATGGGTGTAAATAAAAGTTTCAAAAAGAATAAATGACATTTCTTTAGAAATATTTAATATGGATTAAGTTGGTTTAATTTACAGTTGAAAATATAAAAACACAATTTCACAAGAGTCCGGGGTCAACAAATTAATGTTCAGAAGTCTGAACAGGATGCTTAACAATTTTGCCGAGCGGAAGTCACTAAAATAGTGATTTTAAAACCTAAATGAAAATGGAAAAAAATCTTCAATCAGAGGAATTGAAAACTGTTATTTTAATGTTGTTTTTTTGCCTTGCAACGGTGAAATGCGTCCTAAAAATCCCGAGTTCTCATTTCAAAATTTGCGATCGAAACTGCTGCAGAATCCTGGATGATCGGGGACACATTCGTCGGACTGCAGAAGTGTCCTCAGGCCTTTACTCTGGCAGGTAAAGAGTGGGACACTGTAAAGGAAATAGGTGGAACGGTGGACAGCAATACGAGCAGCAGAGCTGCAGGCAGAGGTAGCAATCTGTTGTGCTGAAAAGAGAATCAGATTTTTTTTTATTGGTCAGACTGCAGAAATTCCGCTGGAAGGGGACTAAGATGAAAGCAAACTTAGAGGAGGAGAGCTGCCAAATATTTTGCTTGGAACGGGTTCTACTACGAAACACTGGTGTGTGTTTGTCTGCCAGAGGGACAACACGCTACGTTGTTGTGGAGGAACAGGATGTAACTACCTGAGGAAGGACCTCATTTCCTCGCACATATAATGGGCTCAGAGCCATTAGGAGAACAGAGAGACAATGTTTACTGTATGTAGTAAAATGTTGAGGCAATACATCAGCAAATCAATGATGTTCCTGGCTTGGAATTTTTTTGCAGCCTCTGCTGAACCTCATGAGAGGTCGAGTGTCCGCCATCAAAAGACTTTATATAACATTCTTATGCCAGCTTGTCTTGGAGAAACCTTTGAATTCGAACATCTAAAATATTTTTTTTATATCAGAAAAACAACATTTCTGAAGACTGTTATATTTATATTAATGTGCAACCATATATTATTTATTTATATTATACTTGTATTTATTCATTTTGTATATTTTTATTTGGTATTATTTTATTTATTTAAAGTAAATATATTTTTTTAATGTATTGATGATGTCTAATTCTAATAACCAATTGCAGTTGCTGCTGATCAAAGAAGTTTTTTTAATTGATTCTTTAATTTAAAACTAATATATTTATTCTCATTTAATTATTGTGATGAAAGATGTATCTTAAATAGATCTTATACCTCTTTTGTACTCATCAGTATTTGTCTATACAAAACTCTTTTTCATTGAAATATTTAAATTAGAAAATGTGCTTAAGCCCCACCCACTGAAATATTTCTGGAGATTAAATCTTGTCTGCTCGTCATCAATCCCAGAAGTCTCCACCGCCAAAGGGCCTTGTTGTATAAACAAAGCATGCATGAACATTTTTCTGCAAATGAAATCTTGCTTACAATAACCACACCCTTTTAATGGGTGAAATATTGAGGTTTGTCACCGCAAATCATCAACCCCAAAAGTATCCACCTTTATAAGGGCGTGAGTACAGCTGGTTGGAGGAGGAATGAATCCATTATTACGTCATAATGGACTCTGCTCTCATAACCTCTTGTTCGCTGAGATTTTTATAAAGTAATTATTACAAAACGTGGTCATGATGAGGGACTTACTGCATTTTGGAGAAGAAGACTTCAACATTTGATGTGAGTGAGTCAGGAGAGTTGTAGTTTGATGTTTGTTGCCCTTTAAATCGTTTATAGTGATGACTCGGCATCATGGTGTGGTCATTATTTAAAATTGCGATGTTGGTATTTTTTTTATTTTCTCTCTCACTCTCTTTCTCACACACATTATCTCAATCCTATCATCAAGTTATTGTGTTGAAAGTTGAAACTATTTTCTGTTCTGTATTGCAGCCATATCAACCAGAAAACCCAGTTTGAGAATCCAGTGCTGGAAGCAAAGAAGAGACTAAACCAGGAGACGGTCGCCCTGCAACAAGCTGCCGCTGCATCCTCTCAAAGTGAGTGTTCAGCGTGTTGTACCCTGACACAATTGACACAATGACTCGCAAAATTATCGTTTATTTAGTTCATTCCTCAGTCACAGAGGACTGATGATGTTTTGTTTGTGTTAACACTGGAGGACATGAATAGATGGTGTCTGTGCTTCAATCCTCTCAGTCAAGATCAAATACTGGGGTTTCTAAAATTATTTTATAAACAGAAAAAAATGAAAGAAAATACAGTCAACTGGACAGAAGCAATACAAATAGTTAAGGTCAAAAAATGATAAATATTAAATTGAAGTAGAATAGTGTATAGAAATAAAGAGAGTAATGATTATAATTATAGTAGTTTGGATGAAAAATGTACTTGATGGACAAAAGGTTTATAAATGAATGACAGATGGTTGAATAGGTTTATGTATAGAAGTGTTGAAAGGAAAGTTGTGATGAATAGATGTTTTGATTGAAGACACCACTTGAATGTTTTTTGTACTTTTTTGTCTGCCACACGACGAATAGTTGACTTTGGTCATCTGTTCATTCTTTAAACACATTTTCTGTTCATTTAAACCTCAGCGAATGCTTTCCCTTTGAGAGGTTCGCGGAGATTAGACCTTGGAGAGAACATTAACGAAAGTGGAAATGATGAAAACATATCATTCATGCTTCTTCTGCAAGTCATATGTGGACAAAGGGATGCAATTTTCACCGGGAATCGTGTTTCGTGAGACTTGTTTTCCTGCCAGCTGTGAGTGATAGACCGCAGGGCCAGACAGAGAGAGAGAGAGAGAGAGTTGCGTTGAGTGTTGCTGGGCGAGAAAAAGTCCAGATTGTGTTGCAAGTGTTGAACGTGTTTAAACCAAAGCCAGCATGACCCGTCACATCTGCACTCAGGTGTGCGAGGATCGTCTGCTGACTAATGATTACACAACCTCGTGCGCCGACACGCTGCTGTGATGAACTCCCCCCCGAAAGAAAATTCAGTTTTCAGTTACGCCTGAGGGAGATTTTCATTCTAAATCACAGCGTGATTGTTATCGACTGTTTTTAGGCTTAAAATAATTATGGCTTTCAAATCTTCAGGGTGGTTAGTCTCAAGAATACTCTTGCTTTATTCCTCTGTCTATAAAACTTCCGTAGGGAATCGACTTTTGTCTAAGAGTTCCATTTATGATGAGGGTTGCATCTTCATACGCCGGACGACTCATATTTAACTTAATAGTGCTTTATTCACTCATGACCTTTCTGGATATGTGTTGTCATATTAAAGAAAGATTATTTTTCAATTATTTAAATCAACAATAGGTTCAATTTTCTTTTGAATAACGGAATTTAACAAAAAATTTGAATACTTAATTAATAATTTTTTCACTCATATAGTTTGATATTCTAATTACACAAAAAAAAACTCATTAAATGTAATATTTTCAAATTTGTAGCCCTTTAAATTATACAAGAATGTGCCACTAGACAATAGCAGAAAAGAAGTGTGCTAGTTAAATTGACGCACCAGTGCTTTTATGTCATCATGTTATCGTCTGTGCGTCACATGTTTAGCTGAAGGTAGCTCGGTAATCTTTTGGTATTGTCTGGTGGCAATGTTATACACACATTTTTATATTGAATTTAAGGGCTGTGAATTAAAAAAAAAGAAAAAATAATTAGAATCTAAAACTCAATGTGGATAAAAAACATTTACTATTGAAAACTATTGAATTAAATTAATGAAAAATAACAAATCCTAGTTTTCAATGTAGAAATGATAAATTCTTTTAAAAACAAAAAATAGTTAATGCGTAAAATAATTAAACAGTTAAAAAATAAATAACCATTCAATATTCTGATGGCCCTGGTCTACTTTGATAGTAATGTGTCCAGGGTGACACCTAGAGATGATGTCACTTCCTGCAGTTACGTTTGGATTTTTTAACTCTCTCTTTTTAACATTTGCACTCTCACTCAATCTGAAAAGGATTCCAGGTTTCATTGATTTAATATACCCGAGACAAATATTACAAAGCAGAGAGTGACATCTAGTGGTCTTTAATAATGAAGACACTGTATCATGATACCTGATGATACCTGTGCACGAATGCTCCTACCCAGGTGCAACACTAATAGACTCAGGGACTCATTCATTCCTCGGGCTATTAAATTGTACAATTCTGAGTTCGGGGGCAGGAGTGGAGTGAGAGTATCTGGATGTTCTGTTCTATGTTAGTCTTTGTATCCTTTGTCTTTGTTGTTTTTCTTTGACCTATGTTCTTTGTCTTTATCTTTAGACTTAGATTGTGTCATCTTGTTCTTTCTCTTTATGTTCTTCTTCTTATTTTATTTTTATTTATTATTTTGTATTGTTTATGGAAAATTGCTGGCTGTTGGAAAAACAATTTCCCGAAGGAGACCACCTGAGGGATCAATAAAGTTTTACCTTACCTTACCTTACCTTACCTTACCTTACCTTACCTTACCTTACCTTACCTTACCTTACCTCTTCATCGGTTTCATGAAGCCTCATGAACACATCACTAAAAACTTCCAACTTCATACCCCTTTTTATTGTCTCCTGCTCCTCCCTGTCTTTTATAAGGAGCAGAGCTATTAAAAAAAAACTCCCAAAAATTCTGTGGAGCTATTATCATGCAAATTAGTTTTGTTTGGTCCAGGCGGTCATATGGACATTTGGTGTCAGCACCGCAGCGATAGCTTCTGAGAGTGTTCGATATCAGGACCGTAGCCACATTTTCATTCCTAGCACATTCCTGCCAGAGACAGAAGGAGAGTAGATGACAGAGGAAAGCTGGCGATAAGAATGTTTCGTAACTCAACATTCAGTATAAACGGAAACAGTCGACATTTTACAAAATTGTCGTCTTTTTCTAATCATCACCAAAATATGAGGCCCTTACGATGATCTTATTGAGGAGTAGATGTTTTTTCCTTCTTAATTATGAATCAGTATGTTTCATAGATGAGTTCATGCCAATGCAATATTTAGATTCATCAACGAGGCGAAACAGATAAAGGTCACTATCTAATAGAACATCTGTTTAAAAAATAATAATCATAAATAATAAATAATTTATTTTTTTGGTTGAGTCTTTTCGCAGTCCCTTCAAACATTAAAAGCAGCAGAAGCGAGAAGGCGGTGATAAAATTATGGCGTGTCCACGATGTGGAGTTATGATATCACAGCTATTACGGCTGATAAGAGATGCGCTCACTTTAATTCAGTTTGACCCCAATAGTTGGTTATCTGCTCCCTGCAAACACGCTGGTGGTCTATTTCAAGACTCTCGCATGTTTGAAGTTCTGTGATGAGACTGAAAGTTCTGCAGTGGAACTTGAACAAGAAAAGAAGCTCACTACTTTAAGTTATTTCGTTTTTATGGTACCTCAGCTATGAATTAATTTGTCCAATCACTCAAAGACAAGTTCAGGCTCTTTGAACTTACTGAATTCTTGGGAAAAAGTTGTGTATAGATGGTATGACGTCCTTTCCCCCCCGCAATTTCACGAAAGTAAGGCCCTCCAGGCCAACTAACATTCTGCTGACTCCTTTAAGAAACATCTTAAGACGTTTCTATTTGTTCAGGCTTTTCCTTGATTTTCTGGAACTCCTGTGTTGTTCTCAGTATTATCTTGATCTTTAAAGTGTATATACTTTTTTGAGTATTGTTTTGTTTGTTTAAGCGCTTTGTGACCCTGGTCTGGAAAAGCGCTATATAAATAAATATTACTTACTTACTTACTTACATATACTTGACCTATTACTTTAAAGTTATCATCTGCTGAAATCTCCACGAATGAGAGGTTACGAAAGCATAGTCCATTATGACGTAATAATTTCCTTATCTTCTCCATGAGCCAGCTGTAATCACGCCCGCTTTGTTTATACAACAAGGCCCTTTGGCAGTGGCTACTCCTGGGATTGATGACGCGCAGTGACAAGATTTGATCTCCAGAAAGATTTCAGTGGGCTGGCCTTAAGCACATTTTCTAATGTAAATATTTAAATGAAAAGAGAGTTTTGTAAAAAACAGACACATACTGATGGGTACAATAGAGGTCTTTAAATAACTATCAGATATAGAACCATAGACCAAAAATAATCCACATAAAGTTAACATAATTGGGGA
The DNA here is from genome assembly GCF_982586985.1 of Callionymus lyra. Lineage (NCBI taxonomy): Eukaryota > Metazoa > Chordata > Actinopteri > Syngnathiformes > Callionymidae > Callionymus > Callionymus lyra. The sequence continues at coordinate 27,493,162 of NC_141827.1, forward strand.
TAATGTGTACACAAAATGCCTTATCCTCCTTTAATACGTATTGTTATCTCTAAAGGTGAAAAGAACAAGAAACATTAAAAATACTTTTTTTATTAATATTAATAAAATTCAAAAGGTTACTTTGTTTAGAGCTCATCCAACGATAATCAAAACTTGTGTGTCTGCCTGATCGTAATGTCTTAAAGGGTCCTGAAATTTAAACCAAATATATACAAAATGAGGGGGATAGCCAGATTATCGGCCCCCTTTGCCTGAACTCAACAGGCCACAATGAACTGTCAAGAACTAAAAGAAGACGGTGTAATGGTGAATGGTTGATTGTAACACCCGTTAGAAAAGGTGAGGATTCAGCTCAGTGTAGCTTTTGAAGGTTGGTGAAGGCGCACCTGATAAACCACAGCCTTCGAGTGATTAAATTTGGAATTTATTTGAATTTAAAAGGTCATTCTATGACACACATGATCTGGATCTTATAATCCATGTGTTTGTGTCTTCTCGCCTGGACTATTGCAACAGTTTGCCGTTTTACATCTCTGAACAAGAAGAAGCTGTCTCGCCTGCAGTTGATTCAGAAGTATGCAGCGAGAATTCTGACCCGCTCTAGTAGAATAACTCACATTTCTCCGATCCTTAAATCTCTTCACTGGCTGCTAGTTTCTTTCTGGTTCTTAATTTCAGAGCTATTCATGGTCAGGCTCCTCGTTACACCAGTGATCTGATCCAGCCTTAAACCCCAGCTCGGGCTCTGAGGTCTGTGGATCAGAATCTACTGATGGTTCCTCGCACACAGTTCAGGACCAGAGGAGAGAAATCCTTCCAGGCTGTTGCTCCTAAACTTTGGAAAAGTTTTACTCTCCCTCTGTATTTGATGGAGTCTACTGAGTCCTTCAAGAAACATCTTAAGACACTTTTATTCGTGCAGGCTTTTCCTTGATTCTCTGAGACTCCTGTGTTGGTCTCGGTGTTGTCTTGACCTTTTATATATATATTTTCATATATTTTATTGGGTATTGTTTTGATTGTTTAAGCGCTTTGTGACCCTGGTCTAGAAAAAGGGCTCCACAAATATTACAAGCTTACTTACTTACTTACAGGTACGGTAACCGTAACCCTATAGTAATTCATGTTTCATCCCTTCAGGTAAAAGTTCTGCCTCTGTGTTCACCGCCGACCGAAACCAGCTGAACGGTGAGATGTACCACACAGCGCTGAAGAAGAGCTCGCAGGGATTCGGCTTCACAATCATCGGAGGCGATCGCACCGATGAGTTTTTACAGGTGAAGAACGTGTTGAGCGACGGACCTGCTGCCCAAGACAACAAGATGGCTTCAGGTCAGTACAAACCCTTGTTTATATTTGGTGTTTTGTCATGAAAACACTGACGTCAGCTGTAGAAGAGTTAATATAAGGAGAAGTGATGTTATGAAGAAGCATTTGCATGAAAAGGATAATCCAGAAAAAAACCATGCTGAAGTTGTTCCATTTCTTTTCACGGCTGAAGCAACAGTGAGCTGGTTTCCTTAGAAGAAGGCGTAGAGGTGGGACAAGAAAGAGGTGAACGCTACAGTGAGCATAAAAGCGCAGAGGAGATACAGAGCTGGGATATGAATGAGAGCAGCCATGAGGAACATTGTGGAGGAGAAGTTTCATCCCACAGTGAAAGCAGCGAATTGATAGCTGGATGCAGCAGAATATCAACCGCCTCTCATTTCTTTTCCTCCCTTTGTTCAGGTGACGTGATCGTGGAGATTAATGGGATGTGCGTGCTCGGGAAGACTCATCCGGATGTGGTGCAGATGTTTCAGTCTATTCCCATTAACCAGTACGTGGATATGGTGCTGTGCCGCGGCTACCCGCTCCCTCCAGATGTGGACCTGGACAGCGACGATCCACTCCCTCCTCCTCCCCTACCACCTGCTACCCAGGCCCAGCCAGCTCTTCACGGTGGCGAGGTGGTGACCGCTGTGCCGCTTATCAACGGGCAGCCGCTGCTCGTGAAAGGGGACGTATTGCACGGGTCTTCGCAGGAGCTTCACTACGTCACCACTGATGTCAATGGGCGGCCCGTGGTGGCAGCCATGCCGAACGGGAGGCAGGGGGGGGAGCGCGTCGACGCGGCGACCACGATGTTACAACCGGAACTCGTGAGCGTCCCGCTCGTCAAGGGGCCCGGCGGGTTTGGCTTCGCCATCGCCGACTGCCCGCTGGGCCAGAAGGTGAAGATGATCCTGGACGCTCAGTGGTGCCACGGCCTTCAAAAGGGAGATGTCATCAAAGAGATTAACAGGCAGAATGTCCAAACTCTAAGTCACGCCCAAGTGGTGGACATCTTGAAGGACCTACCGGTGGGCAGTGAGGTGGACGTGCTGGTGCTGCGAGGAGGTAAGAATTTGTTTTGGTACTTTTGTGAAGTCTTAAAAAGTGCTGTAACCCTTTATTAAATTATTTTTTTAACAAAATATTTTTAAGGTTTATGCTAGTAATGGGTTGTAGAGGCCTCAAGAAACATCCAACGAGGTATCATGATACATGGTTTGAAAATGACGCCTAGTTTCATTGAATTAGTGGATCCGATCCAAATGATTATACAGCAGTGCCATCTATTGGACTTTCAAAATAACGCTGTATCATGACACTTCATCGGTTGTTTCATGAGGACTCATCAACCCATCACTCATTAATGCTCTCTTAATAAATGGCAGATGCATAGATATGGGGAATCTCAGTCATAGTGTCACCATGGTAGCCCAATCATGGTAAAGGTCCTACTACACCAGCTAAAAAAAATGTAAAATCCAGGAGTCAAGGTTAGGTAAGGTAGTTAAAAACTTCACAATCATGAAATTCTAACACAAATTAAACCCAGGCAAGATGCCAATAATTGCAGTAATAAAAGGGTTTAAGAATCAAGACCCCAAACTCTGCATCAGAGTTCTTGGCTTCCTGTGAACACACTTGAACCTCTGAGGCTACTGTGCATTCGGAATGATCTGGCTAATCCTTCCTCACAAGGTTCACCCTCACTGTGTGTCTCTGTTCGGCCCAACCCTATTTGTGACCCCTCCCAGTGAGACATGATGCAGTGTGTTACAAGCCTGAGAGAGAATTTCATAAGGCCATGTTTGATTCTGAGGGAGGAAGATGGTAGTCTTCAAATGTCTCTATAATCCAACTCAAACAGCCCCGGGGATCCTGGGAACCCCTGATTCCTCTTTGATCATCGGCACAGCTTGGAGTATTCAAGCATGCCTCCATGTATGTAACCCTTTAAAGAGCCGTGGTGAAATGTCTTTAAAGAAAGGGTCCCGAGGGGTCTCCTCCCTAATGCTGCCGCTGTGACTCCATTACTATCTCGCTCTTTATGTGTCCCAGAGTCAGTCTCTGACAATCTGCCGGACCGAGAGCTAATGTCGGCTTTAACACTCATTAGACATCAGCCCGAGACTCCAGCGAAGTCTCAGTGGGGTTTGTGCACTTGCTCCCCTGGAGTGACCTGCCGTACTGTAGATCTGCACCATGCTAACACTGCATGCTAATATGTAGGTCAACACTTACAGTACTGTAAACTCAATAAAGACCTTAAATATCTCTACTCACCAATTCATACAGAAGGACCGTGCTTGTATAACACAGTCTGGGCAACACTATGGTACAACACTAGCTAGTGATGAGAAAAAGCTAGTGTTTCCCTGTACACAATACAATACATCCCCAACTAAAAATAAACTCAGTATCAACATGTCTCTCTTTGCTTAAATTCCTAAAACAAACCTTAACACTTTAATGAACAAATCGCATTTCCCTCCAAAAAAAATGATAACTCCTTTTCCCAACAAATAATAATAACAAAAGTTAGATGGTGGGTGTTGGGAAAGGGGCATTTGTGGCAGGAATTTGGACATCTGTGGCCAGTTGCGATCGGCGAACATTTTATCCAAGAGAGAGAGAAACTGGTAAGTCCTTTTAACATTTTATTTATTGTTATATTTATATATAATATGTATTATTATCCTCAAGTACTACCTGGTCATTGTTGTTCTACTCATAACTTGCATATTTCTGTACCGTGAATTCATATTTTCTTAGGTTTATCTTGATAGCATCACTATTCAATAGCATGTTAGCTAAAAACACTGATTATTATAGCATCTTGCCTTTATTCTTTTGTTCCACTGAACGTGGATGAGTTGTGGCAGTAGTGACCTTTACTTCTATTCTTACTTTCAAGTATTAACGCATCTATTTCTACTTACCTAGTAGTTTACCTTATCTAGTTATTGCAGTACTTGGAGTGTACTTAGAGTTCAAAATGCTTCCGCTCCAACCCCTGATTCAAGTACACATATACAATTACTATAATTTAAAAGCATTTACAGTTTTTATGTCTTTTTTTAGCCTCCGGAAAACTTAAAAAATTATAATGGTTAGTGAACCACTTCACTTCCTATTGTTGTCCAAGCTAAAACATTTTGTTCTTGCATTTTAGGCTCAAGTGGAAGCTGCTTGGCCGAGTCAGTCCAACAGAATAGTGATGGTAGGTAGACGAACTTGGGTAACATTTGGATATGTGTTGTCTAGAGTTGTTGTTGTTATATAGATTAATTTAAATTTTGTTATTATGAATAAATGATTTAAGTCTGAAAAAGAAATTGTAATTATGTATTCCAAGACTTTACGTGTAATTTCATTCTGTGTTTTTTTTTTAGGTTCAGCTCCTGAATCAGAGAATGTTCTGCAGTAGTATGTTCTTGCAAGAGCCGGATCATGCAAGGCAAGTATCATTTCCCATCAACTTCAAAATAATTAAGTATTAACAATAATTCAGCTGAAAATAATACAAATAAAGAAGTACATCATTTTACAATGGAACTGTCTTATCTAACTAATGGAACAGCCCTTTGTAAATTTTTTCTTGACAGCGTTGCAGTCCAGGGACACAGAAGTGGCTCCACTATGCACCTGAGAGTAGAGGCGGAGTTACAAGTCCAAAGAAGGAAAAAAACTAAGAGGGCAAATTGTTTAGGTTACATAAGTTGTTCAAGAAATGATTTTATGTTCCATAAATGTGAAAAACATTAAGATGTTACAATTTGTTAATATTTTAATTTAGAATTATTTGTCTTAATACTTAATAAATAACTAAACTAATAATGGACTTTTGGTCATTATACCATGCAGTGAAACAGCTGTTACGTTTGTGTGTATTTTGTTGTAATTTGTTAGGATTGCTCCAAACTTGTCTGTTAGGCAGATAAGGTAGTGAGATCACTTATTAATTGACTAGTTTGGCATGCTGCTCGTTTAACTCTAACTTTAAAAGTGTAAAAAATATTTTTTATAAGGAATATTAAAAGCACACAGAGGATGGATAAAAATGTTAAAATGGCTTTTTGTATAATGACATGTTGTGTTATTGTTAGACTTGGTTATGAATCCAATGTTGTTTCAATGTTGATAATAAAATAGTTGAAACAACATTGATTTAATGTCAGAATTGATTGAAAATCTAACATTGTTTCAATGTTTCTCATAGCGAGCACTTTCAAAGAACGTTTCAATATCAGATATCAATGTTAAAAGTAACCATCAGCCCGACAATATATCAACGTTGATTCAATGTCATTTTGCTATTTGGGATCAAATGAGAAATAAAATATTTAGTTTCTGATTCTTCTCTTTTTTTGACAAAAAACGCTCAAGATTACTTTCATATCTCGCTAAGAAAGAGGAAAATATATTTTCTTACGATCATAAGGAATAACATTTTTCTATAATAAGTGTAAGAGGTTTTAAGGCAAATATAGGAAAAAACATATTTTTTACTACCTTGAAAGTACATTTGTGCACTTTACTTGTAAGTAAGTAAGTAAGTAATTTGTATTTATTCACATCCATATCTACTGTACATCCACTCAGAGATTGTGATGACGTTGCGATACCTTTTGTACCCAGTCCACCAAGATACCGAAAATACACATTGAAGTGAACTATAGTCGCCACACTTCACATCAGGGTCCATTAGCCCATCGTGTGGTCGACCCTTCCTCCCGGCCCCCACAGGCCTCCAGCTCGGCAGAGCCGTTTGATAATCCAGCTAATGTGCAGATTGGAAAAAAGAGAAATCTGCTGGGAACAATCCGAGCGCTCTAGATGGGCAGCGTGGGTGGACTGTACATCCAGCAGAGAGATAGATTGGTCATTGAATTACACGCATGGAGCACACAAAGCTCTGGTCATAATGCCCCTGCATGTTCCTGAGCTGTTCAAATGGGCTGAAGCATGTTGTCCGTGCTCGCTGGCACATGTAGAACCTTTCTAGTCCGCATCTATCTTTAAGCAGCCACTAATGGAGCACGTTGAAAACGGCTCACAGCGACACAGTGCCCCCTGGTGGTGATACTCTCCTGTCTCTGTCTGCAGGTCAAACATCCCCAGTGAAGAGTCTAAAGCCTGTAAGTACAAACATTTCTCCAATCCTCACCATCGAATCCCTCATGAGGAATTACTTGCAATTTAATTACAAAGCTTTTTGTCCTTCAGTGTTTCCAGCAACCAGAGTTAAGTGATCGCAATTTGAATATTGATGGTGTTTCTGAGCCCTTTTGTTTGTTCTGAGAAATGTTCTTAATTACTTTCTCTCGGCATCCGTTCGGGTAACACTATTGTCTTGGGATCCCGGCGGTAATGAAGCCTGTATGAGCCTCTTTAGATATGAGGCTGCTATTAATACGAGGGCTTTAGATTGAGAAATCGCCCTTTTGCAGAGGCAAGGGAGGCGTCTCATCTCATCGGGAAAGTCATTTATATTCCATAGTGGAGCTCTAAACTACAGTTTGGGACAAAGAAGTCCGCTCTGGTTAGTGTGGGACTCTGTCACAGAGCCTCTGTTCGAGAAGTTGGACTGAAAACTAATATATCTAAATGTATAATTGAATTATAAGTGAATTCAAAAGTATTTTTATTCCATTGCTGCAGGACACACACATGGAATTTGTCCTTTAAAGTTCAATATATAATTTGTTTTAATAAATAATGAGTTGAATTCCATTCAATGCAGTTTGAATTGATTATTATGAAATTGAAGAATATTTCAAGATTATTAGACATTTTATTTGTAAACAGAATGGAAAAAAAAATAGGAAGAAAAAACACTTACTGTTTATTATTTCATTATTTGAGATCAAAAATATAAAAACACATATATAAAGACGAACATAAAAGTGCAACACTATCCTTTTTTTGCAAGGAGAAGAAAATAAACATTATAATAAGACAGTAACCAATGTACCCCTTCAACATGTATTAAGGGATTGTGTTATATACTTGGATTGTCAAAAAGAAATAAGTGATGAACATGAGAAAAAGAACATAAATATGATTGGAAAACTGAAAACAAAATAATCCACATTTGTAATGACTTTTTAGAAAGATAAAATACTGTTTATTTTGAAATAATACTCATTTTTTTTCTACTTTTAGGGTAAAAGGAATATTAAAAAATAAAGAATAAATAAAGTAAAAAAAGGACATTCACAAGCTGTATATAGAGATGAACTAGGTATTTAAGTGCAAAATAAAATGATTTAAAAAAGCTTTAAAAAACATTTTATTTGTAAACAGAATGAAAAATTAGGATGAAAAAAACTGTTCATTATTATACTTAAATTGTTAAAAATATTTAAAAAGATTAAAACGTATATCAGGATGGACATAGAATTGCAACACTAAAAAAAATATTATTATTATTATGAGCATTTACATGTATTAAGGGGCAACATTATATACTGTGGTTGTTACTGGAACTGCCACAAAAAATAAATAAGGGATCAACAAAAAAAAATTTTATTAATTAGATTGGAAAGTTTAAAAATAAATAGACCGTTTTCTTAATAAATGATATTAAAATATTATTATACTTTCAACAAAACATGCAAATGTAAAAGAACGCTGCCAAGTAATACCTGCTTTTCTTTTACTTTTAAGCAACAAGAAATATTGTAAATACTTTCAAACAAAGTAAGTCGTATGTATTTAGAGATTAACTAGGTATGACTTTTTTTCTTTAAGGGCAGAATAAAATGGTTGTTAGCCTTGAAACATTTCCACATTATTATTTGAGTTGTATCATATTGTATTATGAGGGCTGTATGTGTGGCATAATGAAAAAAAAAGCAATAAAAAGGTGGAGGATGAGGGTGTATGCATTATTAAACCAGATTTGTTGACGGCTACAGTTGTGCATTTGTTTTCAGCGACAGGAAATGACTGCCAGCACGGATTCTTTGGATGGAATTGTCGAGTCCACGATCCAAGCCCTCCCGTACCATTCCAACACGAGCACCCTGAGGTCTGTCGAGTCCCCGAAACGAGACGCCACAGAGCTGTACCTGAAGTCCAAAGCGCTGCTGGACAGCAAACGTGAGACTCTTAAGCTGCACTTTATTCACACATGATCCTCAGCTGGTTAATAATGGACTGACCTTGAATGTCTGCAGAGCCTTACACCAAAGACATAGACGTGTTTCTCAAGAGGGACATTGAGACTGGATTTGGCTTTCGGGTCCTTGGTGGAGAAGGTCCACAACAGCCAGTGAGTCAAGAAACTTAACCACCGTAGACCGACTCTTGAACTAGGAGGCAGACAAATATGTGTGTGTTTGTATATATATATATATATATATATATATATATATATAGTCTTTTAATATGGATAAAAAATAAACTAAGCTATGAAGCTCCATGATTAGCTCTAAGATGGATGGATGTAAAGATGGAACTTTCTCTAAATATTGTTAAACATGTCTCTTAAAAATAGCTAATCATTTGTAGAAGAATCCTTATTACTATTAAAGCTAACGTTGGTTTAATTTAGGATTGCCAACCGTCCCTTGAAAAACGGAATTGTCCCATATATAGAAATAAAAGCATGCATCCCTTATTGAGTTTAAAAGAGACGCACTTTTAAAAAAGCATCCCCACTTCCACTGGGTTAGTGGATTAGTGGATTCTGTCGTGCGTGTAGAATTAGTGGACAGATGTGCGGAATAAATGTTCCGCTGAACTTATTAAAGTTGAGCTCATTCTGCACCTCAACTATGACTTGTCTTGCTCAGAGTTTTAATCTGTAGCTCAAAGACAAAAGACTCCTCAAAGTAGCAAGATCTCAGAGAAAATATAAATGAAAAAAATAGGCTCCACATAACATTGAGCTGGTCATAAATTACAGGATTAATGTTCTACTATTATTTATTGTTTTATATTTCTTTATGCAGTTTTAAGTTAAGCAGGAAAGGTTTGTGTTTGAACGTTATTTATTTTGATATAAGTTTTGTATTAAAGTCAATTTCTGGATAATAACTTGTTTTTCATGTTTTTATCATTCAAAAATGTGCATCTAATTCAACTCAGGCTTCAATAGTTATTAGTTAGTTGTTTCTACACTAAAAAAGAGGTAAAAAAAAAAGACTGGAGAGGTTGAAGGCAATCAGGTCGGCCGATCCTGCCTGTCCCTTATTTATTTTTCAGGGAGTTGGCAACCCTAGTTTAATTAGCAAAACTACTTTCAGAATGGCTTCATCAAAAAACTGCCTCAGAAAAATGTAATGTAGATAGAAAGCTAACCATTTACGCTGCACAGTTAATGCTAGTACAGTTAGCCAGAGGAAATGACATCATCTATGAATAATTGTGTTGAACAAAAAAATTGTTACATTGTTAGCTGTAACTTGCTAAATTCATATGAAAATGTGAGAAGCTATAAGCAATATAGTGAGGTAGCTAAAGGTTAACAATATTAAAGTCCGTTTTTTTGTATATAACGGTTAAATTAGCAGTATATCTATAAAGACTAACTGGAACTTTGGCTAATGGATTATTTGTTGTCATTTACGAAAAAGTCATATGAGCTTAAATCTAAAGCTTTTTGAGTTTGTAATAGAGACTTGATTTAGTGATGATGTTGTCATTTTCAGAGCTCTTGGTTAAAAATTGATGTGAGAATTAGTGAATCAGATCCAAAGATTATGAAGCAGAGAGTGATATCTAAGGTATCATGATTGCATCATCTAAAGGTATATAAAATGTATCCACAGACGTGTTAAGATTTCTGTTCTCCGTCCCTCTCAGAACGTCTTCCCACAGGTCTACATCGGGGCCATCGTTCCTAACGGTGCCGCGGAAAAAGACGGGCGCTTGAGAGCCGGGGACGAGCTGATCGGCATCGACGGAGTCATGGTCAAGGGCCGCTCACACAAGCAGGTCCTGGATCTGATGACCAACGCCGCCCGTAACGGTCAGGTGATGCTGACCGTGCGAAGGAAGGTTGTCTACAGAGGTGAAAAGCTTCAGTTGTAGAAGATCGAAAAAGTGATTCAAAGCAGTTAAAGTCCAGGTAATGACTCTGAAATATCTGTATCAGATATGATTGACGAGGAGTTTCTGGACTTGACTCCAGTGCTGGTCAACGGTTCTCCAAAACTACCTCGCCTCCCGATGCCCAGCGCTCTGGACCACGAGTCTTTTGATATCACGCTCCACCGCAAGGACAGCGAGGGCTTTGGCTTCGTCATCCTGACATCGAAAAGCAAACCCCCTCACGGAGGTGAGTCCTTGAGGTCCTTTGGTTTGATGTGAGGTTGCATTTGACTCAAATCATAGAGCCATAATAAAGGTGGTGATTTTTCAAATATCGTCAATACAGAATATCTATAAACCATCCAAGAAGTCGACACTTCATAGTAAACAGTCATCAACATTAATCCAGGCAACACTTTTCTTTCCACCTCGACAGTGATCCCACACAAGATTGGGCGCATCATCGAAGGAAGCCCCACTGACCGCTGCGGACTGCTGCACGTTGGAGATCGTATATCGGCAGTTAACGGACGCTCCATCATAGAACTGTCTCACAATGACATTGTTCAGCTCATCAAGGAAGCAGGAAATGTCGTCACTCTTACCGTGGTCCCTGAGGATGGTGAGCAACTATTACTTTGCGAGGCTTGGTAGAAATACTTCACTAGGCTCAGAAATATTACTACGAAAGGCTATATAGTATTATTCCCTAATTCTATTTAGTATTACTCTTTAATGCAATGTAGTATTACTCTTCAAGGCTTTGTATTTTTACTCGGCGAGGCTATGTAGTATTACTCCGTGAGGCTATGTAGTATTATTCCATGAGGCTATATAGTATTACTCAGCAAGGCTATGTAGTATTACTTCGTAAGGCTATATAGTAAGTAAGTAAGTAAGTAAATTATATTTGTAGAGCGCTTTTCCAGACCAGGGTTACAAAGCGCCTAAACAATCATAACAAAACTCAATAAAATATATACTATTACTCAGCAAAGCTATGTAGTATTACTCTGTGAGGCTATGTAGTATTACTCAGCGAGGCTATTTAGTATTACTCAATGAGGCGATGTAGTATTACTCTTCAAGGCTTTTTAGTATTACTCGGCGAGGTTAAGCCGTATTACTCCATGAGGCTATGTAGTATAACTCCATGAGGTGATGTAGTATTACTCTATAAGGCTTTTTATTATTACTCGGCGACGCTATGTAGTATTACTCTGTGAGGCTATGTAGTATTACTCAGTGAGTCTATGTAGTATTACTTTGTGAGGCTATGTAGTATTACTTTGTGAGGCTATGTAGTATTACTCTGTGAGTCTATGTAGTATTACTCCGTGAGGCTATGTTGTATTACTCAGCAAGGCTATGTAGCATCACTCCACTAGGCTCAGGAGCGAGCCTATATAGTAGTACTTCCCAATTCTATTTAGTATTACTCCGTGAAGCTAAGTAATATTTCTCCGCAAGGCTATGTATTATTACTCCATGACGCTATGTAGTATTACTCAGCGAGGCTATGTAGTATTACTCCATGAGGCTATGTAGTATTACTCTGCGAGGCCCCATAGTATAACTCCGTAAGGCTCTGTAGTATAACCTTGCAATGCTATGTAGTATTACTATGTAAGGCTCTGTTGTATTAATCGATGAGGCTTGGTAGTATGACTATGCAAGGCCCCATAGTATTACTCCTCGAGACAGAGCTAGACAGAGTAATACTACACAGCCAAACCCAGCTATTGCGCCCCATAATCTGGTGCTCTTTATAACCCGAAAAATACACTAAATAAATGTGATTCCATTTTTTTTTCTGTCAGAATACAAGGGGCCTCCTTCTGGAGCCAGCTCGGCCAAACAGAGTCCAGCGCTTCAACACAGAGTCATTGGACAAAGATCCATTCTGCAGGATGAACGGTACCATCTCTTTATATTTGAGTGGCAGATGAATTTGCAGCCTAATGTACTCTGACTCGAACCTAATCGCTTCATTCTAGCAAGTGTGTTATAGAGGCTTGACTGGTCAATAAGTCAGCGCATCACAAACCCTCTGGTGTGTCAACACATTTACTGCGGCCACAATGCAAATACACCATTGACCTAGAATGGTAGTTTGTACTCGCACATCGCCGTCATAAATATTGATAGCCTGTCTCCCTCCTCGCTGCCTAAACTAAGATTGCACGCCGTCTCTGCAACATCGCCATGAATACAAATGACCGACTCTGGATGGAATATTCCGGGGAAACATTTCCCTCCGAGGAAAACTGCTCCCAACACAAAAGCAATATTCAATAAACAGGAATATAATGCTTTACATATCGTTCAAATACACAAATATTAAAAATACGTTGCGCCCAGGGAACACAAGTAAATTCAATTTGGTGTTTTACATAATTCCTTCCCCAGCTCGACGCCTGCTCGCACGCAGAGTAATTGAAGGAATATATCTTCTTTGTCGCAGTTACAACTTGGACCTGGAGGACAGGAGGGATGGATCGGGCTGGTCTGATCACAAGACGCTCTCGCTGGAGCAGCAGGGGACTCTTTGTGTGACCGGACCCAACCAGGTTAGATGGACCACCTAGTGCCCCCCTGCTGTCGTGTTCCTTTTATTTATTATTGATACTAAACCTCAAATTCTACTTTTCAAATTAGCCTGAAATAAGGTTACTTATTGATTTATTTTTTTTACATTTATTTATATATACTTATTATTGAAGAAATTGCTGCTTATATTTTCTTGATTTAAAACTTAAAATACAAAAAACAAAAATATATATTTCTGTCTAAATATTCCTTATTATTATTTTTATCCTACTTTTTTATTATTATCTTAAAATCTTACTTTGTTTTACAAATTTATTTTTAAGGTTTTTTTGGACATGGACTTTTTTTCTGATAACGAAAATGAATATGAAAATTATTATCTTGAAGTTATCTATGTATATAGTATAGATTTAAATATTTTTTTACTAATTTATTTGGTATCTTTTTCATATTATTTTTACACCACAACACAGCTTTCAATTTTTATTATCAATATTTACTCAAGTTTTCTATTTTTTATTTGATGTGTTTTATTTTAATTGTTTGGTTTATTTTATTTATTGTTTTGCTTTTCAGATGGAAATGATTATCTTGATGTTTGCATCCATTTAGTAATACTTTTTTTTGGTGTTGGTTTAATGCGCTGGTCAATCTGGATGTCTTTACTTCCCAAACGTTTGATTTCAACATATTAATGTATTTCACTCTTCATGAAGTATCAAAACCGCCACGTCCATGTTGTGCAAATGAACTTGTCAGTCTACCAAAAAAAAACCTGGAGTCATTGTCTGTCTTATCTCCATAACAACCAACAATAACCACTGGGATGCTGCATGTCGTCATTCTCCCCCAGCATGCGACTGCATGCAATAATGACTGCCAGCTGTCTCACTGCTGTGTAGGGCTGTCTGACAGTGGAGTTAGACAGGAGTCCCCGGGGCTTTGGCTTTAGTCTGCGCGGGGGAACCGAGTACAACATGGGTCTGTACATCCTGAGACTGGCTGAGGACGGACCTGCCCAGCTGGATGGAAGGATCCATGTGAGTGCTCACTTTGTTTTACTTTCTACCTTCATTTATGGAAGTGGCATCTGTGACTCTGGAGCTTTCTGACAACCGCCTGATGATTCATTTAAAAAAAATAATTTTACAGGAGGAGAGTAGAATCCATGGACATGTGCATGCACATATCAGGTTATGGAATTTCCTCTAGTGGAAATTCAAACTCATTCTTTTTTTTTTATCATTTTGCTTTTACATTTTTTTTCTCCAGCAGTTTCTATTATTTTTGGTTGTTTGTGGATGGACTTGAAACGTGACAGAAATCCTCCGCCTCCGCCTGCAGCATCAAATCCGACAGCGACGGGAAGAAAAAAACAACAAACTTAATTGAATAAAAACTGCACTCATGGGGGACGTCTAAGCTCATTATGTTTCTCTCAACATTGTTGGATGCAGTTTAAAAAGCTATTATGCAAATGTCATCGCTGAAATCAGATCTTTGACACGTTGAGAGAATCCGCTAAGACAGAAAATTTGATTCCAGTTGGCGTCTGCTGAGAGCGCGTGTTGAGATGGATTACACGCGACGCCTTCTTCTACACTTCTGAACCGTGTCGATGATGTTCTGATCCCTCGCTCATTTATGTTGTTGATGAAGAGACATTAGGCTACACTTCCAATCCAAAGATTGATTTGATCTATTTACAAGGGTCTTGTAAGGTTCAGAAGCTTATGTTAGCACTTCAGCTAATCTTGAGCTTCATTAAAAACTTAGTTGACTTTAGCATCTTGGCTACAATATACTTTAACAAACAAGAATACGTTTTGTTTTCTTTCTTTGATTGAATTTTTTTTCATGTATGTTGTTGTGTAAGAACTTTTCCCTCTAACCATGCTATGCTAAGGTTGCTAATTTTTGCAATAAATATATCACCTAACTCAAAGTATAAAAACTCTGTCAATCTACCTTAACTTCCCTGATAAACTATCTTAGCTTACACTAAGTAAAAAATATTGATAGTTTGTCAACTTTGTAGACTCCTGTGTTTGTATTATGTGTCTTGGCCTTTTGTAGTATATAGTTTTAACTGTGCTATTGTTTGTGATTGTTAAAGCGCTTTGTGACCCTGGTCTAGGAAGGTTTAAAATAACTGACTTACTTACTTAGCTATTTAGTCTTTAA
The DNA here is from genome assembly GCF_982586985.1 of Callionymus lyra. Taxonomy (NCBI): domain Eukaryota; kingdom Metazoa; phylum Chordata; class Actinopteri; order Syngnathiformes; family Callionymidae; genus Callionymus; species Callionymus lyra. The sequence continues at coordinate 27,508,249 of NC_141827.1, forward strand.
AATGTCCTTTTTTTTAACTACGAGATTAAAGTAGTAGGAAAATACTTTATAGGAGATTAAGGTTTGTAAGAAAATACTTTAATAGAGAAGTAATTGCGTTCAAATCCGTCTTGTATGTTCTTCGGAATAGACATAGTCTCTCACTTATTCTTTTTAAACTCTGTATACTGACGATAGTTTGATGCTGATGTGCCAGAAGATTTAGGATTTCCTTATTTTTGAATCTGACATAAAAATATAGCTTCACAAGACACTCAACATTGCTAATTTAGAGGTACTCTATTTTAATACAACTTTATTCTTGTAATATACATATTTTTGTACAACTTTAATCTCGTAATCAACAACATTAATAAAAAATGTTTTGAGCGGCCCTAATTCTAATTATTTTATTACAACAAAAAAGATTCATGAAAAAATATAGAATATTTGTTTCTGTTTTTAAAAAGTGTAATTGCAACCGTGCAAACAAATTGAAGGTTCACTAGGCCCCACAGTCAGCATTTGTTTACAATATAATAGGGTAAATTTCCAATTATCTATGTTATAAATTTGTCTTTGCTATGCTGGAAATAAAGGAATTAGCCGCTTCCTATTTATAGCAGCCTGTTGTACGTGGGTTGTACGTACGCATTTTTAAAATAATAACTAAAAAAGGTTTTTGTTTTTTTAGTGTTACATTGTACTGCCTTAAAGTACACAAACATTCTCACTTCATTATCTCTGATTCTTGATAAGATTAGCATTTTGGAAAACAATATATTTATTATTTTGTTGTTGATTAGCAAAAGTTACAATAGCACTGCAAAAAGTCCACAATGCTAATGGTTGTGCTACACTTTTATATACATAGCCATGTTTATTTACTACCTATGATACTGTTTTAATCTGTTATTTTATTAAATTAACTCAACTTTTTAGGGGTAGTAGTTTTAATCCAGACAGGAAAAGACACGATATATATGATTTCCATCTCTCAGAGTTTGTGAAAGAAAAAAACAACTGTTCTCTCTTGCGATATTGAGAGAGGAGAAGGCCGTAGGACGATCAGTGACTGGCGGGACCGATTATTCACCGGACTGTGATTCCAGGGCATGACTTTGAGTGTCAACTGTGGTTAGCGTTATTCAGACGGACGTCCTTCGTCTCAATAATTATGTAATCGCTAATAATAGAGAGATTCTCTCTGGGGTTGTTTACTTTTGTGACGATACGGTCTTGTGTATACGTGAAGCAAACTGATGTCGTTTCTGATGCCTAAACTAATATTACAGGTGGGTGATGAGATCGTGGAGATTAATGGTGAGCCGGCACGTGGAATCTCACACACACGGGCCATAGAACTGATTCAGGCCGGCGGGAACAAAGTGGTTCTGCTGCTGAGACCTGGTGCTGGTCTGGCTCAGGATGGTGGTGAGTATTAAGGATACGGTACAATCAATGTGGTGTTAATAGTCATTTAGCATGTGGAGATCTGATGAAGGAAAATGGATTACCGATCAGGCGATGCATTATGACCGCCTCAGTAAACAGGAGAAGCCTTTTAAGTTATGAAGTCTTTGTATATACATGGTCATGGTTATTAACTATATTATACTATATAATTATACTGTTTATAATGAAATTTGATCAAGACAAATTAATGTGTTGGGTAATAATTTAAGAAGGAACTTCCTGGACAGATATTGTCCATTTTCGTGGTACGAATATACCAAAAATAAAGATTTATTTTAAGATGACGGCTAGGCTATGAAGTATTACTCTGTGAGGCTATTTAGTATTACTCTTCAAGGCTTTTACTCTGCGAGGTTAAGTAGTATTACTCCATGAGGCAATGTAGTATAACTCCATGAGGTGATGTAGTATTACTCTTCAAGGCTTTTTATTATTACTCGGCGAGGCTATGTACTCTGAGACAAATTAATGTGTTAGATACTAATTTAAGAAGGAACTTCCTGGACAGGATATTGTCCATTTTCGTGGTACGAATATACGAAAAATAAAGATTTATTTTAAGATGATGTTGAAATATGTATTTTATAATTTCTCAACAGTAATTAAAAAATGCAGATCCCTTTGAATCATTTTAAATTCCTAAAAGCTCATTCAAATAGATCATACAGTTTTCGTAGAATGTACTACAACTTAGTTGGTCCATTAAAGTCTCTCCTATTCTTTAAGACTTCTGGAAAATGTAGTGTTCATTGGTGGATAGATCTTGGTCAGATATGTCATAGCTCTCTTCGGTTGCTTAGCTTTTAATACTAGATTTAAGATTGAATCTTCAATTTCGAACCACTTTAAAACTCTTGTTTATTTCATAAATTTGAGTCTCTAATCTTCTCTTTTCTTCTGGCTGTTTTGCTACTCCTGGTGCAGGTAGTACGGCTTCTTCTTCTATGTGCTACTACACTGAGCATCAACACTAACATCTCTACCACTTTCATGGCCCCTTCTCTTTACACCTTGGTAATTTCGGTGTCTTCCTGCACCTCATTTTCCTACTTTTGCACAATTTCAGAGCTGTTATTTCCACCAATCATCTTGTGGATTAAATACTTTTTTTTTTACAGGTCAACATGATCAAAAACTCATTTCACCCATGAGCTATTCTGGAGAGGTGTTTTTCTCTGACACGTCGCCCATATCCTCTCCATATCCCACCGGGACTTCAACCTTCGCTTTCTCCCCCTTCTCCGGCAAACTGAAACACTCACGCAGCTGGAACTCAATTTCCCCACAAGGCCAATGGCCTCGCAGCGGCAGGGGTTTAAGCTCGGTGGAGGAGAGCGTTGAGTGGACGGACAAGGAGGTCGAAAGAGTCTCTCCAGCCAACCTTGATCATGTTACCTTCTACAAGAGGGTCAGGCCGACAAAAGATTCTCGAGAGCTAAGCAGCCCAAAGAAAACAGAGGAGGCATTCCCTAAAGCCAAAGAGCAAAAGAACAGTTCCCAGAAGCTAGTGAGACTGGCAAAGGAAGCACCTCTGAGCAGAAATGGGACGTCTCAGACGAAAACTGTAACCAATAAAAGGCCGTCTAACGGCGGTGAACAACAAGCGGCATCTACCGTGAGACGCGATGAGCATAAGCCAGAACTTAAAGGCCAACTTAGAGACTCAAACAGTAAGGAGAGCCTGGAGGGGACAAGAAGCAAGGGCCCGGAGATCAATGTAGGAACAAAAGTTACAAGGACAAGGCATGGCCATGGCAAAGAAAGTTTGAAAAAACGAAATGAGGCAGAGTTGTCGGAGAAAGGTGTCGGCAAAGACTCAGGGCAGCGAGGAACGAACGGCAAATACAAAGCAGCGGACGACAGGAGTACGAGCCGAGAACGTTTGTCGTCTTTTAATGAAGTGTTGCATAAAAGGTCATTGGTTTCCCCAAGAAGGTCACAAGAAGATCCTTTTGTCTTCTCGAAAGACGGTCCAAGTAAGGATGACTTAAGGAGACACCCAAGCAGCAAGAACAAGCCCAAAGAAGACCGGAATACAAGTCGGGAAAGTTTGCTATCTTTGAAAGAGGTGGTGTCCCCGAAAGAAGCCAGGGATGTGTTCCTCTTCTCTAAAGAACACAGAAAGGACTTTAAGGCCTCTGTGAACAGCTTTCCAGGACAGAGCCCAAAGGGACCCATTAGCCCCGGCGATTGGAAAGTGCCCAGCTCAGCCAGAATCCTCTCGGAGGAAGAGGTCTTTCGTGACCCTTTGTGATACAATATCAAATGGCCCGAGGTGTGCTGTGGAATATTTAAGTTGGCGGATCATTCTCTTAGTTTTTCCATGAAAGTGCAACACATGTGCCAGTTTTTAACCTTTGCAAGAGTTTTTTGACAAGGTCTTCTGTGCGCGAGTTCTGTAAAGGCACCTGTAGCATCTCCCCTCTGCCTTCTCCGCTGCTTATACATCTTTGATGTGGGACTTCAGCATGCCTTGCTCGAGGCCTTGCCAGACATTTTTCAAATGTGAATATGTGCCAATCTCCAGAGCCTCCTGTTGATCAGCTCACCCATTACAATGCAATGACCCATATGCAAAGAAAACCAGAAAGGCCTATGCCTTTGACCTGTAGTTTACATCTCCCTCGACACATCGTCCTACTCTTTGATTTGCTCTGAAATTCTCGCAGGAGAACTTAGAAAGTTTTGCTCAACTGCATGCAGCGGATCTAATTTGTTTACTTGCACGTGTTTACACCTCATAGACTTCAACCATGTCTGTCGTCCCGATTTCAAATACAACCCAGTAAGCATCCGCTTTACCGAGGACTTTTCGACTGTTCAGTGGTTGTAGACATGACTCGCCTCCGTACTTACCGTTCAAAAGACCAGAAACTTGTGGTTTGAGATCTTGTTTACCATGTGTATGATAACAGAAATGTGTAATTTATAAAGATGATATATGTATATGTAGCTGTACAAGCCATTCCACACTTTTGATAGACTTCAAAGATCTATTCCATGTTATTTGCGACCCCCCCCCTCCGTCGTAGGAGTTCCCACTGATCTTTGTAGTGTAGGTTATGTGCAAACCGCTTTACCACATGTTTGCGAAATCGCTCAAAATGTGTCTCATAGTGAAATACTCTATATAAAGATATATATTTGAATGTGTCCTGGTTTTGCATATTAAGAATATCTATTGAATTCCACTGCACTGCATTTGCCCTTGTAGCATTGAAAAAAATGACCATGAGTTCATGTGGATGTTAAAAGGCTACTAATGCATTACCGGTTTTATTTTAATTTTTTTCTCTTTAAACACTGTTTAAGGCCCAGGTGGGATTTTGTAAACGAAAAAAAATGCTGTGCGGGTTTTGAGTCTTGTCACTGGTGCACTGGAGACTACTTTTGATTTTGAGTTTGTCACAATCCTGCTGTGTGATAATGTGTCCGGGTCATAGTGGTGCAAAAAAAAAAAAGTACCGTCAGTGAATTGATGAGACGCTGCTGAAGAAAAGCAGGTACACAGAATCAACACTTTTATACCCATAAGAACCAAAGTGCGCAGCTCAAAACTTCTATATACTCAAGAGTTAGCTAGGAAATGCAAGATTGAATCTAGCTAGTGTAACTTCGTTTATCACAGGATTTATAATATGAATTTGTGTTTTGATCTTATTGGATTTTGATTCATCACCAGGTCTGTTTAGGACCGTGAGGACACCTTTAAATATGTTTAACAGTATTTTGCTGGGGGTTTTCAAGCGTATGTTTGTCCTTCCAATGATCCTATTTGTAACCTAGAGTGATCTTATTATCAGTGAGGTTCATGGACGAAGGACATAAAGAGGTAAAGGTGGAGGAGACTTACTTGCTGTGGCAACCCCTGATCTCTATACAACACCAGGTTCTTATGGGTAAATCTTCCACTAAAGAAGCTTTAGGTAAACAGTTTATCTGTCGTCATTGCAATCACCTTTTAAAAACAAAATTCAATTCATGAAACTAGATCCTATTGAAGGTTAAAACTCAACAATTTCTATGTTGAGAATTAAGAGCCCTAATCTTTTTTTTTATTGGACAACAACGTTGCATTTGATTAAATCTCTGAATTCATGAATATTTATGAGCCCTATGCTATAAATCTAAAGTCTGGCCAGGGGGCTGTTGGAAGCCCTTCATTAGCTTCTATGTGGCCCCCAGCCTCTTTCCTTGGTGGATCACCTCAGCTATCTTTGATAAGAACTAATGAGTAAGTATGTAAGTAAGTAAGTCATTTGTATTTATATAAGTAAGTAAGTAAGTAATTTTTATTCATATAGCGCTTTTCCAGACCAGGGTCACAAAGCGTTTGAACAATCAAAACAATATTCAATAAAGTATATACTTTAAAGGTCAAGATAACATTGAGAAACAACACAGGAGTTCCACAAAATATAAGAAAAGCCTGAATAAATAAAAGTGTCTTAAGATGTTTCTTTAAGGAGTCAGTAGATCCGTCAAACACAGAGGGAGAGGAAGATCGTTCCAAAGCTTAGGACAATGTAAAGTTGAATTGTCACATGGTTGAGCTAATAATTAATTTTAATCATTACGTGAAGAAGCAAAGAAAAAATTATGAACCTGATTGTGATTTGTTGTATATAGTATATATATTTATAAGTATTTATATCAGTTGGTCCCCACAAATCTTACAGTATTACCATCAACAAAGTGTAGACCGCTCAGTCATGATTGGAACCATGGAAACGTACATGGATTTGTATGAAATAAATTAACAAATCTATATGTTTAGGCTTGTCTACGTACACATGTATGGATACAAGTTAAAAAAAAAGAGTAATAAACACCCAAGTTTTTTCCATTTGGATCAAAAATAGTCACAGAACAAAAACCTGAATTTTGATGGTAGCAAAGGGATTTTTTCCCATAACTATTGATTATGAGGAATTTCAGATAAATACATAACCTCGTTGATATGAAGTTAGATACATTTTAAATGACACTTTAAAGCATTTCCGACAAGATTCTGTGTACCTGCTTTTGAACCTGACGAGGGTTCCAGGTTGTGAAGATCTCAGGGAAAACAGTTTTGTAGCAAAAGCGTGATTGAGGATCTGAGACGGGGTTCAGGGTTTTGACTGTGATTGTATATCCGGGGGGTTTTCAGGGGTTTGAATCCCGAACTAAAGACGCGCTGTGAGCCAAACACTGGTGGGTTTTCTGTGCAATAGTTGGTTGGTTGAACGAGTAAATCCAACCCCGACCATCAGGTACTGGCAGTTCACTCTGGTCCTGAACCAGAACAACATGTTTTTGAGTTTGTCTCCTGCACTCTTTTCTTTTACGGACTGTTTTCTATATTTTTCTTTTTTTTTTCTTTTCAGTTTTTCATACTGTGGCCTTGCATTGCTTCATTAGAACAAATCAATCCTTGTGGTATCTTTTTCATTCTGTAGGAGGAATAGATGTAAATGTTTGTACATTGTACAGCACCTTTATAAATACTTGCTGAGTGCTCTTTCGTGGGGGAGAAAAAAATAGAGGTATATTCAAATTGCTCCATTATTTTTTTATGGAAAATATTTAAAAATGGATTGACAAGAATAGGCTACGACCTTGACATGATGTTCCGTGCACTGATAAATAAAAGGTTTATTGAAAACAGTCTTGGGGCACATTTTCTTCAAGCGTTTCTTTTCACAGGTTTGTTTTTTTTTTTTCTCCGAAAGCTAAAGTTGCTGTTACCAAGGCAGATTCCTGGTTGTCATAGCAGCGTGGGACTTATCACGACTGAGATATAGGAGTGATGGTACCGCAGTCATCATGTCTTTCTTGCTTATAACAAGAAGTCCATGTTTGAGAGAGAAAAATGATTCATTCCTCCTTTTATTCATTTTGTTCTCTTATCAGATTCTAATTCTATACGGTTGAATGTAGATCTGATTTTAAGATTAAAGATTATTTAATATATATGAGGTTTAAGAAGAGTTGTGTTTCCAATGACTGTTCTGTGGAGAAGCTTTTCAATGTATTTATGTTTAATTGTTCAATGTCATCTTGTCCATCACATTAGTTTTAGTCAAATTGTTTTCAGACGTTTACAGCTTTTAAACCATTTTACTCCTCTAACCCTTGTGTTATCTCAGGGTCAAGGTGACCCAGAGGCTGGAAAAAAAACGTGTTTGTAGTATCCCTTGTGTTGTTCCAGGGTCAAAATGACCCAAAGGCCCTAAAACAAATGTGTTTGTAGTATCCATTGTGTTATCAGGGTAAAAATGGTCAAAATGAACGACCTCCACCACTGCATTTGTATTAATGGAAACCAGGAAGGTTGTTCACGGCTTCAGGCTTATGGGTCACCTTGACCCTGAGATTACACAAAGGTTAAACATACATAATAAAGTATATTCTTTATTGAATATTATTTTGATTGTTTAAGTGCTTTGTGACCATGGTATGGAAAAGCGCTATATAAATACAAATTGCTTACTTACTTACAATCGGGCTTTTTTTGCATCATACACCTTTAATTATATAGAATCCAGTAGTAACAAACACATGGACATTTTTTAACCCTTAGTCGATTTAATTATTTTCAAATCATACAAAATGTTGGGTTTATATTCATTATATAGTACAATTGTGTAGTATTTTAATACAATCAAACATTTTCAACTAACGTCAACCCAATTATAACCTTAAAAACTGCATCTGTAAATAATATATATATATATATATATAAATATATATATATATATTTTAGACTTTAGACTTTATTTATATTCGTTTAAAAACACAGCATAGGGTCATTGTATGAATATAAATGTTAATAAGTTATAAATAATGAAATATAACATAAACAGAATAAATATATATATATATATATATATATATATATATATATATATATATATATATATACATATATATGTACACACAGTTGTGTCTGTCTGTCTATATATATCTATATGTGTGTAATGCAAACATTTAATGAGTTAAATGCACGAAGTGATCTTTCAGGTGTCATGTGAGCAGTATTTTTCCAAAATGAATCATCTTTAAAGTCATTTATACTTTGGTGGAACATTCTGGAAGTTTTAGGGTCAAACACATGTCTTCGAAAATGTTTAAACTGTTAGACTTCCTGAATCTGACTTCAATAGCTAACATTTTGCCATTATATTAATTATAGGATATGTTTTTTTTTCTTCAGTGGATTTGGATTTGTATCCTTTACCAAGTAGTATTTAGGAAAGAGAGGCCTCTAGTGTCTTCCGGAGGTTAGTACACTATTTCATGAAACATCACACTTAAAAACAAGTTCATAAATCAAGTTTTTGCTTCCTCTCTCTTGTAATCTTGTACGGATCATGTTTGTCATGAATATTGTTATCTCAGGGTCATGGTGACCAGCGTTTATGGTATCCCTTTGTATCACCTTGACCCTGAGTTAACAATATTCATGACAAAAATGATCCGTACAAGTTTATTCCAGGCGAAATCCTCATTTAAACAAAGAAAATGTTTTTACATGTTAATAACCGAATACTTACGAAACGTAAAAAAACGACTTTTCTTTCCGTGCATTTTTCTCCGAACTATAAACATGACAGGACTGAGGCCGGGCTGCAAATCTTAAGACGCTCCCGCTGACCTTTTCCACTCTCCCACCAACCTTGTTAAAATGTCAGGAGGTGACAGTGAGCAGACCTGGCAACGGCACCGACCACACTGAGAAGGTCAGTAGCTGGACATGACACGAATTAATGGCATCTCGGACACAGCGGATCAACATCTACACACACAGACACACACACACTCAATTATATATTAGCTGGAAATGTTTAACTCTACGTCAGACTTATTACGTGTAAAATGAAGAATAAAAAATAAAGAATGAGGTCACAGTGTTGCACTTTAATGGTAATATGTTGAATTCAGAAACTTTTTTACATCATCAAATCCTTTCTTTGATTTTCTTCATGGTCGTTGCATCTAATAAAGCACTAAAGAGCTTCTCTCAACTTAAGTATATATAGAGCTTATTTTATTCTCAGTGCTACATCTGGAATCATCGATAGATCTGCATTCCACCAAGATTACAACTACCGTAAGTATTTAAAGCATCTTGATAAAAGGATGAATAATGATTTACTATAATAGTTCCAAATATGAGTAAGAAGTATATTTACCAAAGAGCTAGTTTACATGTATAAAGATTCACCTTTTTAAACTGTCTTATTCCATTTAAAATCTTGTTTTATAATTTCCATGTTTTGTAGTACACTTTTTAACTCTTCTATTATATTAACGTTAAAACTTCTGTTTTTGTATGGTGTCCAATTGTCTATTAAATATTCAGGATATCGTCTTTTTGTCACCTCTAAGACATTTAATTCTACTTAATTAACTTTATATTCGTTTCATTTCTTTAGATAGGAAAATGGTGATTTAATGTTGTATATTTTATATTATTAATAAAGCGTTTTGGCGTTTTTTTTGCCTGTTAACTGCTAAATTCCGTTTGTATGAAAAATAAATTATAAATAAAAGGAAAAGAATTCGATGTTTATGATACACACGTAATTATCTCATTTTATTTTCACCATTTTTTTTTTTTCTATTTTACTTTGATGACGTAGGATCCCATCATTCCGGAAAATAGGACTCTGGACTGAGATTCACTTTGTCGCCACCAGGGGTCAGCAAATATACCTTTGCTATATCTTTTTAATTAAAACATTCCAAAGTCATATAAAACATGTTAATCCAAGAAAGATTCAAGAACATTTTTGTCTTGAATTTGTATTTGTAAGTAAGTAAGAGACCGGATGTATGTTAAACACAGGACGTTGAACACTGAGTACATGTCTACGTCACAACCTTGGAATGTGAAGCGTCACTTCTTTTTTTTTCGTGTACCTGTTATCGTCACACCTGGGCCGGGTGTTCTAGAAGGTTCCGCCTCTGCTGACTCGCACTGGGAGTGTTTGTAGAGATAACACAAGAATGTCACTCCAGTTTTAAAGGTCGGAGGAAAAGGAGGTTTTTAACGCATAGTTTTCAGGTCACGTGATGTAATAACATGATGATGGTGATGTTGGGAGTCAACAACAGAACTTGTAGGAAAAAACATCTCTGTGAAGGATCAGGAACTCCCTTTAAAAAAAAGGCCAATAAAGTTGTGTGAGTAATGTGTTGCTGGGGCAACGCTGGGTTGAGACGGGTGGAGGGTTAAGGGTGGAGGGTTAAGGGAGGCGTGAGGAGAAAACACCAGAACAAGGTGAACACATTGTTGCTCATGTTGTGACGTTGTTGCTCATGTTGTGACGTATAATCCCAGATTAGAGCAAAGGAAGGCAGAATAGTGGGGGGTGGATTAAAGAGTCTCCCCCTCCCTGAGGCTTTAAGACGCAGCGCACCCCCATTGTTTTCTTCCTCCCTCCATGACACACCCAGTCTGTCTTGTTTTGACTTTGATCTCCATGGTCACTCCAGACGCTTCCTCTTTCTCTGTGACGTTGATGTGAGTCACTGCGGTTTGTTTTCAGCTCTTTGGAGAAGAAAACAAAAACACAAGTAGTTTCCATTGTTAAAACCAGGTTTGATGTTAGTTCAACCTGTAAATCAAAGCGCGGGTTCAGAACTTCCGGTCTTACTTTTCAAAATAAGTGCACAATTTAGATGAACACGTTTCTACATTGTGAGGCTAACAATTTGTTGCATGTCATGTTTTCATGTTCTATTTCCTTATACAGGTACTAAACTGATTTCTACTTCAACTATCTGTACTTTTAAAAAAAACTCCCAATTGTACTTTGAATTTACAATTATTATAATAGTCATATTATGGAAACTTTCTCCGGTCATAGGCTTCATGTCTTAAAAAAACTACAAAATCATAAAGAAGCATTTTCCACAGCTAACTTACTGATTTATAATTATTATTATTAATGGTAATAATATGTATACTAAGGTAAGGTAAGTTAAGGTAAAACTTTATTGAAATTGTTTTTTTTACAATACCACAGAAAACAGCAATTTTTCATAAAAAATAAATAAAAATAAAATAAAATAAAAACAAGAACATAAAGAGAAAGAACAAGATGACACAATCTAATTCTAAAGACAAAGAACATAGATCAAAGAAAAATAACAAAGACAAAGGATACAAAAACTAACATAGAACAGAACATCATACAAAGACTAACATGGAACAGAACATCAACTAGCCCAACTTTTTTATTTTTAGCACAATTTCTAACTTATCATTGTTCGGGCTTTTTTTGTGTTGATTTATTGTCACTAAAATAAATTTGAAGAGAAAGAAAAGTAATTTTGAAACGGATTAAAATATGATAATACACAAATAAATCATTACTCCAGCAAAATATATCATTATGCTTGTTGAAATCCTTATTACACTGGACCTCTACATATATCTATATGTTTATTTTTCCATAATAAAAAGGTTATTTGTTTCCTTTATTACTTTAATCACAGTACAGTAATCTAAAGTATAAGTAACTCAGTTTTATTGGTCTTCTTTAATGCTATCAACAGAAATATGCTTGTTATTTTACTGACACAAACTGATAACTAAAATTGGATTTTTAATATGAATGCTATGCGTGACTTAATAAAAAAAGTACAATGAAACATGTTTTATCAGCAGTAAATAGCTCACCACAACATCAAACAGTTACTTTTTACAACCACACCATATGAACACTTTTAATTTGGTGGTAATTTTTGTACTTCCGCAGGCCAATGCGGTTACCTTGACAACCGGCAGCAGTCGTAGTAAGTGGGAGGACCGGAGTTGGACCATCAACTGTCCCGCCCCGAGTTCTGACAGTCGAGTTGCCCCAGCGAGGAGGAAAGTATCTGGGCCCACCTGCTCTGCTCATGGAGGGCCGCTCGGGGAAGTTGGGACGCTGGAGCTTCACTGTGGTGCTGCTCGTGAGGCTCTTTGTCCAGGAGGCAGCAGGTCAGTGAGAAGAGCGACTGGATCTGTTCCGAGAGATAAAGACTGATAACTGGTATCTCACTGTCAGTTTGTCCGCGAACGAACTGCCACTTTGACCTGACTTATAAAAACTATTTTCATGTTCATAATATCTACACAAATATGAATAATTGAATCAAATATTTTGTATTGAGGGGTTTTTATTTATTACATGTATCTGAAATTCCTAGACCCTAGATATTAATCAATAATTACATATTTAGAATTGTATTAATATATTAAAAGAACCGTTTATCAAAGAAATAATTTTTTTAAAAAAGTCTGCATTATTTTGCAAGTAGATCAGCGCCGTCAGAATATTGAGCTTTTAGTTATTATTATTTAAATAATTTAATTCTGTATTTTAAATTAAGTAATTTAATTAAAAGATTCGAATATTAAAAAGGTTGTATTCGTTTTTATTGAATAATTGAATTAAATCAGATATTTCTTTATACATATGGTTTGAAATTAAATTACAATAATTAAAAAAAAAAATGCTTTAAATTTAATTCATATTGATTAAAATGTTTGTAAGACATTGTTAATAAAGAATGTAATTTTAAGAATAATTTTTTTAAATAACGTTTAAAAAACTGTTCAAATCTGTATCATCATTTGACCCATTTTTCTTTTTTAAAAGCCATTGACTGTCTAAAACCGAATCTGAGAGTCTGGGGGATGGAAGGGCTGGCCTTGACCGATGAAACCCTCCTACTGAGCCTCTTCCCTGACGGCGTGAAGATCACCCTGGAGTGCGGCCACGGTCACCGTCACGACAGTGGCTCTGATATCATGACCTGCGTGAACGGAGAGTGGACTAAACCGGAAATGATCTGCAAAAGTGAGTTTGTTTTTTAATGAACTTGTCAAAACGTGTACAAGTGGGATTTATTGTTTAAATCAAACTTAAGGCCTGCGGACCAAATTAAGCCTGCCAAGTTATTTTTTGCGGTCCATAAGATATTTTATTTCCTATAGTGGCTCAAAGTATCTCAAGTTCATGCTTATATCGTGAACTACGAGGACGACACTGTTTGACATTTGATTTTAACTTGGACGATAACTTAAAGTAAGCTAGCACGCTGTCATTTATCTTATCATTAAAGTTGTGAAATAGTGACTTTTGACTTATCCTGCAATTACTTGTTAAGAAAGTCTCTCGCTTGGATGATTTGTTTTGACAGCGAAGCGTGTCCGACTCACAAGAAACTGTTTCTATTAAATCCTTTTTATTGTCATTATTTTTCTAGCATCAGAGTGAGATGTAACACCCAAGCTAAGTGATGGGACATTTCTAATATTTACGTTAGTTTCAAAGTCTTTGGTAAATATTTTTTCCCCGCTTTTTCCCCGCTGACAATTTTTTATCGGTACAGATAAAAAATGGGTACATTGGCCCACATGTGTTCACATCTGGTGTGTGTGTGTGTGTATATATATATATCACGGTGCTAATTGCGAATGCTAACCATTTGTAGCGCTTACAAGAGCTTGACATTATTTGATAAACAGTGTAATTACGAGCCGCGGAGTAAGAGTGTTTGCTTCTACATCACAGAGCGGGACTGTGGTCTTCCTATAACCAAGCCCAACATGATCTTCAACATCACCAGAGGGACCCTGGTCGGCGCCGTCGCAAAAGTCACCTGCGATAAAGGGTGAGTGAACCCAGACCTGCGAGACATTCATAGCAGCGAGTCAGATCGCTCTCCTTCAGGATGCCACTGATAACTTCGTTCGTACTTGTGTAAACTTCACTCCTCTCTTGTGTCATGTTTCAACAGTTACCGCATCGAGGGAGTGAGCTACATCGAGTGCTACCCCAGCGGGTGGAAAGGGCGTGCCAAATGTGAAAGTAAATGCAATTTTTAAGTCCTTCCATATGAATCCCAGTCGCTTAATCGTGGAAAAACGGTGTTACTTTATCCTACTAATACATCCTTCTGTTGTATTTGGAACTACTGCTAAAGGTTTTCAGTTCTGAACTGAACATTAAACCAGACTCACATATTGATGTGAATCACCCTCAGGTGTGCAGGTCAGACATGAAACTGAGCTTTTAGTATTGAACCTCGAGGATTTGAGACCGAATTAAACCGTAGCTTAAGTAAATATTTTAGGTATTTATACGTAAGATCCCTCCAGGACTTTGTACAACAACTGAAACTATCACATTTAATGGAGCCTGTCCTGTGAAATTAAACACATACACAAATTCAATTAATTCGTTTTTAATCTGCTGTGAGATGCTTTTTAGTCTTTTCTTCTCTGCTGGTTTATATTGTATAGGACAGGATTTGTTTTTTTAAGGGTATCCTCAGTTTTTCAAAGATGTGTTGATGAGGCTTCATGAAACAGCTGATGATGTATCATGATACAGTGTCTTCATTTTGAAAGACCACAAGATGGCGCTCTCAGTTTGAACAAGTATGCCAGGTTTAATCTATTAGTAGATTGGAGCCAAAGATTAATAAGCAAACAGTGCCATCTACTGGTGTTTCTCTGTATCATGATACCTCATCAGCTGTTTCATGAAGCATATTTTACACATCACTACTTTTTTAAGCATTTGGTACTATGGAAACCTTCACACAAACACATTGACGACACAAAGCGAAGTGAAATTTGAGTCGGACAGTTCAGCACAGTTATTTGACCAGAAATTATAGAGACTCACTTGAACCTTCTGAACATGCTAACCTCCACATTTCTACTCTCTAAAGCTTCGTTGGTGGTGAATATGTTTCAGCAAAATTGTTCATTTTATTGCGTTTTTTTTTAGATTACAATGATTTGAAGATAAGTTTTAACTACATCTACTTCTAGACTAATCTGTCCGTGAAGGTTCTGGTGTATCCAGGTCCTGGTTATTCAAAGGCGAGTCAACTGGACTGTATATAGTTCTAGTTCATTATACTGGCTCCTGACTAGGCTCATTTGGAACTGAAGAAACTTCAGAAAGTCCACTGCAGTTGAACCGCTTGGCTACTTCTAGACTAGTGGGTTCCGAACCTGTTCCAACTCAAATCCTAAAGAAATGTTCCCCATGACTCCATTACGTGTAATAACAACAGTTCCTATCACTCATTTAAAGAAAATGATTTGGTGACTCACTTTCAACGCCTTCTCCGACCACAGGTCACCGGTCTAGACTAAAAGATAAATCCTGAGAGGCAATACTTCTTAAAAAAACCTGTGCATTGCAATAAAACGTGTATTCTTAACTAAACACGTGTATGTGTCGTTGCAGTCGTCCTCTGTCCTCCACCCGTCAAAGTGACCAACGCTGTCGTCAAGTGGTTATCTTTAGAGGCTCCAAAATACGGAGACGTCGTAGAATACGTTTGCGTCCACGGATACACGGCGGTTGAGAGTACTATCCTGACGTGTACCAGAGCTGGACGGTATGATCATGACCCTCCCAAATGCGAAGGTGAGACATTTGTTTTAGTAGTTGTTGGCTCAAAGCCCTGAAGTAAGATTTACAAGGCATTTGTTATCCCATGTATTTAGAATGTGGCGCAAAGACAAAAACCACATACTCTCAGAAGGAATCTAGTCCAGATACAGTAAACTTTAAGGCAGTTAAAGCAAAACTTTACAGGGATAATTGGACGGTCATAATGTTTCGTGTGAGTCTTGGACTAGGAATGAAGAAATCAGAGTGTATTAGTTATTTAAGGGTATTTATAGTTTCTAAATGTCGCATGTGTGGCTGTGATCTGTTGCTATGGTGACCGAAAACTTGCTGATCAATTCTTTGGATATTAAAAAAAACCCTCTTTATTACTTTTCTCATCCTTTCATCAGCATGGACTAAAAAAATACAACCCTGCATGAATAATAATTTACTAACCTTTCATACTGACCACTATCAACTAAACCCACAGCTCTGATTTGTTTGGCTTATTTATAGACGCAACCACAAAATCTGAAGATAGAACTTCCACAAAAATGGCACCGACAACTCCTTCAATACAAGGTATTAAGAAGTTACAGTCATAGTTGTTTGAAGCATGAGATTTAGACGGTGGGTTTTTTCCTCAGAAACTTCAGTCAGAGCTTCCGCCACAACAGCTCAGAGAGATAAAGCTCTCACTTCACCCGCCACCCCGAGACGAGGTACATGGCTGTAGCTGCATGAGATGTTCCTCTTCACGCTGCGCTCTTGACTCGTAGAGCTTTAAAGTTCCCTGACATTACCATGAAGAATCAATCTGTTGTGTGTTTGAAGGTAACAGAGGTGCCGTCGACCTGACCCCGGCTCCAACGGGCCCTTCAACAGTTATGACTGTGTTTGGAGGTATGACGAGATTTACCGAAAAAATATATTTCTTTACGAAAAATTTTTAACCTTTTAAATATTAAAAACGTATTTTAAATAGGAAATCGATGTGTTGACCTATTGTTTTTTTTCGTTTATTATAGCATAGCATAGCTTAATTTAGCATAGCATAGTATGAAATACCATAGAATGAGTCAACTGATAATTTTATAGTTATAGTAGTAATCGTAAAGTATTGCATTGTATACTATAGTACAGTAGTACAGGGGTGTGTTCTTAAGTGCAGCCTTAAAGGTTCAGGGAAATATTTTAAATAAATAATGAAAGGAAATGTCACACATTTTTCTTTCTATTCAGTTTTAAGTAAGGGTTGAATAGCATTATAACAATTAGCAAAAATAAATCTACTATATAAGCAAAAACTTTAAAGATATAGATATAGAAATTTATTTTAAGATATATTTAAAATTGTAAAAATCAATAACTGGGAAAACAAATGTTTGATTTAAAAATATATATATATATATATATCTTGTGTAAGAAAATATATCTATAATGAATATATATAAAATACAGAGTTAAAAACATTTGAATGATAAAGGATATTTATTTATGTTTGTGTAAAAATGTTCATTTAAGCCTAACAAATATGAACATTCAATCATAATAAAAGGTAAATTGTGTAAAAAGACAATAATAAACATGATATAAAAGTCATAATTGTATTGAATATATATATATTTTTTAAAAACTTTAGTTTAAGTACTTGGCATCATGTTATTTTTCCCATAAAAGTAAAGGGAACAGTAAATTGACTTTAACATCATTGTAATCCGCTCGACAGGATCCCTCATTACTGGCATCATCGTCATCACCGTGGTTCTCTTGATTGGTAACTTCTTTTCTTCTTCCCGTCACTTGAAAAAACGTATCATGAAACTAACGCTGGTGTCCTCGCAGGCGTGGTCGCAGGGATCGTTTCATACAAGTTTTTCCTCAGCAGAAACGGGTGAGTTTTTTTTTTTTATTCACCCTTTTTTCACAGCATTTAATCAGAATGAACTCCCGAGATCCACGGACAGGGACAGGAAATCCTTTAATAATTCCCTGAAACAAACGAAACATTAAGTTCTGCCTCACCCAGATTGAACCTCCACAGTTGAGCTAATTTTTAATAAATACACTGTTAATAAGATTATTAAATGTTGAATTGTTCTTGAAAATCAATACAAATATCTGATTTAGTTTCGTTAACACGATTTTCAAAAGCTGAATCATTGAAAGAGCCGAACAGCATGTATCGATTCTGACACCGATTCCTCGTTTCATGACGCCGTAGCTCATATGACACCAGAGAGGACCTGAAGCCGGAGTTATTAAGATTCCAAAATCTTTAGGTTGAGTCGTCTTCACTCAGGTAAATGTCACTCATGGTGAGCCGTTTTAACATTTATCAGCTGTGACAGATGTTTGTTGGCCTCCGTTGTCAGTCGTTTTGGGGGGTCTATATCAGGGGTCTTGAACTTCAATGGCCGTGGCGCCAGAAAAGATAAATCCACTTTAACATAGACTTTTTCCCTTTTTTGTGTAGTTTTAATGTTAATCTGGGATTTTTTGTTGTCTATTTTTGTTATTCTTTTCATCTTAACTCTTTATAAATTAATATTATCTTTATTTTTTAACCATCTGATATTGTAAAAAGTAAAAAAATAAAGGGGTCCCCCCATACTTTAATAAACATAGTAATCAAATGGAGGGAAACAGAATATCATCTCAAGGGCCTTAAATTAGATTAGATAAACTTTATTAATCCAATCTTGATTAATCCTTTGTATATTTGTATATTTGTATCTTTTTAATCTTTGTATCCTTTTCTTTGATCTATGTTCTTTATATCAGCACTTTGTCGTCCCTTGAACTTTGTTCTTTTATTTGCACTTTGTTCTTGTTTTTATGAAACTATCGTTTGCTGTGAACTGGAAACCCAATTTCCCCAAGAAGATCAACAGAGGGATTAATAACATTTATCTAATCTAATCTAATCTAATGAATCCCTCTGGAGATCTCCTTTGGGAAATTAGGTTTCCAAGGTATATACATTTCATTAAAGCAAAAACAAGAAAAAAGATCAAATAAAAAGGAGAAAGTGCATAAAAAGCATAGATCAATGGAGAAAGACATACATTTAAAATCTTACAAGGATACAAAGGTTAATATAGAATAACATCATCCCATAGAGGTCCCCTCGCGGGACTAATAAGGCATTCTAATAGTAAATAAATGTCCGCCAGGGCTGCTAGTTTGAGACCTATGATCTAAAGTGTCTTGAGAAAGATGTGGGGAAAATGGCGTAGGAGAATATAAAACCTTATGACGAATCATATTTTTGGAACACAATCAAAAGATATTTTCAGAAGAAGGCTGATGTCATCACAAATATAAATGTTAGTACGGCTCGCCCGAGTATTTTGTGTTGTCTTCGTACCTCGATGATGTGAATCTGCTCCATTTAAACTACGATCGTCTTATTTCTTGTCAACAGTGGGTCCTTCTCGGTGCGTTAAAAGTCCAGCAAGTTTGGAACCCCTTTTTTTTTGTGGGCGCTAGAGTTGGGATGTATTTTTGCACTTTGGACGGCGGACGAAACAATCTGCTGATTCATAAATGGATGACGGAAGCACCCACGGATAAAAAGCACTTTCTTGACACTAATTTTGAACTTTTTTTTTTTTTTTTTACACATTTTCATATCTATTTAATTCACATGAGGACTTATTTATAATACGAACTGGAAGATGTGTGTGTGTGTGTGTGTGTGTGTGTGTGTGTGTGTGTGTGTGTGTGTGTGTGTGTGTGTGTGTGTGTGTGTGTGTGTGTGTGTTAACTGTGTGTTTTATACATGACAAAAAACGAAGGGACAATGTGGAGAATTCAGTCTTCAGACTTGTTGATGGCGACTGATAAAGATACAATAAACTGTATTATTCAGCCTCAGACGCTCTTGTTTGTCTCTGTTCTTAAAGCCTCCATTCATGATAGCAGACCGTAGGTGGCCGCTGAATAAAACAAAACAATATTTGGAATGATTTAATTGATGTTTAAAGAACAGTTTCCGACCAGAAATGACACTTAAATGTATGATAAGTGGCTGCTCTTAAGTGGCTGTGAGAGGAAAACACATTAATAATCATATTAAGTTGAAGGATTGTGTCTTTATCACAGTATCTCGGGCCGAACAAAGCAAAGACCATAACACAGAGAATCTCTGTGTTTTCGTGTGAAGCCTTGATGTGACCCAGTGGGATCAAAAGAGTTCCTGCTTCAAGTCGGATCATTTTACAGCCTCATTTTACTGATCTATTACGAGACCATAGCGCAAAGATTATGACCCATTGAATTACACTTATGGTTAAACATTAATCGATTCTTGATACTTTGAGTTAAACATTCATTTATGTTTTAGATATTTTAACCAAAACAACATTTGGACTCAGGTTAAATTGTGAAAAAGAGCAAAAATATTTATTCATTAAGTTAAAAATGTGTAGACAGAAGCTTGTTTGGGATTGACACCGAATGGGTTGATGTGGTTGAAGTTTTTTCATTTCCTCGCCACGCTCTCATTATCTTGATGCAACAACCACAAGCTACAATTATCTGATCACAGTCAACAAATGATGTCAGCGCAGACGGTGCTGCTGCAACGTCTGTCCTAGAATACACTTGTACATGTTTGTGTTGCTGGATTGTAAAGGTTACGCTGGCCCCGAAGTGCCCGACAAATGTGGCTTACATTGGTGTCCAATAATAATTCCTGTTTTTCTGACGGCTGAGGGTGTTATTTTGCTCAGCAACTTCTGGCTGTTAATGGTTATTTTAGGTGGGTTTTTTAAAGAACCTTCCTAAACAACTCGGTATCTCAGCCTTTACTAAATAAAATGTGCAGAAAAAACATTTTATTGAAAAAATATATATATTTTTTTGTTTTGTGACTCTTACTTTATATTTTGGTAGTTGTTTTTTAAGCGTCATTTCTTTTGGTAATTTTGTGTTCATATATAGTATGTTTAATTATAATTGTAATTTATCACATGGTGACTGAAAAGTTGCCTGATATAAGCCATTGTCATGTTGTCAATGTATAATGAATGTATTGTAGAGGTATTTTGTTGTTGACTTTGTTGCAGTAAAGATTTATATTTTACTTTTTTTTTGTATGTTTCTCATCAATTTTAACTAAAAAAAAGTATAGCAAAAACAAAAATAACGTATATATATATATTTTTGTGAATCTTACTGTATATTTCTGTACCTTTAAGTTTTTGTGTTCACATAATTATAGTATGTTTTTAATTATAATTGTATTTTATCACCTGGTGACTCAATATTTGTCTGTTTATCTGTTTCCACACCAATATCGATTTGTTTTATCGGCATCTGAGAAAGCTCATGAAGTTCTGTACGGACTTGAACAATGTTAAAATGAATACTTTCAATGCTATAAAAGACACAATTTTACTGCTCCTGCCACGGACTTCCCCTCCCCCCCTGAACACACTCGCCTCTCTGTTCATCCTGTCATATTTTACAATTGGATGACAATATGTTGCTGTGTGTGCGAGTCAGGACAGCGTGTTTTTAAGAGTCGTCTCTGTGGAGGACACTGGACAGGATGTGAAGTGACACGAATCTGTGTGACGGCAGGAAATGATGGCGCGTCCTCCCTCTTTCCTCAAGTTTCCATTGACACATCTTTACACCCGACCGTGACTTTTCATCGCTTGAAACATAGTTACAGGGATTTCCACATTTCAGTCACATTCCACTTTTATTCGTTCAATCTCAAAGAACATTTTTAACTGGTATGAGAAGTGCAGGAACTGACTTTTGATCCTCTCTATTGTGAGAACATTTAATACTCACTTGGCAAAAGACAAAGTGTATTTCCGTGATCATTGTTCGAGTCTGTTGGAACATGTAGTTCTGAAGAAATTACTTGGGTAAAGTGTTGAAATGTTGGCTTTTTGTCTGGGCCTGTCATTCTTATATCATCCTAAAATCTTTTTTTATGGTTTAATAGTATCTGTATTTTCTTTACAAGATAGACTTTCAACCTCTATAAAGAAATTGATTTGCGTTTATGTTTGGCAGAGGTATCTTTTTGACTGTCAAGAGTAGTTATTTGATCAAAGATATATATTTTTATATGTATATGTTTCATTTATTAAAGTGTATATATAACTTTATGGCAGTCCTTTAACATTTTTGATGTGCAAATACATATCAATTGAATATCAAACAAATTTTCACGGTTTCTAGAGGAATTTATGACATTCATTATCTCACAGATCCATAAAAGCTGGATCACAACATAACACTTGTATATTCATGGCTCACAATATTGAGATGTATAAAAAAAAAGTTTTATTTTAATTTAAAGCCAACTACAGGTATTTAGTAAGCACAACAGGTACCGGGTTTTTTTGTCTCCTAGCAGGATATGAATATGGGAAAAGACCTGGGGACCACATAAAATGAGTTGGCCGACCAGAGCTGTACCCGGGCCCTCAGGTTCTACACACGTGGTCAAACAAATTGCGGTTCAACTGTTCCATTTGTGGTAGATACAGATGCGACCAGATAGTAGTGACTGAGTAAGTATATGAAAGTCCATATCTCATAACCCAATTCAAGTCCAAAATCTCTTAAAATGTGTAAAACATCAAAACTTCCACAAACTCGGTGAATAAGTAGGAAATTTAAAAAAAAAGAAAATACAGAGGTGAAAACACTGAAACAATCAACTAAAATACTAGGGCACCAGGGCAAAATTCAAAAGAAGTGTTGAAAATACGAGAAGAAGAATCACAGCCAAATACCAACGTGTAGAAACTTGGTCCAGCACACTGGCCTGGAGGAAGGGGGTAGAAATACGGTAGACTACATGATCTGTGTGCTGTCAGTCAAGCCCCAGAGAAGAGCGGGAAAACAGGAAGTGACCAAAATAAAATGAATAAAATAAAAGGAAAACAACAATCCCAAACTGCTCGTCAGAATTGCTTGAAAATGAATGAAGGTTCTGGTGGAAAGAGCAACTCATCAAGTCGAGGTAAAGGTGGACATAAGCCCTGGACATAAGAAAATTTTAATAGGTCCAATTATTTATTAAATTTAAACCATATGAATGACATACTAGGAAAATTAACATACGTGAAATTTTATTTGAATTTACAACATATTTAAAAACCTAAGGAAAATATTATTTAGGAATTGTTTCTGTATTTCTCTATATATTCTCTAATATAGCAACAATTCTCAGTGTCTATTATCTACACTGGGAGCTCTCACGATATTCAAAGTCTTTTAGCATTTTAGCCTTTTGGCTTCTGCTAAAAACAAGCTTAAACTAGAGGCTCGTTTAATTGTTTTCAGAACAATCCAGTCTTTTTGGACAAAGAAAAGTGAGCATGTTTCCCAAATTTGAAAGTCACATACACATTTCCTGTAACGGAACGGATTACTCTGAAAATAATCCAAACCCGTAGACGACATGAGGGTGAGTAGAAATTTGATCTGTTGGTGAATTAGGAGTCAGAGTTCTGCATACATTTCACTGTTATAGCTAAGGAATGTCTCTTGAATTACATTTTTTTTTATCATTTTTAAATATTCCAGCATAACACACAAAAGAGTGAAATTTGAAACACCCAGGTCTGAACTCTTTCGTTGACTGGAAACAAGCGGGAGGGAAATCCGTCCACCCGCTCTTCGGGTTTCCTTCTTTCCAGCCACATGATGACTAATGTGAGGGGGAATCACACTTCAAAAAAGAAAAGGCGCTTCAACACTTGGAACACGAAGTGGGGGGAAAAAAGGAATTCCATCTTGACACAGCTGCTTTAACTTATGTGGTGGATCGGCACTAAAAGTGATGCACTCACACAGTCACGAGAAGTGTGGCAGTTGTGGTGAAGCTGGTTTCTGCAGATTTTGGGAACTATAAATGGACGCAACAAAGTAAGAGTCACTTTCCACAGATTAGAAACGTCCCTCTGAGTCTTGGAGTTGTTCTCACACTGATGGCGGCTCTTTACCAAAATAAAATAAAAGTGAAAACAATCCCAAAATGCTCATCAGAATTGCTTGAAAATGAATGAAGGTTTTGGTGGTAAGGGCAACTCATGAAGTTGGGGTAGAAGCCCTTATGAAAATTCTAATAGTTCCAATATTTTTTTTATGAAATTCAAACCATATGTATTACATACTAGGACAATTAAAAAATGTGAAATTTTGATTTGAATTTACAACATATTTAAAAACCTAAGACAAAGAGAATTTACCATAATTTCAGTTTCTTTCAGCAATTGTAAAACCAATCCACCTGAACTTACTCTCGCTCTTTCGAGACTTCTGGGTTTTCTTTTTTGTATATCCTTCGTTTTCATTTATACAGGCCAAAGGTTGAAGACGGTCAACAGTTCGTTCAACCCACCTTGTCACAGCCACAGATCTGTCCTATCAAGTATAGTTTAAAGACATTATTGCCTGATTTCGGAGACGTTGACTTTTAGCCCTTTTCTCAACTTTTCTGCATGGAATTTTCTACTTTTTTTCGAGGCTTCAGAAAACATTTTCAACATTAAGGCAAAATTTATTTCCGTTCGCATGATGATTAAAGACATTATTGCCCGATTTCAGAGACGTGGAATTTTCACCCTTTTCTCAGAAACTTTACAGACAAGCAGTATGAGGTATTTAGATGTTTTAACTGTGTCTTTTTGGACGAGAAAGACGAAGATGTTGGCTCCGTTCATGGACGTCATATGGATTTACGTTTCTGCCTATAATCCAGGCTGAAAATAATCTCAAACTTTAGTCGACATGAAGGTGAGTAGAAAATGAGTGAAATTTGAGTGAACTATCTATAGCATAAATTTATTTATTTATTTGCTTTTTTTCTATATTAACCTGAAGGTCGCTCCCTGGAAATCATAACATTTGCTTTGCTTAAGGCCTTCAAAAGACTGTTGATTTTGAGGCAGTTGTTATTTGAGTCTTGTGGAAAAAAAAAAAGGATCAAAATTGTCATGGTATTTTGTGTTAATTTCAGACTGTACTTTAAATCTGGCTGTGTATATGTCGGCCTGGGCCTCCCACACCAAATCATCTGCTCATTGAAAACAGGCGAGTCCCAACATATCCGGGTGGAACCAACGACCGCTTATTTATCACATCCAACGGAGAGACAACTCCCAGTGACTCATGAACATACATCAGCTTCGACTGATGGTGTTTGGCTGTCGGGCCACTCGGAGCTCTGAGTATGCCTGGACCTGCTGCTGCTGCTGCTGCTGGCAGGAATAAACTCCGGTTGGATGGTGATGATTTATGCGGCATGTGAGTGTTTGTGAGGGTCACGGACGATGGAGCTGAGGTGATACCACTCAGGAGTTATTTCTAGCTAATAAATGTGTCTTCAAGGAGAGAGAGATGTTGAAGGGCTTCTACTGAGGAGACGAAGATGAGATGTTTATCACCTGGACTCATCTTTGGCTCAGAGTTAAGGATCCACTTTTTAATACTCTACTTAACTTATCGTTTTTGTTGCATATCCACCAGCGCGATGCGTTGAAGAAGATACTATTTTCCGTACCAACGTTGTGACGTGAGAACCATCTGAAATACGTTTTTAATACCTGTTATTATAGCCCTTACAACATAGCTACCATTAGCTTACCCTCATATGTCATTACTTGCTCTCGTCTTCGGCTTTATAACTCTCTCTTGTTTTTTTTATAACTGAAGTCAAAAATGAATTTAAAGGGGCACCTAGTATGCTGATTTAAGTGTCTCTTAAATTGTTCTAGGACCTCTATTATACTCATCATTATGTTTCTTTTTGCACAAAACTCTCATTTAATAAAGATATTTACATTAGAAAATATGATTAATCCACGCCCACTTAAAATGCGCCGTTTTGGCTGAAGAAGAAGTCTCGTCCAAGCAACCACGCCCACTCTGCTCTGATTTGTCACAAAAACAAGAGTTGCATTCAAGGACTCATGTTAATTTCAAACTCAACCCAGAAACTCCCGTTTTGTACATTAAAAACGTATAATAAAAATAAGGTTTGCTGCTTAATGTACGCATTACAAAAACAGAAAGAAAGAACAGCAGAAATAACTCTCACCATGTTTACTTAAATATTTATTATGTTTGACGATTAACTTGTTGGTACTAAACTGATTTAGGGCTTCTAGGGGAGGACACCTCCACCACAGTGACATCAGAATGTATAATTCAAAGCTTAATCTCGTTTGGCGAGATTTCAGACGGGAGAGAACTTTATTAAGTAATAACTTAAAAACGGAGCAACGTCATGATTAATGAACTACTGCATTTTGAAGAGGAAGACTTCAACATTTACAATGTGTGAATAAGTCAGGAGAGTTGGGTTTTCACAGTAGGTTTTCTTTAAGTGCTAAATATAGCCTTCATCACAGAATTCCAAATCGTTCATTTTGTTTCAACTTTGACGAATAAAAGCGGTTGGTTTTCATTGTAATATTTGCCGAAACTGATCATGATTTTCACGCGATGTATCTCATTCAAATATTTTTATTGGCTAAAGGGCCCGAATGTCTTTGCCCCAAAGGTAATTTTAGCCGCTCTTTGTTGCAAAACGGTGCTGAAGGGTTTCAGGTGAGAGTGTCTTGGCAAAAACCTTTCGTTCATGTTCATCACGAAAATTGTCTTGGTAACATAACATCGGTCTTTATTTGAACATTTTATTCTGGATAAAATTCTCATTATTGATTATCGCTCTATGAAAATGAATAATTCTATTCAGAATTATTTTGAGCCTGTATAGTGCTCTACAGGTTCACCTGGTGGGGCCCGACTGTCCCCAAATGTGGACCCTTCAACTGGTATTTCTTGTTGCTGCCCGCAGCCTTTTTTCTTCCCTCAT
This sequence comes from Callionymus lyra, assembly GCF_982586985.1. Classification (NCBI taxonomy): domain Eukaryota; kingdom Metazoa; phylum Chordata; class Actinopteri; order Syngnathiformes; family Callionymidae; genus Callionymus; species Callionymus lyra. The sequence goes on from NC_141827.1 coordinate 27,534,955, forward strand.
CCAACTTGCAAAATGCCACAAGCCACTGCCCACAGCAAATAGGTACTGGTGCCGGTGGAAACACTACAAAAACAGAGTAGCTAACACCACACCTGGACGAGGTCCGATCAAGGGGCCAAACATTGTTCCGGACGGGTAAGTATTTAGTCATTAAGCCAAGAAACACATGATGGACAAGGCCTGACTAATCGAGCTACGTCTACACAATGGTCTTGTCGTAGTCCTCAACATCAAGACATGAATGAATTAGTAAAACCTCAAGGGCTCGTTCTAAAAGTTGACTGATCGGGCTTGACCGTTGCGGGGTGTTGTTGCTGACCCCAATTACCTACCGCGGCGCTGTCAGCCAAGACATCTGTGGACCTCATGATTAAATTATACTTTATAATTGAATGGAAGGATAAATGATCTCATCTATTATTGTTTGAATGTGATTGAGCTTTGAGCTCTTGTGAGGTGTTGGAGGAAGGAAAGGGGGGGACCAGCATGGGGGTGGTCGGTCGGTCAGGGTGGTCCAATGAAATATTTGACCTGTCCACTGCCGATAGCGCGCGTGTGGGGTGTTTTTATGGCACCAAAAGCGAAATGTTGAAAGCATGGGTCACTTCTGGCTTAATGGATAAACCACCTCATACCATCCTTATAACCAGCCTGGTATTTATCATTTTTACAAGTCGAGCTTCTTCAAAACACACCACATCACAATCAAATCAAGGGATTTCCAGACGCATTTTTCTATTCTTTACTTTTTTTTTTCATAAGGAAGAACACATTGGAACACGAGTTCAAATACACAAGGTTTCAATTTGTATCCATCCAGAAAATTCCAGCCCCACTTAAAAAAAAAAACAGAAGCTTGCCGGCGCCGCCTGCTGGTAGTTTCATGAAACTACATAGTCCACAGTCGACATCCTCTCTGCATTGTAACCGATTTCAAATGGTGCTAGACATGATGGAAACTCTAAACACCAGAAGAAAACGGTCAGCCTTGGTGAGAGACGCAGTTTTTAACCTGCAGAGGTTTAGCAGTTCGGGAAAATACTTGGTGAAAGTGTGAATGGACGTCCCCAGCATCTTGCCCTACATAGCTGGAATATGCTCCTGTGTCCATTTTAATAATAAATCATAAAGTAACAAAATATATAGAAGTTAATTTTTATAATGATTATGTAAATAATGAACAGAGCAATAAAGTTGTATCCATCCATCTAACAGATGTACTGTATGTCCTGGCTATGATACTTTCAACAATATATTTCTTAAATAGTAAAAATTGAATAAATACATTTATTATAATTATTTAGTATGATTAATTTAAGAAACGATTATACCACTCTAATATTTCAATTCACACCAAAAAATAAAATTGTGGTCGAGTGCTGGAACAGTGACATTTGAAAAATATCAAGAATTATGTTCCTCTGTCTTTGTTCTCCCAGACGTCTGTTCCTGCTGAAGGACACCGATTTCAAATGGTGCTAGATTTTATTTTACACTCTAAAACACCACCTGAAATCGGTTCCCTAAGGAGGACGAATCAAATAAGGGGCAGTTTTTTTTTTGTGGCTGTAAATCCACCTGAAAGACAGAAAGTGTTAAGATTAGCATGATGTAAACCACAAATATACACACAATGCTATAAATGCTACAAAAGTAAAATCACTATTATAATTAGCCATTATTGTTATATACCAAAAAATACATTGTAAACAAGATAAGATCATAAGTTTAAAATACACTTCTATTTTGATGTTATACTAATTCAAGAATGTTGAATTTGTTGATTTAAACATCAAAAAGAGAAAATTAAACTTAAAAAAAAATTAAAATGCTCAAATGATTCCAGGTTGTATGTGTAAAGACTACCAGGTAGTGAGTGTCCTGCTAGCATAAGCAGCCCCAAGATTACTTGTTGGTAGCATTTAGCATATGCTAGCATGGAGCTATGCTGCTACTTACTCATGTTTATATTAGCATCGGTGTTTTCGTGATCTTTTTAGTAAATATTTTTTTATTTTTTTATTTTTTTAAAATTTAATAAGCGCCTTGTGACCCTGGTCTAGAAAAGTGCTCTATAAATATAAATAACTTACTTACTTACATGAATAAATACTGTTAAACCTGTTTAAAAAATAGAGAAATATTTGGAGCAAAAACACACCGAATATTACTACCTAGATAAAAGTGTCTGGAACTGTATTTAAAAAATACTTATGCTGCTTTTTCAATATTTGTAAACTAAACAAACATTCACAATACAATTATATATATTTAAATAAAGTTTGTGTATTGATTTTAGGAAAATAGTTATTAATGTGGCGTATTTAGTTAAAATCTAACATCCTAGATTGTAACAAGAAGAACAATCTTATCTAAGCCAACTGTCTTGAAAATAGCACAGCGATGATGCAATTTGGTAAAAGCCGACAGTGATGAATGGTTTCGTAATTATTACTCACATAAATTGGCATTGAGAAAAAATATAACGGCTCCACTCCCGTTCTTCAAAACATCACAGCTTTGAACACTGTGTTCCTAAAAAGGGAACTTTCTATTTACTTTCTATTTTTGATTTGTGTGTAAACCAGAAGAATCAATTATTTCATCTTCACTAACTAACAATGACCCGGTCAGTTAATTAAGTTTTTATATTTATCGTTCCAGAAGAAAGTTGTCCCAGGGCCGATATCCTATCAGTGTTTTATTTCAGACTCCACCCATGGACGTTTACTAAAGGCGAAGGATCTGAACTCTTTGACCTAAGAGACTCATCTCTGAAAATCTACTGAGCAAATAGATAGTTTGTATAAAAGAGCATGTCACACATCACAGAGAATCATGACTACCGCCTTTGTAAATCAGTTTTCCTGTTCTAAAAGCCATGCTAAGATTTTGAAATAAGCACAATATATTCTTCATTTGCCATACTGTATATACTTAAATAATGGTGTGTATTGGCAAGAATCTGGGAATGCGATATTTGTAGTATTGTTGAGTACTTGACTCTGGTGTTGCAGAACTTACAGACCACGTGACTCTTGACAAAGTCGTAACTGCCTTGTCCAAACATAAGCTTTAAATGCTTAATGTTCCCCTGTTATTTTCGCCTGTTAATTTCATTGTCATTCGTTAAAATCGTATTCTTTTATTTTGAAAAATACTTTATGGAACTTTAAACCACAAAATAATTATGGTTAAAAAATTATTTGAGAGCAAATATAAAACAAAATACTGCTGTTTTGAACATTGATATTTTCTAACACCTCTGATATATTTGCACCTTCTTTAGTGTTTAACTTCTGTCATCGTCATAACTCAATTGTCAGAAATTCTCTTTTAGTTGTTAGGAACTTTATATCAAATACTTTCTTCCTCTAGTCTCTCTCTAATACACAACTACATTTCTGATATTAATAGATGTGACTCCAACAGTTTCTACCCGTTCTAGATTTCTTGTACAATCTTGTTATATATCATTTTATATATAAATATATTGTTGAAGAAATCTCTGCACAACTCCTTAATAGTGCAGGCTCTAGCTAGCTTTAACAAACATCTTAGCTTTTCATCTAGACCTGGATGAACACTTAATCCTTGTGTGATTTCTAGGTCAAGGTGACCCAATCCTTAAAAAATAAAAGGTCAAGGTGAACGACCTCCTTGGCTTTCATAAATAAATATGCAGTGGTGGAGGTAATTCATCTTGACCCAGAGACAACACAAGGAATATCACAAACGCATTTGTTTTCGAGCCTTTGGATCACCTTGACCCTGAGATAACACAAGGGTTAAGGGGTGGACCATCCTTTTCAAAACGAATATTATTGTCTTGTGTTCTTAAAGTAGATGTGAATGCTCTACTATAAATCCTATTTAAGATTTAAGTTTGTTTTGGAGACGCTAGCTTGAAGCGTATAGGGCTAATTTCTACATTTAAAGTTTAATGAAAGGAACAACAGGTTAAAGAGTGCAACAGTGCAAATTGACTTAAAGTAAAAACAAAATCTTTTTCTTATAAATTTGTTTCTATTTGTTACATTTGTTAATATCAAAATTGTTTGTTTGTTTCACTAAATGCTACTAATCTGGGCAGTTTTGCGCTCTACTGACACCGTCAGGAGACTTTCAGAACTTCACAAATCTCTAGATAAGTCAATGTTTTATTGATTTACACAGTTAATAGAGGTAATAACTTATTGATAATTGGTAACTGATGATACTGGCAGAGTGATGTTCAGCTTAACCATTTATCATTTTGAGATGCTGGACCAATCACAATGCAGTATATTCAGCTGGAGAAAGGTCAGTTTATCTTTCTCTGTTTTTCTTTACTTTCACGACTCACTGTTAGCACATGTGTTTCGCTATCTCCATAATTTGTAGGTGGGGTTCTGTTGGGAACCTTTGCTTAGATCATCTGCATCATCATCATCCCAGCTGGATGATGATGTCATGCTACAAATTATTCTAACAAAAAGCAAATTATGGAACATCCCAGACATGATACAATCATGACCCTCGTTTTGCTGAAGGAGAACGTGACGGGCCGAAAGGGATTTCTCAGATTTTAGATAGAAAACTAAATGAAATGTACAGTATTGTTGCACTGGAGCAGGTAATGTAAAATTAACTCTTGAATGTGTGTGTGTGGTGTAGGTGGTTAATCCTCTTACAGATTAGTAAATCCTAATTTACCAGGAGTGAGAGGGGTCGACCTCATCCAGGTGATGTGTTTTGTTGCTGTGAAACATTTATCGGACTAATAACTAATACCCGTTAACAAACATTTACCATGATGTGATTTTTAACGACTCGGTTCTATTTCAAAAAAGTCGATTCCTGCCTTGTCATGCATTTAGCTATGACGTCTTCAAAGCTCAACGTTCAGTTCAGCTTCATGTTTTTACTCCGTACAACAAAAGAGGTTTTTTTTTGTGAAATAAAACTGCAAAGAAACACTTTTCGGCGCCATGAATTTCTCTCCCGTCACCTGCGAGCCGTCTATTAATACACCATCACCCAGAGAAGCCAGCGTTGCAGCGGGTTTAATTTAAGTACTGTCATGTCTGGGCTCAGGTCCAACTCCCTCCTTTCTATAATCTCTGTAGGTGGAATGACTTTTGAAAGGGACCGGTGTGTTTACAGGGACATCTGCAGGTTTATATAGGTCGTGGTAACCACTGGAACAACTGTCCTGTGGAGCACATAATGAGTCAATAAGCCATTTGGAACAGAATCACAGGATTATTCAACTAATAAACAAGGCTATAGTATTCCATATTTCAAACGTTATCAGGCATAAGTCATTGCTATCATGAAGAAGCATAATAAGAACAAATGGCAGTTACTGTTTCTGCAATTCCACTGACTCATTATTAATGACACATTAATAAGAGTAGTAAAACTATAGTAGTACTACATAATTGTGTTGTTGCTAATCATCTTTTTAAGAAGCTACATTTTTGTCCATCCTCTTGATTGATCATGAATCAATTGTTTTGGAATAATTTATTCAATGAGTTTTACCCTTTTTTTTTCAATAATTAACTTTTTCTTTAACTTCCTTTAAATGCAGTGAAATGTAGTCTGAGGGAATGGTTCAGAAGTGGTGAGATTCAACATGTCTATAATTATCAAGTAAACTCACTTGGATATGTGGGATATAAAATTGTGTTATCTCAGGGTCAAGGAGAAACAAAGTCGTTTGTGGTATCCCTTGTGTTGTCTCTGGGTCAAGGTAAACAACCTTCCTGGCTTCCATGAATACATATCCACTGGTGGCGGTCGTTCATCTTGACCCAGAAGCAACACAAGGGATGGCACAAACACATTTGTTTTCGGGCCTTCAGTCACCTTGACCCTGAGATAACACAATGGTTAAAGAGCAGGATGTCCGAAGTTCCCAAGTTTGTTCCATGTCTCAGGAAAAGTTGAAACTTGAGAACTACAACTATCACAAATCACTAAAACTAAAAGTACTTTTCTCAAATGTGTCACAAACTATATTAAAGTCATCTTAGAACCACAACAACACGTCATTATAAAATTCTTCAACTTTGGTTGTTGTTAACATTAATCTGTCAGATTGTTCAACATCAGTATCATTAATAAACTCTTATCATACCCACATTGTTCAATTTCCGACATTCCACGATTTAAAAAAAAAATCATGTTTGTTTAAAATGGAAGGCGGCGCCACAGCCCGTAAGAATAGAAAATAACCATGGAGATCACATTTCCTTGCCTGTGAAAGTGGGTCACTGGTCCTGGTCAGAGACGCTGATACTCCCACAAGTCAGAGTGGAAGTCATAAAATATGTATCCTTGAGCCTTTGATACACTTCCAACTCTGTGGTGGTATCAACAAATATTTATATCACGATTTTTTTTTTTCGTGCTTGTTTCGAAACTACTACAATCACATTCCCTCAGGAGGCGGATTCTTCCTCCTTCTCCCTCTGTTCTCCCTCGCTTACTCCACTTCTCTGCCAGCAGTTAAGCAACTCATGATTCAGACTGCTGATTCATCTGCTTAACAAAACAATTCCACTAGATTCCACCTGTCTCCTTTTAACTGAGAGGCCACTGACATCCACAGAGTTCCGTGACTCTGACCCAGATGGAATAAGCGGCAACAACAGAGTTAATTACGTATAATTTGATTTGTTTGAGGCTTTAGGACACGATCAATGGATAATGGCATAAAGAGTTAAGGATCTCAATTCTGTTTTAAAGACCCTACTCCTTGTTATTCAATAATATTTATAATTTAAACTCTGATTATTAATTCAATTAATGTTCTAGTCAGTGTTTCATATGTATCTATTTATAACGTGTTAATGTTTAAATGTACAGTATGTTTCCTAATTTAATCAATACACTTACATTTTCAACAGATATTTTATAAATATAATATAATTTTATTTTGGTTGATTCTATAATGGTCTCTTATTGTAAAGATATATTTAGTAGTGAAAAATGTGATGAAGATACAATATTGTTACTCAGAAAAAAAGTCGAGTTTAATTAAGTTTATTATGGTAAGCTTTTGCAAATAATTGTATTGGGTAAATTGAGCGTGATAAAAAATTATTAAGATTTTATTAATATTCTTACACTATACTAACCAAATACAAATACAACAGTCAAGGTTAAAAATAAACTGTTAAAAAAAATCCATATTAATAAATATATCCTCCTCTGAGGAATCCTTTAAAAGATACAGGGATCCAGATGGAAGTACTAAACAAAAATGTATTCCTTACTCTGTTGTAAATAATTCCTTAAATGTTTTTTTCCTAACAGACCCAGACAGGAACAAAACTTCCCAAGTGACTTTAACTATGTATTTATTTATTAAAATTAATACAATTAAAATTATTGACAGCCCCTTTATTATTTCACATTGTTTAGTTTATTCTATTATTGTTCATTTTATTAGTTTGTCATTACTTGTTTTAATATGTGTCATGTATGTTGGTTTAATATTTCCCTGTGACAATTAAAATGTGAAAAAAAATAAATAAAGGGATATATTATCTTAATCTGAAACTATCTTACATTAGATCCTTTATAAACTTCATCTAGCTTTAGTGTCCAACTGAAAAACTAGTACAAGTCGACTGCACCTTTAAGGCAAACGTTGAATCTCGTGGATTATATTTCTTTCTACGAGCATGTTGCTCAATAGCACCCTCTCTGTTTTGGGGCCGTCTCTTCCCGTCAGCACATCAAGTGCGCACTAAGGTACCAGATTACTATGGACCTGCTGGGGGTCTGTGACGCAGCAAATGTAGTTTAACAACACAACAACAGCTGCGTCACAGTGGCTGTGCCTCCTTTAAAGACGCAGTTTTTCTTCACTAACATGTTGTTCAAAACGAACGAATACGAATTTTACCTGGGTTTGTTGAGAGTTGGGATGCGGGTGGAAGATGCCAGGAGGTTAAACACCGAGTCGATACCAACTGCGTAACAACTGCTCCTCTTCAACAACAGGATTACGCACTACCCCATCTCTTGCGCAGCATCCTATTCCAGGCGCTTCCTTCTCACGCCAAAGCCCTCTCCTTTCCATCTTCCATCTCTAACGTGTCCGCGTGAACACAACATGGATCAAGTTAGGAGAGAAGAACAACTTGAAATGGTCGCAGCTCGTTCCTTCCTCGGAGCGGAAATTCCCATCGGATTTCAGTTGGGCTTCTGACGCAGTTTCATTTACCTGTTGTCATGTCGATGAACAGCTGTGCAGCCCGGCTTCTGACCCCTTTTAAAAACACATCTACTTCCTTTTGGCTTCTTTAAAGTCGCTTTTATCAAATAAGTAACCGTGGGGGGTTGAAATTTCCCGTTTTGAGGGTTTTATTTTACACGTTTCACCCAGTTCTAGCGAGAGTATGGATTACACAGTGGGATTCACGACGGCAACATACGCAGAAATTCAGACTGTCCCTCATAGACTGATAAAACACTTACGTGGTTATCCCAGGACTGTTGTTTTTTTCTCACGAGGAAGCTGGTCTCCGGCCACCGCCCCCCCAACCCCGGACATGGTCCTCCGTCCCAAGACCCCGGTCCTCCCGGTTCTTCTTCCCGCGTCCCTGTTGTCGCTATCAATCTGTGGACGAGCGTTTATCACAGTCTATCCTCCGCTGACGATTTTCCATAGCGCAACGCCGAGCCACGCCCCTGACACTCCCCCGCCCGCTGATTGGTCCGCGGCTCGGAGGCTCTCTCCTCGTCTCCGGGATCACATGTGGCTGACGCATGTTTACAAACATCACCCGAAGTCACGTGGTCGGAGAGGGCGCTGATTTACCGTAAAGCGCCTCCCTTTGACGTAACGACCAGATGTCGTGCAGCGCCTCTGTTTTGGTTTTTTTTTTTTCTTCCTCCCGGAGATCAATAATAAGAAGATTTTCGATAACGTCAAGGAAAGTTACAGAAACGTCGAGTCACGTAAGACATTGTATCCAAAGAAATGGTGCCTTTAAAAATCTTTAACTCATACTGAGGCCAATTGTTGTTTTTTTAAAATATAAAACATAAACAAGTTAAATGAAATCCTCTGAATTTAAATAATTTATCGAATGAAGCTTAAACAAAAATTAAAACATTTCTATATATATATTTTTATAATGACAAAATATATTCATTAAATTATACCGGAAAAGAAAACCTGATAACCTGATGTGAAATCAAAAATCATCTTCAATTTATTTTTGACAAATTAAACTGGATATTAACTTTACTTTGTACACATCCGCTTTTGTGTGATAGCTTTAAGTGAGTGTGTCACATTTGACATTGGTTCATTTAGAGTTAGGATGAGGTTAAAGATGCCAGAAGATTAAAATCTATGTCAATATCAACTGTGTAACATTTTTATCATCAATATGCTCATCTTGGTATCTTCTGTTTTTTGTGGACCATGTACACATTCACTCGTTTAAAAGCTTACATTTTTACTCTTTTGTCACAGATCATCCCTGACAGTCCCTGAAACATCCAGTATTCACTCTATTTCACCTCCATTATTCTGGATTTTTAGATGACGCTTCTAAAAAGTAGAATATGTAGGCATAAACATGTCAAAGTTAAATTGTCATTATTGGAATATAATATGTTATCGTATACATATTTTCTATGCTTACTCTCATACTGTAAATTAATTATTGAATCAACATATTGTATAGCTTATTATACAATGAGTATTTTAGATGTATTATACAATGAATAATTGTCTATACTTGTGTTAAAATTGAATAATAACATGAAATGAAATGAACTGAAAATGACGATTATGTGATAACAGAAATTCAGGCTTAGCAAACTGATTATATTAAATAAGACTTGCCTACTTACATGCCTACGAAGAGAGATGGAAGCAACCTCGTGAAAGCTTCACATTAAATAGCATTAAAAACTCATACAACCGCACTGGAAACATGTAGCATTACACTAGCATTTGCTTTCAATATAGGAAGCTCACGTGTTGATTGTTTACAATATACTCAAAATAATTAAAAAATGAATGGTTTCTGATGATTTGAACATATAACAAATGTACGTTAAATAATAACTATTTGGAATGACGTTTCAAAACATTTTACTATTATATAAAAGTCACATTTTACATAAGAAGTTGTGGTGCAGTTTTCGAACACTAGATGGTGCTATAATATTTAACAACACCTCTTTCCAACCCTATCGCTTGCATAAATAGATGTACTTTAATGTTAACTTTAAGAAAAAGAACCATTTATTTTTCTAAAAAGATTTTTTTTTTTTTTGTATTTTGATTAAGTAAACATTACTGTATAACATAACATAAACATTCAACAAATAAATAGACAATTTATATGATTATTGATAACGTATGAAGAAAAAACTCTATTATTTGGTTGAATAGTAAATAAAATTATTATCTGAAGGCATTGATGTCATTTATTATGTTACAGTGAGTTAATACGTCAGTCACGTGTTACACCTGTTTATTAAAACCAGAATTTCTTGAATTTAAACTGTATTATCAGTTTATATTCATTCATTTAAACATTTCTGACATGGATCACATACTTACATTTAAATAAGTGCAGATGAGCCCCGTTTATATTTTACATACACAGTTATTAACGCGAATACTTTATTTACAGAGATGATCAGGATCAGGAAGATGATCTTATTTTCTGAGCTTCATATGACGGTGGGGCGCAGCTGTTTAATTTTTTATCAATGTTGATCGGTAATGTAACTCTGATGTGAACATCTCAACGTGACGAGTGAGGCTGACATGCATCTGAGCAGCTGATCCATACGACCTACAAAGGTCTCGATAATTCCAACCTTTTTAACACTATTTTCTTATTGATACATATCAACTTTGAAGTGGAAAAGTAGGTCCGCGCGTTATTGTACGTACGACCCCTTAATACATGAGGCCCCTGGAAATCGGAGGAGAGGGCCAACTTTTATTGTGCTTAACAAAAACTTCATTTTGGCTTCTGCTCCTGTCCTTGGATAAAACACAATATGGCTGAGTGTATTTGGGCCTTTGTTTGATATGTAAATGTTACTCTAGCGTTTTTAAGTGAATATAAATGTGGTTTTGAGATGGTGTTACTGAAAACAAATCTCAACGAGCTACAATGTGGTCTTAAATGTCATTCACTGGTGCAAATACAGTTGTGTTTCACACTTGACTGCATGAATAAAACATCTAATAAATAATTTTTTTTTGTGTTTCTCTTCCAAATTCTTTAAATCTTATGTTTACAATCTTTTACAATCAAGATGGTGGTACAGCTAATAACAAAGGTGCTTCCCTGTTGTATCATTTTATTTATTCATTCATTATAACAACTATTGTTGTTCAAAGTTTTGATCTGGTATAGTATTTTTATAACTTTCAAACGCTCAGTTTTAATGTTTTCTTTTGTGATATGATCTCCTTCTATCCCTCTTTATTATGTTTATCAAAAAAATGACTCATAAAGTTGATCAAATATTTTATTTCGAGCTAATTTTCATAGTTTACATTTAACATGCTTGTGCTGTTTGCTCTTGTGGTTTGTTAATTGTTATTTTTAAATACAAGCTACTTTTTAATGCCTGCTCCTTTTTAGACATAACTGACGACAGGTGAACAACTTAGGGGTTCATGGTCGCCCCCTAGAGGAGTGTGTCAGACTAGCTGTAAGCAGCGTTCTCGCTCATGTTTATTTTATTAATACATTTTATATATTCGGGTTCTACTCAAATTACATTACAGATCAATCATATAGTAGTTGTCGTAACTTTTATAAGCTAATTTATATATATATATATATATATATATATATATATATATATATATATATATACATATTTAAACTTCCTAAGGTGATATTCTAAAATTCCAGCTTAAACATGTTTCAGTCATTAATCACAGGATGATGTTTTCTGCTTTCTTATGGCTCTTGGATAAGTATGATTCTGATTGTAAATGACCACCTCTGAGGACATTTGACAAATGTATTTAGTGTTATAGCCATTTGGGCTGTTGTGACTCAGTGCTGTGATATTTTAGTTGAAACTGCCTCCAGTCTGATTGACGCTACGTTGTTCAAAGTTGTTTCTCCGCTATTATCAGAAAACAACACGATGACCTTTGCTCCCTCTCGGCTTGACGGCATCTGAGGAGGCTGAGCTAGCCTCTAGTATTTTGGATTCACTTTGGGGCTGGTAAGTGAACCGTTACAGCTGGCGCGAATGGGCTGTCAGATGGTAACAGCAAGGGTTCGAAAAGGTCATATCAGCTGAAATGACAGCGGCGGTTAATTTGCAGCGCCAATTGCATGGGGAGAGGCTGTAGAGTCTCACACACACACACACACACACACACACACACACACACACACACACACACACACACGCACACGCACACGCACACGCACACGCACACGCACACACACACACACACATCTTCTCGCTCAAGTGCAGTGGGGTCGAGAATGGCAGGTGACCTTGTGACCATTTGCTGGATGATTGAAACGCCAAAGAAACATCGTGAGGCTCATTGGTCTTCACACTTGAGTCGTTCTTTGACACCAAGCCATTTGTCACTAAAACTAAATAATGACTTTTTGTGTATAATTTTTATGTGAATATGTGCAACAATATTGCGACGAAATGAACAAAAGTGGAATATATTGGTAAATGGAGTGCAATCAATGACTGTTTTGGATTCATAATAAATTGTTTTTAATATATCTTAATCTTATTTATCTTTTTTTTTTTTGCTCTTTATTCCCCTCAAAGGTGTTTACATAAATATTTATTTTACCACATATTTATTGATTTATGTTTGAACATATGTAATCAAATGGTCATTTTTACATTTTCCTCCCTATTTTTCCTTAATTTAACATAAAGCAACTTCTAAAAAGCATATTTTGTTAATTATTTAACACAAGATAGTAGATGTTAATGCCACACCTGGTCTAGGGTGTCCTCAATTTTGTCCTCCTTGTTGTTTCTACTCAGTGACCATATTTACATTAATACAACCAAAGCGTGGATTAATGTAAAAAGCCACCAAAAGAGATTTTATTTTCTTCTTTTTTAATCTCTTTTCATGAAACAAAATAAGCAGACTCATTGCCGTATTGTCAAATATCACAGTTTATCAGTCAGGCACAAGATCTACTGAAAGAGCAGGTAATTTACACATTTTGGAAGCTGTCATTCAAAGAAAAAAAAGCTACAAAAACATGTACCACTGATGCAGAAATACAAAAATAAATGTGAAAATTCACAGCAGCTTTCTATTTCTAAACTACTCTCACAAAAAAAAACTTGTTGCCCTTGCAGCCCAGATTTACAGACTAAACAAAAATAACTGTACAGTAAATCACCTAAAGAATAAGCTTGTTATTTTAAATGATAGAATACAGGGGAGCAATACTGGTGTGTTTCCGCATTTACAATGGTAGCAATATTTAATATTTACTCACAAAAAGCAACGAACAAGCTTAGTTTCCAATTGTTTAAGGTGATTATGGCACAACAGCTCTTTGGTTTACATGCCTGAATCATTTGTTATTTAAAAAAAACTGGATTCATGTCAATTTGTCTTTTTGAAACAGGAATTTTGCTACTTCTGTCTCATCACACAAGGCAAAAGCTAGGGAAAAAATCCTACACATGGAATCACAAACAACTAAACACAAGCAAAACGCAAACATTTTTTTTCCCTCATGAATAATTGAAATTGAGCATTTTATCTTCACAATACTGTCCATCAGTTGTGACTTTGGCAAATTCATGATTGTTTCTATGATAGTAAAAGTTAAGCTAGCTTTGGCTACATCCAAGTTGAATTGTAGATTTCTCATTGATCGGATAATTTGGTTTAATGTCGACGTGTGCGTCGTGTAAAATATTTTACGGTTCCGGAAGTTGTCACACTTTACCTGTGTATCACAAAACCTATTCCAATGAAAACCCTAGCTTGATTCCTTTGAAGCACACTGTGATTTAGAGCAGAAAACTTTAGCATGACTGCACCTATTATTTGCTTATTTTATACAAATTACTTTTCCGATCTACTGTATTCGGGTATAAACATGACTTGTGGATGGACTTTTCCGCCGTCATTTCAGAGATTTAAAGCTTCAAAAACGATGCTAATACAACATTTAGCACGATAGCACTTTCCTGCTTAAGGACGCAAGCAATTGCCAAATTCCGTATAGTTACTAACTAATTCATCCAGCATTATCAAAAATAGTCATGGATTGGTAAAAGTTGTAAAGATTGTCATCTGTTAGAATGCTGGGTAAATTCTTAGCCCATGTTCCAATGCTGAACAGAATATTTCTACGAACTGTGGGCTTAAGTATAGTCCACTTTCAAGACTGTTAACTACAGAAATGCGACAGTAACGATATGATAGTGGCAGTTCAAAAACACAAACGAACTAACTTGCATGTAGAAACTCATAAACATGCTGACTACGTTGACACGGGAAAATGCGTAAAACCAGGAAAAAAAGATCAGAAATAAAATGTTCCAAGAGTAAAGACATGGACAATTGCCTAAAAGTAACCCTACAAGAGATAAAACTCATCTAGGCACTCGCCTGGTATCCCAAAACTTCACATTAAAGGCATTATTGTCAGCATCATTGTTTTTTTTTGTTCTGGAGGTCAAGAAGGCAGGAGGTTAGAAAAGTTTTTTGTCAGTTAGGGGCTTGTTGGGGGTGATACTTCGGACAGATGTCGGGTGTCAGTATTCACATCTCGGTGTCGGCCACTGGGGCGGCAGAGTGTCCGTTGGTGGTGGGGGTGGAATTGTTTCCATTCTCTGGTGGAGACTCTCCATTGACGGTGGGCTTGTCCACGGGCTCCTGGGGCAGAGGGGCCACAGAGACGAGGGTGTTGGCCTGGTTCTCCTCGTCCACCTGGAAGGATTCAGCCTGAGGAAAAAACACAGTCGACCGTTATGTTACTGTTCTATGGTATATTTGATCAGCTTTGGGTCCAGATGCCGCACAACAATCGTCTCCTAGCAAATGTAGCACTCAAACTGAGGAAGGATGTTCTGAAATAAACGTGGGTTTGTTTTTTCCGAGGGTGGTCTTCAACGCAAACATGCTTTCTTAATTAGCTTTATGGTTCACAGCTGTGTGAACGCCATCCAGTAAATACTTTTTGACCTCTTGTGGAATGTCAGGGTGTGTCACCTTCGACTGGATGTCTTTTGAAGTTAATATTAATCTTAATTAATTGTCCAAAAAAAACGAGTATAAAGGATGTTGGAGCTGAATTCTAACAGGGCTTGTCCTCACATGTTAACGCTTACAGGATGATGTCATTAGCTGCTGAAGAACAGAAAGTAAAACCATCTGTCCCAGGTTTCTGTGTGAGTAAGAAGCTGCTGTTGTTCTTGACAGAAGAATGTGTGACTCGCTAACAAGACTTTTCCTTCTGAGTGAAAGAGTTTTCTGTTGAGTAAACCAAACATCTGAGGGGCATAGAGTCTTATATTTCTATCAAACGTTGGTAATTATTCTTTCCAAGATTAAAAATATAGAAAATCACAACACTAGGCTGTAGAAGCTACTGTTGACTTCCAAATATGGGTATTCACATAGTTTCCTCTGTTTCGATTAGTCATTTTGCAAAAAACGATTCTGTTTTAATTTGGAATTTCTGCCGGTGTACCAAATTACCATCAGAATTTTTAAAGATTTATTCCACAATATCCCTCAATAAAAGGCTCAAGCTACTTTTCTTTTGTACCCTCTGTGTGTGTTGTGAGCTATGTAGTCATTAATTGATGAAATAAACATAGGGTACTAATATTGGGTAAATATTATTACTGTATCTATATTCAACAGAACTGCATGGATTTATAATTGCATAAAGCAAGTAAGTAAGTCATTTATGTTTATAGAACACTTTTCTCGACCAGGGTCACAAAGCGCTTAAACAATCAAAACAATACTCGAAAAATATATACTAAAAAGGTCAATATAACACCAAGAACAACACACGAGTCTCAAAAAATCAGGGAAAAGCCTACACGAATAAAAAAAGGGAAATAATATTTCTTAACATTACAATTTACATACAAATATCCATGCTATTTGTTGGTTTGGTGATGCAATTAAAGTTCCAGCCACAAGATGGCAGCAGTCATTATCTCCTCCGTAGCTAAAGACAATAAAAATCCTGCAAAATGACTGAGGACAAGAGGATACAGTCGACTCCAGCAGTTTTTAAAGCTGATGTTTGGACATATTTTGGTTTCAAAACAAATTAAAGCAGTTACGACTTTGTCAAGAGTCATGTGGTCTGTAAATTCAGCAACACCAGAGTCAAGTACTCGACAATACTACAAATATATACTTGTTACTACAGTACCACAATATATCAACTTACCAGTCGAACCCCTTTAGAGTTCTTGCGGTGGGTTTTAAGGTAATAACCGGCCACCAGCAGAGCAGCCAGTAGCAGACCAGCCAAGAGCAGTGACACAAGGACCAACTTTGAGTTCTTTCCCCAGCGAGGAAAGGCCTCCTCCACATCCGTCTGGTGATAAATAATAGCAAACATTAGCCTTGTTCTTCAGCAGAATGTTTATGGTGCAACTGACTGCGGCGCTGCTTGATTACTCTCCAGGACATGGAGGAGTCGGCACGGAAATGAATCGCATGTGATGCTCAAACACACCCATAAACCAAGATTGCTCCCTTGATACAGGAAAAATGCAGCAGCTAACAAGTCGAGTGTTTGTGGTCTTTTTGTTGTTGTCATCCGGGCAGATCGGAACCGCTGGGAGTTTGAGAACTTCAGGAAGCCTTTTTTTTTTTCTTCCACAGAGTGGATTTTCTTTTCTATAGTTTGATTAATAGTTTTTACAATGAAGTTACTTCTTTGTAGAGGATTTTGAGTAACAACACCCATTTTATTATCATTATTATCTAATTTTAATATACATTTTTGCTCAGTTATCTCAGAGAAACACAAAAATAACCATCTTATGTCCGATTATTACGGGATAAGTATTACCTGGGGACCTTTGGTAATTTGTAATAATTATTCATTATTAATTAATAATGAATAATAATAAACAGAATGTCTGAGTTTTAATCCTGTGTGAATGCGCCATGTCTTTGATTTGTAATGTAATAATTCCGCCGCAAATTACCGACTGTGATTCACCAAACACAGACGTCGAGTGATAATACTAGTTCCGTGTGAATCCGAATGTCTGTGTTTGTAATTCTTAATGCCGCATATATGCCACTGTAACGGACTTGTAGGCACTTGCCATTGTGTTAATATTTACTTCGGCTGTTTTATTTTGAAGGGGTTGAAAAGGAAGTAGATCGAGTTCTTTGTTGTTGGGGGGCAGGGAGGTGTGTTCCACATGATGAAAGTAAAGAAGACGTGTGCGCTGCACAGCTACAAACCAAGTTCCAGCCTTGTTGTTTCCCACATGAATACACTCGGTTACACTGATGTAGCAGACTGTGACTCTTCTGTAAGAATCATGTTGGGGCAAATTCTTTCGCTCTTGAGCGTCTGCACAAGTTAAGGAACGAAAGAAAATAAACGGTTGTCCACTTTATCTTGGTTACACTGACTTTCTCTAGCAGTAATTGCGCTCCTTTTTAGATCTGTATCTCTAGGTAATGTCAGTAAAAAAATTATATTTTACAGACGTCATTTATCCTGTGTGAATGCACTTATAGTATCTTTTCGACCAAACAATAATTACGGCAGTTTATTAGAATTCTAATATTCTAGGGAGAAAGTGGCCATTTAAAGAGAATTAATATTGTAACCGAAAAAAAGAAAAAAATGTCATGCAATGTGGGAGAGTATTAACGAGTGCTTACATGTTTTAAATGTTAATTCTAAGTAAGTGCATCGCCATATGATATAATCCAGAGAAAAGAAAATGTATTACCTTGTCTTTAATGTTGACATTGTTAAACTTGTCTGCCATGCCAGCGACATCTTCTGCAAAAACGAGACGGTATTTTGTGATGCTTTGATTCAAAAGCACTTCAATATTGTGACGCATGTTATTCAGAGGAATGAGGAAGCTTTGGTTCGTTGTTACCTTCGACGTACTGTCCAGCAACCAGGATTTGGTCGGAGTTGTCTTCCTGGTAGATGTCCAGTTTACAGTCTTCACCACACAGCTCTGGAAGAACACTCTCGATCTTCATCTTCGTGTCCTCCTGCGAGAGGAAACTTGTTATCTTCGAATGACGGACGAAACATTGAATTATTGAGCCATAGAGTAAAAGATATTGTTCTTGAACATTGAAGTGAAGAAACATGCAGGTCTGTTTTCCCAGCATGATTGGTTTTCCAAGAGAGCAGATGGACTACAGGATGAGAATATCTCAACTTTGTTGAAGAAAAAAAAATGACAACAAATGAAATCTTGTCACAGTAGTCGAGAAGGTTTCTATTTTAACAAGCTCCCGTTTCACATTCATCACACCATGAGAGCGGTGCAGCAAAACTTAAGTGTTGATTGCAACATTTATTTATTTCAACTCGATTACTTTGATGCAGAAATCCGTCAAAAAAAACACATTTTCACAGATTCAAAGAAAAGCATAAATGAATAAAACCAATGCTCTTGTTCATTGCATTATTAATTAATTAATTTTCACCACTTTAATGAAGATTTTACTTTATATACAACATAACATTTATTTATAAACGTGTACAAATAATGTATCATACAATTATGACTACCCTCCAACTGCCACCATCTGTTTTATTGACCATTATTTGCTTCTCTTGGTCAGGATTTAACAAAAAGAGGTTCAAGATTGGGTGCCTTTCCTAGTTACTCGGGGTGAGAGAGAACCTCTAGCTGGAGTATAGCCAGACATTTTATGTGTTTATCTTTATTGAAATTTCAATGTTTAGCTAGAACTGATGTTTTTATTGCAGTATAACTCTCACGCACAGTTTTAAATCACACTGTTTTATTTAATCATGAATCGCACAAACATCTCCGATGTTTGTGATTATTATTTATCTTCACACAAATGGAATACTATTCTGAGTCATCAAATATCACCAGAATAAAACTGAGGGTTTGAACTTACACAGTTGGACGGGGACTTGAGCTTCAGGTTGATGGCATTTTTATTCTCCATCGCTTCTTTGCTGACACACACCACGTCAATTTTGTTTGGCACAGGCTGCATTGAGAGACAGGGTTTTATTTAATATTCACCAAAAATATAATGCTTTTAAAAAAGATTATTTTATCTAAATTGGTGCTTTTTTGTGCTTTTGTACGTACCCTCGGTTTGTTGTCGGGTCCGTCTCCTCTGGCCGGCTGAGGGGCGGGTGTCTCTGGGTTCATAGTCACTGGCTTTTCAGTGTGCACCTCAACCAAAATCTGGTCTGGGTTCTCCTCAGGAACACCTAGTACGTCCACAGTCTGTACACTGGCAACAGTATCTATGGTCGTTTCTGGTGCCACGGTCCGCTCTACTGAAGGGAAAACCACGATTTGGTCTTGTGTCTCTTGAGAGTCTTAAAGAAAAAAGATCATTGTTATAAGTTAGGTGTACTTGAGTTTCCAACCATTGATGTTTTTTCAATTGTACAGTGTACAAAAGTTCTATTTTTTCTCGACAGTTATATTTTTTCCTCGTTGATAAAATGAAAAATCAGGAATTATCTGTTTCATGTATAAGGTTACCGACATTGACATTAAAGAAAAAGAGATTTATAGTTTATCGCTATTGCTGTCAAGAATCTGCAAGATTTAGGACTAAACAAAAAGTATTTAAAGTAGTGCTTTTTTGTTTGACATGTGCAATAATGTTTGTCAAGTTTGTTGTATTAACATTTTCAGGATCAGCTAGAATTGTGCCTAGAAGTGACTTTTCTTTGGAATTCCATCTTTTTATTTGTTATTGTTTTTAAAAAAAATAAATTGTGGTAGTTGTTTTTTCATAAATGTTGCTGGTATAATGAAATTAACTATGAATTCCAACCGCAACTATAAGTCATATTTGTTCAAATTGTTTATGTTCCTTATTAAACATGCACTTTTAAAGTGACTTCATAGTCATCTTCTTTCTTTCTCTGACTTGTCCAGTAAAGGCTACTGTTCTTGAAGCCTCATTAAAAAGTTTTATATTTACCTGTCTGTACCTTTTATCTTAATAATCTAAATTGTTCTGTCACTGGAGGATCTGTGGCAGAAAAAATTAAAAACTGAAAGAAATGTCAGACGCGTGTTCGGATTCTTGGTGTATAAAGAAAGACAAGAGCTCGTCAGGGATCAGTCGTGTGATCTAATCTTTTAATATTTACCCCATACATAGTTGAGAACACTCTGTGAATTTAATCAACGTCGAATCTTAATAAGAATTAAACTGGGATTCAATAAACGCTAGTTTGATTCATCTAATGGTCACAAATTTAAAAAAAAAAACTTAAATAAACAATATTTATTATGTTTATCATATCACTGGCCGGTCAATGCTAATCTTGGCAATCAAAGTATTTTTGACAAGAATTATTTAGATTTTGAGTCAATAAAATTACATGGTAAAATATTCCTCAGAGCTGCGATGCTTCATTTACTCTGAGAAACATCATAATTCTTGTGGGGAGCATTTTATTTGTGACAGTTACATACCGGGAATCATTGTCGTTTGTGGCACCATGTCTCCACGCACATTTTCTTCCAACATCGGGGCAGCGGTGGTGGCAACAACATCCTCCTCTTGTGCTTGGACTCCTGCAGAAAAAGACGGTTGAATTCCACTGTTCACAAAGACCACACTCCTCCCCCTTCAACCATCCTTTTACATTTCTTTTGATTATGTTTAATTCGGTCTTGATCGAGTTTGAGGTGGAAAGGGGAGACGGTTGACATTACACGGCGGTGTTTTCTTTCCTCCGAGCTAAGCCTCTAATGCACGCCGAGTATTAGAGAGAGATCTTCAAATTCCTTTTTGGTCCCTAATGGCCTCTCTTGATGGACGATCAGGTAACAGATCATATAACGCAGGATTAGCCACAATTCGAGCGTCAACATTCTGCAGTTTGCTTAACTATCAGGATTTTCCCCAAAAACATTGGATCTAAAGAAATTTGAACAGACTGTCCATTTTAGCCTAAATGATTTCCTTATCTCTTTTTTCCCAATTGTCCTTGTTGTCTTTCCCTGACATAGTTTTTTGGTTTCACTGTCTTTCTTGTACTTGCTCCAGCAATTTGTGGACCTTAATCCAAGCACTTCAGATAAAACGAAAACCATCACAATGACTCACTCGGCTAATCTGTGAACTAAAACCCTGAAGTCGGTTTGCTAACGTCACCAATGCAGCTCCCCGAGCAAAAATTGTTCATCAAGCTCCCCAGATCCGCCTCGCTCTGCCACAACAACACCAGCATGACCTCACGTTTAAAACATTCCCATAATGCCTCAACTCTGCAGATCTCATTACGCCCTGGCTGTTTGGCAACACCAGCCTTTCTCTTCGGTTGCCAGATTAACTCCATGATTGATTTCAGGTTTAGTCGCTGGATCTCATCACACCCGGAGCGACTCTGGCTCTCTTTTTGATGCATGATGCTGAATCATAACTACACATTTGGAATTGTTTGTCTTGAACTTGGATTATTCAACATTTATTTAGTTAACGCAAATTTACTCCGAAGAAAAGTTGACTTGAATGCTGACTCAAATCTCTTCCACTGTATTTGAGGACACATGAGAGGCAGTTATAAATCTTTATTACATGTACTCATTTTAATGATCCATTTTAAGACTGAGGACAAGAGGATACAGTCGACTCCAGCAACTTTTAAAGTTGATGTTTGGACACATTTTTAGTTACAAAACAATTGAAAAGCAGTAACGACTTAATCAAGAGTCATGTGGTCTTTAAATTCTGCAACACCTAAGTCAAGTACTCGACAATACTACAAATATGTTTGTTACTACAGCATCACAATATGTAGTATCATTGCCATTGTATTGTGATATGTATCGTATCTTCTTGCAAAAACACATGTCTAAGCTCAAGTTATTAAATCGTTTATTTCATTAACCCCAATACATTTTTAATTAAAATGCTGTTTCGGTATAGTGATTAAATGGACCCCATTATTGACCCCTCATTGTGTCCTACTTATTTCTTAACTTAATATTTCTTAAACATTGACACTGATCCCTTCCACTAAAAACCTCTCAACTAGACTTGAATTGGATCATCTTCACGACACCCTCTTTGGTCAACACTTGTGATTTTCGCACAACCTAAATACAGCTCAGTCGCACAGAGGTGGCACCGCCCGCTCACTTCCTGTTGGTGGAGCAATGTGACGGACAGGTGTCTCCAGCTCAGAGTAAACATGGACACTTGCGTGTAAACGGGGACGGCGGTTAAACTCCGAGGAGGTCTCGTGGCATATTAAGGGTGAACAACTGTCCACTGCAGCTGTCCTTTTATTGTGTAGCCGGAATTGTTTTGTTTGTCTTTGAACAGCTGAGGAGGAATTAGCTGTACATCTTCTCTCAGAGGTTTATTTTGAAATGTTTTATAGACGAGTGCAAATGAATAATGCGGTAGGATTAATTGCCCGTCAGGTCGAGGAGCTCCTGGGTTGTGAGTTTGTCTTGCACACCCTGCTACAGCTGCCATCCCTCCTGCATCTCTGGGTGGTCCGCTTGTTTATTTAACCGGAAAAAAGGGGGATGAGTCTCAAACTGGGCATAAATCAGGATTTCTGGTACAAATGTGACGCAGTGAGTGTTTGAGTGCAAAGATGGAGACGTGTTGTTTCAACGCTTACTGTCAGTGGGTGAGTTGTGGCTGACTGCAGGGCAAACTTCTGTCAATGGTGAATTAATTGACTCTGACAGATGGATGCTCTGTCTAGGAGGCTGTGGGTGGACCATTTTTGGGGAATATCAACTTGATTTTCGACATAAATAAAGTAATATAATGGAGATTTTATGTTGATAATCTTGTCATTTGATCAGGAAGATTAGGTTTAGTTTTCTTACTTTTGAGTTTCTTTTTAATTAGAAACATTTCTACTCATAATGTTTCTCCTTTTACAAATATTTTGTCTCTGGACAGTTTTACTAGTCAGAGGAGGCAAGTAATCACCAGCGTTATCTTTATCATGGGATTATCTAAATCATTTATCTTGGCTCGTTCCACACGTAGAGCTTATTGTTATTGTCGAAATTCCCCACTAACCAAGAAAGACTATGCATGGGATACTCCGGTCCAATCCATCAACTGAGGTCAGGTCTCCGGGGCAACAGTCTAGGCTACAATGTGTGGAACTAAAAAGCCTGGGGTAAAATCTGTACCAAATAAAATGATAACAAATGGGTGAAAAAAAATGAGGGTGGTCTAAGAAAAATGTGATGCAAGAATGAAAGATTTTCCGGGAGGTCAAGAAGTAAATGGGTTTCTTTTGTCACTACACTGATTACAATCTATATTTTTGAGAAAAAAAAAACAACACCGATGCTTTATATTGTTCCTGTTTGAGTGTTAGCTTCAATTAAGCCATATGGACTGTGTTTTCTTCTAAGGGAATACCTCTTAGTTAGTCATGCCCCCTTCCATCTAGGAGATAAAATGAGATGGATATACTCACAGTTGTGGGTCAAAATCCAACTGCAGAAATTAAATTCTCGACACAAGATGACCTACTATACAATTCATTTATTGTGATATTTCAACTGTTTATTTTCTATTCATTCAATACTGGATAGTTGAGTTTAAGTCTCTTCTTAAGTAATCTTCTTCCCCCTTCTATTTTTTTCAATGAAACCTTTACAATAAGTGCTTTATTGTTCTTGTGCTAATTATAACATTGCACCACAAGTACTCGTTACATTTCTTTCCAAAACATGTTTTTCAGATTCAGACACAATAACACACAGAGGTTTCAGCCAAACCCCAGAGTGAACTCAGCCTAAATTTTGAACTGGACTGGTGAGCTGCGTCACACCAGATTATTTGTGCCTGATTGCAGTATCTGGTCGGAAACAAGATAACAATGAGTTACAAGAATCTTTCCTGTTGATGTGATCACCATCTATGGATGTAGTTTCTCTTGCTATATCTCACTGTACATTATGTAAGAAAATTCCTCGCTCCTTTTCTATAAACAAATCCCAAATCACATTCCATGTTCTCGCAAAATGTCCAGAAATCAGTCGTGTGTCGCGCTATCAATACACAAACATTTTACAACCACAACCTGATGTGTTTAATCAGCTTGAGTCCATATGTCGTTCAGCACGGACTCTGACTTCATTGCTCTGTTCAAGATTTTCCCACCAGATTACTGTGAGTGACGGCCGCAGTCTGGATTTCTTCCAGCACCCCCCCCCCCGGTCTCCGGAGACTCCGGATGGAGGAATGTGGCAGGCTAGAGGAGAAGACGAGCCTCCACCCTTTCCAAAAGCTCCCCGTCTACTCAAGCAGTCACGCACAGCTAATCCCAGGCATCTTCAGAGGTGAGACGTTCCAACACTTGAATTGATAGACACATCATATAGTCAGCATCTACACGCTGCTTTCAGTTTTCACACTCGAAATGGACAAGTTACCGTACTTGTTTTTTTAAATGTGTACTGAAAAATAATGCAAACATCTCATCTGATACTGGTTATTCCAATTCATTTGATTTTCAACCCCCTTTCTTGACACTTTGTTGGGTTAGATGCCCAAATCCTAAAGGGGAATCGATAAAGCATTTGATTAAGGAAACAATATTTTGGCATTTCATGGGCTTCACAGTTGGCAGTGATGCATGTCAAAAAGCAATCCTAGTAACTGTAGTTTATCTCTGTGGTTTGGCACTCCAAGTACCAGAAACAAAGGACACATTTACCCAAAAATAGATGTTAAATGTGTAGCACATGTGATGCTGCTTGTTATGTTTAAACAAGAAATATATATATATATAAGAACTATAGGTGTAGATCGTAAGAAGGGGTGAATTCCTCTAAAAAATATAAGGGTCAAAGTAATGTACAACTTAAGTTTGGATGCTTTTGATGGTGGTAGTAAAAGAAGTAGCAGTAATCTTGGTGCAATGACAATGAATTGGAATACTACTACTGCCAAGAAATCAATATTCTCACTCATTGCTGAGAGGCTGCTTGGCTGCTTTTGCACATTTTGACAAAAATGCTCTATGGTTTTATGAACATTATTTCATTACCCCTGTCTTTTTAGTTTTCATTAGAGCTTAAAAATGCCCTCCCAGATGGGGGGGGGGGGGGGGGTTGTCCTCCACTATCTTCCCACAAATGACATTTATTGGGGTGCAAATGTAGAAATACAAATGCCTCTCCCTGCTGTGGGCTAAAAGGTATGTCAAAGGAAGTTACATTTTTAAATCAGCTTTGCTGTTCGTATTTGAATGAAACCCATGACTACATTAACCTCTTCTATTATTTTTAGGCCTCTCGGCTCATCCAGCCTTAGCAGCAAAATAATTTTCACAACTGTGGTTTCACCCCTAACTAGGGACAGAATCGGATGTAGTCCGAGAAGTAGAGCCACTGAATCGACATCTGTGTGAGGGAACAACTAGCAGAATGGCCGAACAGATGTGTGAGCTAATTAACACTCCAGATAACGGCCATGGAGTGTGAAATGTTTCAGCTTCACCATTCTTGGAGTCTTCCCTGAAAAGCTTGTCAAATCAGATGCTGCTGGATGATTCTTTAAATTTAAATAATACTGTTTCGATTGATTAACCCCAGCACTGATTATTGATACACAAGAGAATGTTTTAAAGGGAATATTCAGTATTTGACAGTAGATTTATTTAGTCCCTAACATCGACCTAACTGTGATAGAAATACAAACCTGGTTGTGTAGTTCACAGGCCTGGTATGTGGATCTTAAATTGATTAAAATTCTACAAAAAGATGGCAGCATAATGTCACACAAAAGTAACTTTTTTTCAACTGTGGCATACTTCTGTTCCTTTTCCAAAGTTAACCTGAGTTGTTTTTTTTGACACGATTTACAGACGCTAACGCACTAGTTTTTTCACTGGAAAGATGCTATATGTATTTTTACGCTGGTTTGCTGAGACTTTGATGTGATGAGCAAAATAACAATTTAGACATTTCTATTTAAGTGACAAAGCATTTAATGATAATTCATTTGTGGAGGAATGTGATACTAAAGCTACGTCCCTGTTGGTTCAACTTGCTCTGCAACTCTACCCTCGCTGAAACCACAGAGCTCTGACCCCACTGTCCTGACCCCACCCACCCCATCGCGCCCTTAACCCTGTCGTTCTTGTGCTATTAATTGCAGACCTTGGTTTGTTTTCCCCTCCCCTCCAACTGGAACTGGTGGTTTTAATCATCGGTGGCCGGAGCTCAATCCTGCCCAGCTGCGCCAGCATCCCACCCTGGCCACCCCTGAGGCCGCTGCTAGGTTCTTATCGAAACGCCTGTTTCTAATGACCACAATCAGGAAACATGGCATCTGCTTTCAATTGAGGGAATTATATGACCCCCTCCTGCACTCACACACACACATACACACACTGGCCCATTCTGAACATCTGACTTGAGGGGATGCAGGTAGACATTTAGGAGATCCTGTTGCACGGTGAGCCAGATCTGGGCGTCACTAGCTCACGGGCTTAACATTGATTGTGTCCAGGAACAATCCAAGATATTCAATAGCTCTTAGGAAGCAGTGCTCTCTGCATACCCATTCAGGGTGGTTTTAAAAAAGAGCATTGGTGGGCCAGTAAGTGGACTCGAGACACTTAACAGCATAATGCGTATCTATAAACAAGTTGCCTTCTTCTTAAGTTGCATTGTTTACCTTGAATAGAAAGTTGCCATTTAAAAGGGAGTTTTAATTATATTCCTGCAAAAGGCAAATGGTTTCTTTCTGTTTTATATCAGTAATACATTATCCCTACTCGCACCTATTTTCTAGTACTCCTATCTAACTTCGAGCAATGCACTATTAAAAACATTATTTATTTGTTCTATTTATATGTACTTATATATTGCACTATTTTTTACTTATTTATATTTATACTTTTATAAACATTTTTTAATGCAATATTTAAAACATTTATTTATTATGTTTATTATATTTCTCTATTTATAACTTATTAATATTAATATTTATATTAGCGAGAAAATTTCATTGTTTTTCACTGCTGTGTTCTTCTGTGCAATGACAATAAAGAAAGTATAAAGTCTATTTTTCCTCCGTTGACATCATTAAATATTTTTTCTTTACTCTGGAATCTCATAGACCATATATGGACAGCCTTCAAGTTAAGCAAAACCTAGCAATAATCAGATGGTGAAATCTTTGCAAAAGTCTTGCACCATCGCATTGGATCAACCTTTTTAAACTGTTTTTTTTCCTTTGGAAGCGGTTGATCCTTGGTATCTACATCCTTCTACCTACCTATGGCAGGGAATTTAAGTTTTGAGTCATTTTTATTTTTGTAAGAATTGATCTTTATAATTGGTATCGAAAAAGGATTATCAGGAACTGGTATTGAAGTGAAGATATTGGTATTGAAGATTTTTGATCGATACCCAGCCCAACTTCTACCGGCACTCTGTCCTTTACCCCCCACCATCATACATTTAGGACCTCACTACTTGTTGTAGCTCAAATTGAGAAAAGTATATTTAAGTCTGATGTCGTTGACACGGATTGTGATATGCATGAGTGAAACCCTCACAACTGTTGTTGATTTTTTTGTCAGAGACTGTGCCATGCTTCTGTTGCTGCAGTCCTCAACACAAACAATGATTTCCATAATTACATGGTGTGGCGCTGGCACTGAGGTTGGCTGTCGTCTCATCAAAGAGCCTCCTAAATCCTCTCCGCCGTGCGCTCTCACTCCATCACAAAGACTGTACTGAACTCGGGCTTTCGGTTCTTTCAAGTGAAACCATGTAAGTCGGCTGTCCTTCTTTTTTAAGTTCTTCACTTGATTGACTGTTTCCCACAGATAAAATGTACTTTCCTGCTTCAGCCATTACTCCTAGGATTGAATCTCAGGATTGGTGAAAAGCCTTTGGGTTTCCAAGACGACCTAAAACTCTTTTGTCAAGTGAACTTCACCTAATTTGGCTTTTTTATGAACCACCATAAGAATAGTTGCTTCACGTTTGAATGCATTTGTTGAATTGTGGAGCTTGATTTCTGCATGTACAGCACGAACCCGAGACATCGTATGTGGCCCACCAGATGTTTTTTTGTCGAATTGAAGTAGATTGATATTCCGGTTAATATTGTGACTTATAATGATGAGCTTGAAGGCATCTCTATGGAGCAGATCTATTGAATACTGTAGCTAACTGGTCTAACTGATATTCACTGCTATTATTTTGCTTTTTATTTTATCAGCAAAAGCGCAGCCATTAGGTAGACCTATAAGTTACTTTAATTTGTCTTTGTGATCTAAATTTTACTTTTTCAAGAACCATTTTTCAATGTGAAGACATTACATTAAAAATAACCAAACCAAAACATTACGTAAAAAGTAAAACAAAAAAATATAACTTTCAATGTGCAGTCTACACTTTTATGAGCTGAACAAATAAATCAACTTTTTGAAAACTAAAAAAATATATATATCCTCAAATTAGCTTTCTTTTTATACAGTCATTTCATTTTGA
This sequence comes from Callionymus lyra, assembly GCF_982586985.1. Classification (NCBI taxonomy): domain Eukaryota; kingdom Metazoa; phylum Chordata; class Actinopteri; order Syngnathiformes; family Callionymidae; genus Callionymus; species Callionymus lyra. Next base: position 27,563,659 of record NC_141827.1, read on the forward strand.
TATAAATATCTACTTTGTGCTGTTCCAAGTTTCAGCAAAGTTAACCTTCGTATCTAGCTTGAGTTACTGTACTACTACATTGAGAGAAGTAGGCCCGGTATTTCGTTTCCTAAAACTAAAAACGCTAAAATCTGTAGTTTATCTTTATTTATTTACAAAGTGGTGCTTGCTAAATTGTCTTCCTGGATTAATTCTAATTGTTTTGACTTTAAGAATAAGTATGATAATCCAAAAAAGACTTTGGTCGTGTCACTGCCTACGACTAAACTGTGACCTCTTAACATTAAAGATCCAAAGTAAAGAATTATTATGTAACACCATCCGGCTTTCTCCCCCTTCCTTGTCGACAAAACATATTTTATCTTCCTCAGGAGACCCTTTTTTTTTACTGTGCTGAAAATTTACAACCAATACTGACAGAACTTGTTTTCCTCGTTTCCATCCACATCCACATCTGTAAGATCCTCATTCATCATTGGCTGACGGCTCTGTTTGTGATTATTACAAACAGATAAACACCAGAATACGTTTAATTCCTCAAATGTAGCAACATGTTTTATCTCGCTGCCGCTCTAACACCCCAGTAAAGTCTATCAGTGTAATTAAAGGCAGGACTTTTGAATCAGGGAATCCTGTGAGAGATTAATTTCCAAACCACAACACAGAGTGATGTACCTGGCAAAGCTCTGGCTGATCCTCAGCTCTGCTGTTGGATATTTTGTTTCCTCATCCTCAGCTTATTTCTGTTTCTGAACTTGGCTTATCCCGCAGGTAGGTTTTTGTGTTTTAGCCTGTTTGGGGTTTACGAGCTCGGAGCGAAGGCTCAGAGTGATTACTGTCCATGAGATTGCTGTAGCAAAAACAAGGAGCTTATTCTTTTAGTGAAAGTTTTGACTTTTTTTTTCAAGCCTGTATGATGAATTAGGACAACATAAACAAGCGCTTGACTATAGAAATAAATATTGTTGTTCAGAGGAGAAATGAATCGGGATGTTCTTCAATCAGACCACGTGCACACTGAGACCACCCATATGCATGAGAAGATACAACCCAACATTTCCAGACCAAGTTTAAAATTGAGAAAAAACGAGTAAATATTGGCCTGTTTTCAATCTGTTCACTGCTGGAGACCTTTTCAGCTATTAACCAGTCATTTGCTCCAGATCCAGAAGCCAACTACCATCAAAACATCTGTTACTGATATTAGATTGATTCACTTTTCTTGCCATTGTTCATAATATTTTTCTTTTTCATCAGAATTTTTAAACTTTAGAAACTTCAGAAAAATAAATAGGACATTCAAGGGATTTGGATGACAAATGGAGTTAAAACAGTTGGTCTCATGATTCATCTTTGACATTGGCTGAGAAATATTCCTGCCTTAAATCAAACGTTTGAATCATAATTCTCGTTGCCATAAACAGTTGTTTCCAGCTGTCGACTGCGCAAAAACAGCTGCTGAGACCACATTTGAGCCAACAAGATTCTCAAAGAGCCGATTTTCTGCTCAACTCCATTTTTCAGTATGTCCACTTGTCCATGATTATGTGTTCATAAATAAATCTCATGCCCAGACCCACATTTAATCCATTTTATTGTATTTCATGTTGTTAATTAGGACTTAATGTCAGCTCCTGTCAAAGAGCTAAAGTTGCTGAGTCAGCAACAGAATCAAGTTCTTGGTGCTGATAGTAGACTTGTATTTCTTTATCTAAAGACTAGTATTAAGCTTAATGTGAACTTGCTTGCACTCCAAACAATGCATCATTATGCTAGCTATCTCTTACAATACTGAACTGATACGAGGTTTTGACATTTGGGCTTGACTTGTACGAGTTGGTGAGTGTGCCCGATTGAGTTGTTCTTAATGGTCCACCTGTTTCTAGATGACATGGGAAATGGTAGAGTCTCTTCCTTTACCTTGTAACCAAACCAGATCTTTGGTCTTTTTATCTATCTAAATTAATTTATTCATTGGTTTTTCTCCATTTCTTTCAGTCATTATTACATTGAATTTGATCCTAAATCATATATATTCATATATATATCTTATATATATATCTTCCAAATTTACATTCTACCTATGACCCCACATGTGTTTGCATTGTCCTGTAATTCTCGGGTAAATCTTCCAAGTCTTTGGGTCACTGTATGAAAGTGACAGGTCTACCATACCCCCCCATCCTTGCTTGGAATTCATCTTGGCACTCAGGTTTCCTCTCGCAGTCAAAAAACATACATGGTTTGATTGATGACTGTAAAGTGTCCTTAGGTGTGCGTGTGGTTGTCCGTCATGAACCAGGGTGAATGGTATATGGCCAGTTGTTTATTTTCTGTTGGAGGATGATGAACTTATCGGGCTGATGTTTGGTATTAATATGTTGGAAGAACAACCACCAACCATCAGTGGACAACTGGAGTTCTTTTCTCCAATTCATTAATTGAGTTAAACTAATTTAATTTATAAATAACATATAAACTGGACCTTCTCTATCCCATTTTTAGCGAATCCAAAGAATTCCAGACTTTAAATAAATGTAACCACAATTCAAAATGCAACTGTCATTTCACAAGATATATTAAGGTCAGCTATTCGACCTCAGCCATGTGAGCCATGCATCGTTTAACTACCTCAGTCGTCCCAAATGCCATTCTGTAGCCCCATACCGTTGCTTACCTCACACACCCTTCCAACGCACACACATACATGCATTCTGTTGGCTTCGCGTTACACCCTGCTAAATATAAATACACAGATTCCTTAAAGTCCTAAAGATCTGTGTGGAACAGGTCAGAGAAATGGCAAGGATTCTCCGGATATTAGCTTAAATCAGTGGTACGTTAAATCCAACGCTCAAACTCTGTGAGAGTGAGATCGTCCGTAGGAACTGCACAATAAAGTTTTTAAATTGATTTGCAACAAAACCATGATGAGATATTAATGGTGAATCTGGTGTTCTCTGACAAAAAGCAACATTTTGAATTTCTATTAGTTATTTTCGGAAGTGTACTTTTGTTGCACTTTATTTTGAGTGAAAAGTAATGATTTTGATAATAAAGGTTTGCTGCACATGGATTTTTTTTGTTAAACCCCCCAAAAAACCTGATCCTACAACGTCATAGTTGGGACACACCTCGCTGAAGTGAGCCCTTTGTCTGCCGGCTGGGAAATCGACACAACTTTCTGAGTGATGGCGATATTTCGACCGAAAATTAGACATCAATTAGCATTAAACACAACTTTATACTCAATTGTAAAATACCAATATTGCAATGAAGGAATTGGTTGTTGGATTAAAACAAGGCTCCAACTTCTCCACCCCGACCCCACCCCTCTCATCCCTCCTGCTCCCATCACACAATCAAAGTTCCATCTTTTGTTCCACTTCTCTCACTCACCGTTCAAGCAGGAGCCAATGAGAAGGAAGCTGAAAAGCAGCATTTCGGCGAGTCTTCTGGATGATGCTGCCATTCTTTTATCTGGAGCGCGTCCAATGGGTGCGAGAGAGAAAATGGAGGGAAAGAAAAGGGAGAGAAGGTGAAGCCGTTAGAGCTGGAGCAGTTTCGGGTTTCCTCTTACCCAGAGCGGGACAGGGTGGATAAAGCGCCACTTGTGTGCTGTCAGGTTTTATACAGCCCCCCCTTTTTTTGGGGTGAAGCCCAGCCCTAAAACTGGTCTTCTACTGGTTACTTTAACCCTTGCTCTGTGCCCCCTCCCCTCCAGAGGCAGTGGAGGAGGAGAAGCAGAGTTTTAAAAAAAAGTCTGAAAAACTCTCAATCCTGATTGTTGGAGACGACTTTCCTCAGTAATTCATTGCAGACCCTGAAAGAAACTCAGTAGTTCTAAATGAGTACAACAGGGATTTAAACTAAAAAGTTGTATAAAATATAATTTGTTCAACTAACCATTTCCCCTTAATATATTAAACAGGCAGTGTCTTATAATGGGGGCGAGAATTTGAGGAGATCCAGGCTTTTATTCTTTCACCCGATGACACATTTAAGGACTCTTGGGAGAAATGTGTGTATCCTGAGTAGCCGATATAGGCACAGGAGAATGATTGTTGTTGTCCCTTTGTTCTATGATACACTTTCTTTTACTGGCAAATAACCTCTTTACCGATGCAGCAATATCTGAAAGCAGCTCTGGGTAGTTTTGGGTACCTTCATATCCTAAAATAGAAATTAAACAGACAAAATAGTTAATAAGTCGTCTTTACAATTATGAATTTTCATCTTGTTTGACAGCAGAAGATAAATCTATCTCTAATGTAGCTGTATTTGTGCTAAGCTATCTGGGCTGGTACGCCCCTTGCGCTTTGTTTTCTTGCCTTCTATTAACTAAGTGACATGTACCGTCCTTCCAAAGATTAACAATCTACTCTTGGTTCATCCTAAATGTCAATAGTTTGTTATATCATTCACTTATTAATCATGGTCAATCAATTTTAACTTTGATTTAGTAAATAAAACTAGCTTGCTAGGCAAATTAAACAATTTCAATAAAGTTCTACCTACCTACCTACCTACCTAAATCCTTACTCTTAGAATAATTAGAATAGTGAAACTAAAATAAGCACATTGAGCACATTTTACTTTTTTACCTATTTCCAAATAATTCTTATGAATACAATTCAGTTTGGAAGTATTTCCTTATAATTTAAATTAATTAATTTTTTTTTGGTCAATTGAACAAGTCCATTATTTTTTAAATCAATCAAGTTTCGTGATCTCATGGTTTGAACTTGTCCCTGTATATTTTTAAGTGGATATGTGAAGTGCTGCTTGACTCAGGCTCCATTAGCAAATTCAATTGAGTGTTGTGTAGTGTGTTCTAGAGCTTCTTTAGTATCTTCTCCCACCTTCTCCTGAGACAGCAAAAGCACTTCCTTCCTTCTAAATGACTGATGATAGATTAAACCATCAAAAATACTGACATTTAAATTAGTTTGTGACAACTTTCTCAGTCATTTCAAAACATTCTTTCATCTCTACAAACCGCCATAAAGCGATGACTCGGCGATCACAGCCGCCAACTTTGTCCAGCGCTCTGGGCGAAAACGTGGACCTCGTCTGGTGCACGGCATTGATCCGGCCCACAATGGAAGGTTGTCGCTAACAAAAGGCAGTGTCACTCCACTGCTTAATAGGCTTATGGAGATAGACTGCTGAGCAGAACATCAGGCCGGAGACAAAGGTGCGAATCAGTGTTATGCTAATTACCCGAATCCGTCCCGGTGACCTGAAGCCGCCGCGGTCCGACACGACCATCAATCACCGGCGCTGCAGAAGACACCGCAGGCTCCCATTTAAAGCCATTCACACTTCAGCGGAGCCCTCAAGTGTCCCCCTCGCCGTTGCCGATCTGGTCTCTAGCGAGCTCTCGGGAACGCAGTGGTCGTGGCCGCCACATCTGGAAACACTGCGGCAGGTATTCCTAATGGCTTGTAAAAACTTTGAGACAACAGCAAACCTGAGGTTACACTGATGCATGTTCAAGGAAGGGCGCTTGTAATAAGATATGACCAATGTTGCTCGACGGCCCCTGTCCCTGCTTTGGCCCCCATTCTTCACCCCCATTTCCTTCCCCCACCCTTCCTCCTCCGTCTCCTCACCAGACCTCTATCAAACATTCAGCTCCGGCGACGGGGCGTCGAGGTGGGCAATTGGCCCCTGACTGTGATTTGAGATGAGCTGGGCTGCGAAAACCCCCACGAGAAAAAACAGTGGCGTGCAGGGTTGAAGCTGCAACCACAGCTGGACGGCAGCAGCCGTCTCACCCCAGTAAAACATTCATTAGCCCGTTAGCTAGTTTAGTATTCCTGCTACTCAGGCAGTCATGAATCACTGCTTTCTGTCGGATGGCTCTATCAGGGCGCTCCAGAAACTCATAACCCCAATGGAAAAACAGAGCCCTCTTTATTCTTCTTTAAATGCACTTTACAATTTATTTTCTACTTGTGAACGTGAGATAATGGCAGGGCCAACATGTGAAGGAGTATTACTTAAGCAGGTAACGCCAATAATTACAGTAGCAACAGGTGAAATTGTTGCTGCAAAAATTGTTAGCAAAAGCTATCGAAGCTATCAAATACTGTAGTTGACTGGAGCAGTAGCTGTACCAACCAGAACAGCAACTGTAACATTGACAACTCTGTAGTGAACGGTTAAAGACAAACAACAGCAATGATAACAATGTGTTAGCATAAGCTAGGCTATTACACTGCAGAAAACTGACCAGAAACTGTTTTCTTCAACTGAGAAAAATCTCTAAACTCTGGAAAATGTTGTCACAGCATGATCTGGAGCTTGTAATCCATCTGTTTGTGTCTTCTCGTCTGGACTATTGCAACAGTTTGTTTTCATGTCTTAACAAAAAGGAGCTTGCCTGCAGTTAATACAAAATTCTGCAGCGAGAATTCTGACCAGCTCTAGTAGAATAACTCACATTTCTCCGATCCTTAAATCTCTTCATTGGCTGCCAGTTTCTTTCAGGATCACCTTAAAAATTCTGGTTCTTACTTTCAGAGCTATTCATGGTCAGGCTCCTCCTTACATCACTGATCTGATCCAGCCTTACACCCCAGCTCGAGCTCTGAGGTCTGTGGATCAGAATCTACTGATGGTTCCACGCACACGGCTCAGGACCAGAGGAGAGAAATCCTTCTAGGCTGTTGCTCCTAAGCTTTGGAAATGATCTTCCTCTCTCTTTGCGCTTGATGGAGTCTACTGACTCTGTATTGTTTTTATTGTTTAAGCGCTTTGTGACCCTGGTCCAGAAAAGCGCTCTACAAATATTACGTACTTACTTACTCTTATTGAACAATACAATCTTTTATCACAACAATAATAATGGCAACAAGTGAGTGTTCAGCTGCAACTAGAGGAGAACATACTGCTGGTATAGAGGTGATTAAAGACAAATATAAAACACAGGATACAATTAATCATTGAAACAACTCCCCAAAATTGACCAATTTAGTTTAAAAATAAGTTATTCCCTGAGTCTTGTCTATCACTTAAGGAGCACAGGGTCGTAACAGCTAGACAATGTCTACTCGTTTAGTTACTTCCTAAATAAAAACAAGACTTTTGTTCGACAAAACAAACTAACAAACGACCACTAAGCAATAACAGATCTCAGCCAAGCAGCTCTTTACATCCTTGTTGTTCTTTTTTGTTTTTGTTATATAAAATATTATTTGGCAATTTGATCTATCTAATAACCTTTTTCATTTACATGTATAATTAATAATTAAACTGTATTTTAAAATGGCTTTGACATGTGTGTGACCCTTCAATAGAGAGATGTAGAATAACAACTCTAAAGGTTGTCTTCTAACAGGCTCACATTTCTGCATCTTTGTTTCCTGCAGACAATTTTCAGGATATAATGTAACCGTGTGGAACAAGAACTAGAGCAAGTCTTGAGACCATTTTTCACATCCTGTCATTTAAAGCCAATTGTCCCAGCTTCTCAGGGGTCTATTTGTTTATAGTGTGGGCACATCTGTTGTAGCTTATGCACTTGAAAAAAAAAACTTGTTTTATCTGCCGCTCTGTTTCTACAGTAACGCTGCTCTGTCGTCAGTGTCGCCGTAAATTACTCCTGACAGCAGTGTGTGTTTAGGTTTAGCTCCCAAATGCACTTTAACCAGATTTGATGGTTGTACTTTTGAGCTCTTATGCATCGTGTGCATACGTCCCTGCTCGCTGAAATGCATGATGGGACGTCTCTGGAGAATTCGGACAACCACTGGGCTCAATATCAACCACTACGTACTGGTGCTTTTTTTCTCACGACAAGTCTTCTTTAGATTCACCCTATACTTTAAAGACCACAAAATCCAGAACCGCCTTTTTTTTCAGAAAGCTACTTTTTTAATCTAACAACAATGTCTTTTCACAGACATGTTAAAACTCATTATCTTGCCTTGAGTTGTTGAGACACCCAGCTTTGAGGGTGCATTTTCTTCTAGGACATGTCTTATGTGTCTAAGCCTTTAATAGTATATAGCTTTAATTGTGTATTGTTTGATTGTTAAAGTGCTTTTTGAACCTGGTCTTGAAAGGCACTTTAAAAATAACTTTTACTTACTAACTTACTTACTTACTTTACTACCAAACCCTGAAGCATTTTAAGAATTAACTCTAGTGGGCTGAAACTGAAACGGGTTTCCTCAGTAAGTAGTTTAGAATCAGGACTTAAAGGAAAAGAATAACTTAATTACCTTGTAAGCATGTTGGTTTCATTAGTTTCCTCAGGGTAAACCGGATAACATAGTTTGTAACCTTCTTGAGTTGGCCTATTTATAAATGTAAATTACTTACTTACTTACTAGTTTTCATTAGGAAACAGCTGATGAGGTATCATGATACAGTGTCTTCATTTTCAAAAAGGCCACCAGATGTCACTGTCTCATTTATAATCTTAGGCTCTGATCTACTAATCCAATAAAACCTGACCTCATTTTAAAAACCGAGAGAGCGCCATACAGTGGCCTTTGAAAAATGAAGGCGCTGTATCATGATACCTCAATTTTAATAAGCAGCAAACGTGTGTTCGCCTGGAGACCACGGTACTAGACTTTAGACTTTCTTTTATTGTCATTGCACAGAAAATACCCAGTGAAACTGGCAACGACATTTCGTTGCTTGGCAATCGTTAAAAAACACAGCAGAGTGATTTATATAAAAAAAAGTATAAATATAAATATTAATTCTATGTTTTAAATGGAATAAATACATAATATTTGAAATAGTGCAAAGCTCAAGACATATTTAATTCAGCAGTTTGATGGCCAGAGGAAAGAAGCTGTACTATAACTGTACTACAGTTAGTTGTCAAGATTACAGTCAATCATAAACACAAATTAAATATTTGGATTATTTTTGCCAAAGATTCGTACAGAAATAATAAATCCATACATACATACAGACAATAAAAATTGTCGCTGGACATTCTCTCATATCTCGTTCGATTAGTATTTAAGTATTATTTACGATAAGGGCTCAATTTTTTACAAATACTAACAGTGTTTTCTTGTTTGTTGCAAGAGTATTTCAATGCCACCAAGAGCTCTGGAATGTGTACTGCATTTTCTTGTTCTTGGTTTCCAGTGATGGTTTAAGTAGCACCTACTCGACGAAGAATGTTTTTGGGAAAATGGCAGGAAAAAAAGGCCATCAGTGAGAATCTGGAGAGTATGCAGAACCAACTTTTGTTAACCAGCAGCAACTTTCAGAAAGATTGTGAAGCAAAAATACAGTATATTGTAGGTCCATTTTACATCAAGTACTTTTTTAACACAAAAAACTCCAAGATTGACCCTCCAAAAACATAATATGAAGTTTATAGTATAAAGTTTAATTCTTTGACGTATCATCGCTGTTGTTGATGAAAGAGTATTTGCCATTTACTCTTCCTCATGAAGACATAATAAAATACTAAACTGAAAATGAAGTGATACTTACATTGTTATACTCAATCATGAAGACTCAATTACTGGTCATTCCCTTGTAGTTATCTTTATAGTTTTCTTCATGGTACACTGAGGGTTCTTTGTTCTAACCTTTACAAGAACATTTAATATTAATGTGAATTTATACATTCATTTTTCAGCTCCTAGTTTTAGTACTTGTAAGGGGAAATTGGGTTAAATTTATTGCCATTTGTCACTTAAATTGTGTGAGCCAAAGACAGAGACGTCTCTGTTCTTAAATCAGATGGTTTCTAACATGACTAGACGACTCTATAGCAGCTGAGCTTACATGGAACAATTACGGTTGTATAACAGAGTTTTTGTTCTTGTGTAGAAAACAATATAACTTGGTGACATTCTACAAGCAGACAATGATTATGTTAAATTGTTACCCCTTTTGCCGCAAGTAAATAAAGCTCCTCTAGTATAACTTACTTTTCTTTGCAAAGATAGAGAACAATATTTCAGTTTTTCTCTGCAAATCTTCACTGGCATCTTTTTCTTTGCTCAGTTTTTAAAGGCTGTTGTCAAGATTAAAAAAAAAGAAAAAGAACCTGAATAAAAAGGCGAGAATAAACTTTCGTTCTCTCAAGTACACTCTGGGTCCCAACAAAGGCCAACCACTCACCGAAAACACATAGTAATGGACATTTTATGGAGCTTTTTAAAATGGGAACCATAAATCCCTGTAAGCTCAGTGATTGGCTGAGCAGAAAGGAGTCTGTGTGGGAGTGGGTGGGAGGGAGAGTGGGAGGGGATACCATTTCAAACTTGTGCGTGCAGCGAGCGTTGGGAAATAGGAGTGTCTGTGAGCGAGCATGAAAGAAGAAAACCTCTTTCATAAAGAAGATGTGCATTTATTTATGGTCCCGGAGTCTCGAGTGTGTGGGTCGTGACCTCTGGTGCTGTGCAGATGTTCCAGACACACACACGCCCTCGGGCGATGGCAATTAGACACATTTGACATGTCAAAGTAACATGATCTCCCCATTTGACTGCTTCCTGTTCTACTGCTTCATTTGTGCTTAAAATAAAATAAGGGGAAAAAAGGAACTTTTGTTAACTTCACCCAAGTTCTGCGTATGGTTACAGAACCAGCCAGCAGATGGCACCAGTGTGTCGGTTATTAAAACTGCATATCTTCTATAACGGTAAAGGAAGAGAATATATCCCCTTGATAATTTGTATATTGGATACTCATGATTCATTTTTTATAACTATACACATGTTTGAACAGAAACATCTTTTACTAGCACAAAATATAAAGCTTGATAATCATGGAAAACCTGAATGAATTGATATAAATTACATTTTACTTTGTGTGTGTGTATATATTTTTAATAGACAAAAAAATGGAAATGTTAATGGAAAATCTTAAAAGAAGCTTATGACACATCATTTAATTCTCTTATACTCAGTGAATAAAGATTATTTATTTTTCGTTTTAGTTCTTGTAAATATCATTGTAAATGTACTCTGACATTTGAAATAATTCTATGAATTTATTTATAAATACCGAGTATAAATATTAATTACATAATTCATAGTATAGTGATACTAACACTGCACTGAAATTAAGCTTGTGAATATAGTAATACTAATACATTAATATTGTACTGTTTTAAAGTGAATATGTTTTCTTGTTTTCTTCACATTATTTAAAATTGCATCTTTTATTTATTTTGACTATTTATCAGTTTTCTGCAAATAAATGCAATATTCTTATTTGGAATCTGGGATAAATGTGGTCAGTAGTTTATAGAAGAAACACAGTTTTACTCAAACACACCTATAGGTAGTAGATATCTGAGAAACTGATAATTTATGGTCTCTTGATTATTTTTATTTTTTTTCCAAGGATGTTTACTGCCAATTCTAAATAGCAACCATAAGTAATGATGCACTATTCAAAAGCAAATATTGAATACGATTAATAAGTAATTGCTTAAAAATATTTCCGTAAAGATGATTAAAATAAGAATCTGATTTTTTTGGGGGGGAATCTGGAATATTTCAATTTTTCCCTGGTAAAGTAATTATTTTAAATATTAACAAGCTCTTGGTAATTGTATTTCCCTGTCAGTCCCTATTGGGAATTCCAACAGTTAAATAATGCTGAATAGTTCTGGCACTAAAATCTCTTGTTGATTGTTGAGTTATTCATACATTTAAATAATATTCTGTCGGAGGAAGAATTGCAAAATACTTTTTGATTGGCTATAATATTGGCGCATTAATACGCCTACAACTTCAGAGAGGAATCCATCACCTCATTAAAAATAAATCCCATCTTTCAATGAGTTTGTGATTTTAGACAGCTGTCTCATGTCCTTGGCAGGAACAAACATCTCGGTGTCTGTTTGATTGTTCGCTCTCTGATAATGTAGCATGCATTTAATTAAAGCAGCGGGAGACGGATGCATCGTGATGGGCCCTCGGACGCTTCAGGGAATCCTGTGGTACAGTAGAGGGAAAGATGGGAGGCGAGGGAGTAAACAGGTGCGTGGAAATGATCCGACCAGTTTGTGGTCATAATGGATCGACGAGCCGAATCTGAAGACCACAATTTCCCTTTGTTTCTCTTTGTAAACATACAAGAATGTTTAGCCATCAGACTAACTGTTCAGCTCTTTATTTCATCTGCTTCAGAAAGGAATGATCCATTTACAAGGGTTTAACATGTTGGTGTGAATCTCTGCATGCTCCACCTTTGCCATGAACAAGTGAAGACATTCGAAGGTCTCGGCCATTTAAACGTTCAACCCAGTTCCAGCCACAATCTTTTTTATTTTTTAATTATTCCTCCAGATTTGCAGGCTCTGTGTAAGGTTGGCTTTTCTTTTGAATCCAATATTATTTTTTGGCAGCTGCAGGAGCGTGTTAAACACATCCGAGCTGAATCACAAAATATTCTGTTTTATTCGCAACTATGACCCCAAATTTTCACTCTCTGGTCTGTGGCTGTAGAATTGGATTATAAAAAAAAATACCTTACCTTTAGAACAATAATGCGTCTTATTTAATTGTGCGGCATTTAAAGCGATAGTTCACCCTGAAATGAAAATCTCCCAAATTTTCTATTCACCATCATCTATGGTTTGGAAAATCTGTTCCATATTCGAGTTATAAACAAAAATGTACGTCCATATGACGGTCACAAATGAGGTAAGTAAGTAATATTTGTAGAGCGCGTTTCTAGACCAGGGTCACAAAGCGCTTAAACAATCAATACCCAATAAAATAAAAGCTTAATAGGTCACTCTTCTACGTCCAAAAAGACACTTAAAAATATCTCCATACTGCTCGTCTGTATAGTCCATCTTGTATTGAAGCCTTGACATGAGGAAGCTAAAAGCTAACATGCTATGCAGACAGGAAATATTCCGGGTAAATAGCGTGCAAGCTCCCCAGTGTCCACACATGACACTGTTCTTTTTTGGACGAAGAAAATTGAGAACCAGTCGCAAACTTCAAATGAACAAACATTCTGCTCGTAACTCCAAAAAAGTAAAATAATCTCAAACATTAGTCGACATGAGTAGAATGTAAGTGAAATTTGAAGATTGGGTGAAATATAACTTTTGGAATAAAAACGTAAATGATTTTCCTAAATTTTCCTCGCTGAAATGATAGATCGCCATCTAGTTGTGAAACTCAGTTGTAATTAAACAGGATCTTTGGCCTTTTTTCAACAAATTCTTCGATGAACAGAGGTGACCTCTGCAAAAAAGTAATGTAAAATGGTTACTTTAATGGAGTGAATTAAACAAGTGTTGGATCCAAACCTGCCATGAATAAATCCGTCTGGAACTTTTTTGGGGTTGAATAAGTCATATTTCTCTTCTCTTGCTCACTGGCTGCTGATAAAAGATTTAACATAGGATGTGTAGCCTCAAACAGACTCTCTTCCTCACAGTAAAATACAATCGTTAGCTTGTGCGGTGGTTGGCATCAGACCATGTGTCAACAGCACCTTCTGTGATGTATCCAGTTGTTTTCTATATGATGGCATAATTAACCTTATAGTCAGGCTGGTCTGGCGATCAAGCTCATGGTTAAGGAGCCAAAATCGAGTTCACCGAGTAATTTAATGAGGATGAACTCTCTTGTGGGTCGTATTAAATCATTATTCAGAAAGTGCCCAGTCGACAGTTAAAGAATCCTCGGCTACTTTTAGGATTATTAGAAATAAAAGGTCTCATTATTGACTAGTCTGCGTCAACTCGACTTTTATCATTAGTTAGAAAACTATTTTTAAAAAACACCTTTCAAACAGTATCCATAGAACAGTAGATCATGAATATTGTTTAATTAAATTAATGTATTTTAGTTTCATTAATTATGTATTTATGTGCAAATTTATGGTAATTTAATCTATTTTATTCTAATTTATTGTATTTTATTTAATTAATCTCTTTTTATTTCTTGGTATTATTTCCTTTTTCTGTACTGCCACCACAACAAATTCCTGTGTTGTTTGCAACACTGGAATAAAAGTTTTCTGATTCTGATATCATATAGATTTTGTCTTCTCATCTTTTATTTTGTGTTGTTAGAGAGCTGATAAAGCTTGACCCACTCTTAACAGCCTTCATAGCGACCAAATGCTGAGTCATCAAGCTGCATCAGAAAAACTAAATTACCATATTATCAAACAATTCTCACTGTTAAAATAAGTCATAGCCTATGTTTCTTCAGTGTTCCCCAGCTAATAATGGAGATGAACATTTTTTTTACACATTAATGTTTCCCGAACGTAATATATGCATATAATAAATATGCATATATGACTTTATGGTACTACTATAACGTTTAACATTAAATAGCCTTGTGAGTCTAATTGATCCATAAAACATCATTAAACTCACCCTCTTGCATTCCCACACTGCAATAAGTCTACATTATATATGCATAGAAATTTAAGAAAAACGCCTTAATTTTTAAAACTGGATGATGCATTCAAGAGCGTAGGGATTTTATAATGAATGAAATGAATTGAGAAAACCCTTTAAAAGTTTTCACTTCAATAAATCAAATAAAACATAAAATGTTTAAGTTTTCTAACTACGTATAAAAACATCAACAACCCTGTGGCATTTTAGAAATGTCAGAGAAATGGATATCGTTGAACTCAGAGCGGCTGCTTTATGTGTCTTGACCTTTAAAGTATATATTTTAACTGTGTATTGTTTGTGATTGTTAAAGCGCTTTGGGACCCTGGTCTAGAAAGGCGCTCTAGAAATAACCATTACTTACTTACTTACTTTATATAAAGCCGTTACCAAAGCCCACTAAGAGATTCTTAAGAAACGTCTTTGGCTTGATCTCAAGGTTTTCCTAAGAAGGAAGTTAAGAACGCACCTGAGAATCACCTGTATCTTGGTTCTCCTTATAGCCGAACCCTTCTCAACCCTGTGTTATCTCAGGCAACACAAGGGATACCACAACCAATCAATGTTCTGTATGTACGATTTATTTTCTTTTTCAAGATGATTATTTAAAGGACAGAAATGTTGGAATTAAGAAGAAGCTGTCTCGCCTGCAGTAAATACAGAACTCTGCAGTGAGAATTCTGACCTGCTCTAGTAGAAGAACTCACATTTATTCGATCCTTAAATCTCTTCACTGGCTGCCAGTTTTTTTTAGGATCAACTTTAAAATTCTGGTTCTTACTTTCAGAGCTATTCATGGTCAGGCTCCTCCTTCCATCAGTGATCTGATCCAGCCTTACACCCCAGCTAGGGCTCTGAGGTCTGTGGATCAGAATATACTGATAGTACCTCGCACAAGATTCAGGACCAGAGGAGAGAAATCCTTCCAGGCTGTTGTCCCTAAGCTTTGGAACAATCTCCTCTCCCTTTGTGTTTGATGGATCTACTGACTCCTTCAAGAAATATCTCAAGACAATTTTATTCGTGCAGGCTTTTCCTTGCTTTTCTGGAACTCCTGTGTTGTTCCAGATGTTGTCTTGATCTTTTAAGTACATATTTTATTGAGTATTGGTTTGATTGTTTAAGCGCTTTGTGACCCTGGTCTGGAAAAGCGCTCTACAAATATTACTTACTTACTTATTATTATGTTCATGTTTTGACAAAAACAAAGAGAAGGGAATTACATTAGCTCTTTGCAGTGTAGCCATTAGTGCTGCTATTGGCAATCTATATTTCCTCAAGTTCAAGAACCAAAAATGTACAAAATGACATATGAACCAAGAATATACAGAAGAGTAGAAGTTAGGTCACAAACATCTTTGTTAATACAATGTCATGAGAGAATCTGAGTCGACTTGAATTCAAGGTTGAATCCTCTCCGGGTCTCACGGGGACTCGGATGTTGAAAAAACCTCCGAGTGAACGTGGCAGTGATTGATGGGTGAGTGGGCTTGTGTAATAGCCGCGGTGTCTTCATGAACCTGTCTGTTAGGATCCAGCCTCACGGTTTACCAACAAGACGTCCTGCCGCTATCTTAGCTGTCAGCTCTGGAGGAATGAGTCCTAACGATCATCTTCTGCATCAGTGCGAGAGGCAAGTGCTGTTTTTTTTTTTTCCTGCTTGATTGTCGGATCCTTGACAAGCCGGCGAGACGACGGGAGGGGGGGGGCTCTATACCGGCAGGTGTGCTGTAGAACCTTCCAATACCGTAATGATACCTTCAAATTCTCCCTGTATGCAAGCGCAACCTTCCGTCTCTTCTTCCCGCTTGCCCTCAGCCCCAAGGAGGAAACATAAATAATGAATTCTGGCTCCGAAGGCTGAGTCGGCCTATATGCTGCTAACATGCCAGACCAAATACTGTCACAGTGTGTCGGCAGTGTTACTCCGCTTTCTTCCCACAGGCTGTTCATCACTCCTGCTTGTGTCTTCATCCAATTCAAAAGGATTTAGAAATGTTTCTCCGGGACATTGCTTTGTTGTCTTCTACAAGCTCGGCGTCTCTGTTGTGTCAGATGTGCTGTGCTCATGGTAAACATCCCAATTGCCGAATGTAAATTCAATAAAACACAGACGCTCACAGTCGGAATGTTGACGCGTTCGCTTCCTTTTCTCTTCCCCGTCATTAAGAAAACAGTTTCTCTTTGAAAAAGCACAATCACGTTGCCTCTTTAAAAACTTGA
Source organism: Callionymus lyra (assembly GCF_982586985.1). Taxonomy (NCBI): domain Eukaryota; kingdom Metazoa; phylum Chordata; class Actinopteri; order Syngnathiformes; family Callionymidae; genus Callionymus; species Callionymus lyra. The sequence goes on from NC_141827.1 coordinate 27,580,256, forward strand.
ATTGCATTCTGATGCAGCAGTGGAAATCCAAAAATGTCCCGTGGACAGAAGCACACGAGTCTGAGGGTTTTAATGAACATTAACAAGAATAGACAGTCATTGAAAATCTCTGAAATCATATCTCAATACTCAATACTTTATGAGAAAACAAGGAGATTCAGATGATAAACAAATCTATAAATATTGAAAGAGAATCTAAAAAGGTTTTTTTATTCAAATCTGTTCAAGCATTTTACTGGAAAGACGGACTTCTGGTAATAATCCAATAATAGAGTGAAGATCAGAATTTAAATCCTGAGTAAACATGGTTTGTTTGAGAAAGATGAACAAATGTCAATCCTGTTATAAGGAGATTTATTCCAAGTATATTTTTTTTAAATCCGCTTCCATATGCCTGTATACAGAGATGGGTCTTTAAGTTGTTGTTAACAATCGGGTGAATTAACTGAAACTCCTAGGGGTGTGAAAAGAAATTGATACCCACATACTGTATATATTTATAGTTAATAATAATATAATTATTTAACGTTACGGAATTTTTAAATAAAAATGTAAATCCTTTAAATATACAACTAACATGTAATTTTATAACTATAGCTCTTTAGATATTTATTTTTTTAATCTTCAATAAAGTTTGTAACATACAAAAAATTCGATTTTCTTTATTTACAATTAAAGGTCAAATATTCAAAGAGTTAATTTTGGTGTTGTAATTACATTTCCGGGCCGCTAGATGGCAGCAGTCATTACGTCCTCTGCAGGTAAAGAAACAATGTAATCCAGTCAGATTCCATCAATGGCTGAGGACGAGAGGATGCAGTCGACTCCAGCTGCTTTTAAAGCTGATGTTTGTTCATATTTTGCTTTCAGTTCTATTTATTCAAACAAAAGATAGTGTAACAATCAGAAGATGTCACTAAATTTAAGTGTCGTCTGTTCAGAAAATTAAGCAAGTGTAAGAAATATATCGTATCATGAAATAAGTGAAATCGCTTCAGCCTTAGCATCCATTTCTGCAACCTAGCAAAAGTTGACTTTCTAACACTGCACAAGCTCGACTTCTTCTGAGAGTAGAAAGAAGCTGTCTAGTTGTTAAGACGGTTGGTCTAAATTTTAATTTGAAAGAATAAAAGGAGAACTCAAGTTTCAACTTCTCCTAAAAACTGAATTTAGTTCGGTTCCCCAACTTTCAGCAAAAATGAAAATTACCAGAACAAGCTAAATTGTGAGAAATAGATGTTGAAGAAATTAAATTTCCAACGATGATCTTCACAATACAAACATGGGTTTGGATACAGTTTTAATCCCATCAATAATTTGTTTATAAAGCTTATAACAGCACTGATTTATTTTTGTAGTTTCTGAAGTCGGGGTTGTCTGGAGAGTGGAAGTTGATTTATTAAATTAATCTTATAATTATATTATATAAAGTCAAGCAAAAACACACTTAAACAGCAACAACAAGCTTAATTTCTACTTAATTGTCACTACCTGACAACGAAGGGAAGATGATGATGATTCTTAAACGACATGGGGGCAAACAGTAATTTTTAGTAGAGGTACATTTTTATCTTCGTACAAGTGTGAATAGATTTTTTTAAATACCTGTTAAAGACTGTAATTGATTAATTACCACTGCCCTACCCATGAAATTACAAGCATTACTATAACAAAAACCATTATAGGCAATTGAATTGTTATGTCACAGTTTTTTTCTTTCCAATAAACGACAACCATTTCATCAGCTGCGCTTTTTAATGTATAACAACAGTACAAAGTGAATCTTTGCTTGCAAAATAGGAGAGTCTTTATGTACAGTCTTTATACAATAATATATAGTTTAAAAAAACAACGATTTAAACGCCCAACAATTTTATTGCACAGCACATTTATAGTAACGCTTCAAAACCACACATGGAACTGATGATTTCATTCATATTATAACACTTAACAGGACATGTAGTTATTATTTCCAAGATAAATATTGTTTAATGTCCTACGCCGGGAGCTTCAGCCCCACAGATACTCAACAGTTGGAATGAACAGTGCGATCGCTTTCAAAACACAAAAAAAGAAGCTACATTTTCAATTTGGAGATTCATAAATCTGTCCAAGGTGAAGCCTTGAATGGTCTCCAATACTTGAGTTTCCAAAAGGAAGTGAGTAGATATGGCACTCTAAATACAGCAGCGAATAGACAACAAGCGTTCAGGTCAAACATGTGTTGGAATTTGAGATTTAAAGGGACCACAGATGTTTGTTGAAATCGTTTCCCGGTCACTTTGTACCACACCCATGCACACTTTTATACACACACACGGTTAGGTACACACTCATGCATACGCTGTCGACGCAGCTCACCCATATAGACGTTTACCGACAGTCGTCCTTCACACGGTGACACACAACTCTTCAGATGAATAAACGCACATTTTCATTTGCACCCACGCGGATCATGTCGAGCACCGGATGCATCATTCACACATCATTTAAGACACGTAATGTAGACGCAGATGCACACAACTCTGACCTGAACTAGTCTTCATAGTTGATGGTTTCGAAGAACATAAGGCAACAGAGCAGTCTTGCATGATGTTTCGATACCGAAGGCAACAAAATGGAACATTTTGGAGTGAATGCAAAAACATCGTATGGCCCCTTTAAACTTCAATAAATCAGAGAATCAGAGATTTTCGAGCTTTGTGGAATATACACAGTTTGACAGACCTAAACCTAAACACACAAACTCAGATCTGCTCCATAATTTCAATCCCGCAAATTTAAAGTGATAGTTCACCCAAAGTTCAAATTTCACATATTTTTGACTCACCCTTATGTCGACTAAGGGTTTGGATTATTTTCAGAGTAATCTGTTCCGTTTTAAAGTTATAGTCTTATTGTATGATTATTTCAATGTAGAGACTGATGCTCAGTTTTCTTCTTCTTTGTCCAAAAACACACAAATACCTCCATACTGCCCGTCCGTAATGTCCATCTCGTATTGAAGCCTCGGCAAGAGGAAATGTTAGAGAAAACCTAAAAATGTCTGTATTTCAAGATTGATTTTAGCGGACGCTGCTAGGCCGGCGACTAGGCCAACATCCCACACAGTTGTAAAGTACTCCAGGTAAATATCGTGAGCGTGTAGACGGTAATATTAACCTAGAGTACTTACTATCAGTGTAGACATATGGCCCAGCAGTGGCCGCTAAAAACAACATTAAAATACAGACTTCTTTATATTTTTCCCAAACAATTTCCCATGTCGCGGCTACAATATCAGAGTGACATACAGACAAGCCGTATGGAGGTATGTGGATGGAAAGTGTGTCTTTTTGGACGAAGTAAACTCTTAGTCAACATGAGAGTAGAAAGTGAGTGAAGTTTGAATTGAACTAAACCTTTAATCTTGCTACATAGAGTTTTTTCTGTGTATTTTCTGTGTATTTCAAGTATCAATGTAAACAAAGACTGATGAGGCAGGGAGAAGGCGAGGGAGCGGCGCCGTCAGCCGGGTCAAGCTAATCTCCTCCACCATCAGGCTGAGAGCGTCATTAATTATGCGTTCAGCTACACTTCAATTTGGCCTCCACTTATCTCAGACGGGGCTGAATTAGTAGCCTATCGATCATTACGTTACAGGGCGTCCCATCTCAAATGGGATCTTTCCGTGCGTTATTAATAAGAGTCTAAAAAACGCAGATGAAGCATGAGTCATTATATTTGGCACGGAACAGCTAAAAGCATCTCCATCGTCGGCGAGTCACCTCCAGGACCTCGTTTGTCGTTTGCTTTGTCAATGAACGGGGACGTGTCGGTGTTGACGTGAGACTAGCGGACAACAGACTTTGAAAATAGTTTTTCTGAACTTGACAATTCCTGCCAATCGGGAACATTGAGCGGAACGTTGCAATAGAAAGCTAGGCTGATGGCTAGGGTTGGTGGTTCCTAGATCACACACTTTAGTAAAAAAGTTTGAATGTTAAGTCCAGGTTGGAGAGGAGACCCTTAGATGAACATTTTTCAAGTAACTTTGGCTCTTGTTCACAAATGAGGGTAAGAGAATGAAAGATAACCAAAAGGAAAGATTCAGCCAAAATATGTTTTCTCTGCAGGGTGTCTGGACTCTCCCTTTCTGTGTGTTCACATCAAACAAAATTGGTGGTCGTTGCTTTTCGGATACAAAATGTCTTCCCGCTCAAGGTAATGCGTCCGAAAAAGAAGGTCAATATTTTCGGGGTTAGGTCTTAAGTAAGTGGAAACGGTGGAAGATCATGGAGACAGCATTGTCTCTCCTTAAGGGATGAGGAATGCTTGAAAAAAGAGAGGCCATCTCTGGGTCCATCATATGAGTACCATTGTATGATTGATATTTATGAATCATCTGGACTAAGATTGGTTAAGGAACTCTGACTTGTCCTTGTTTTTTGGACGTCATATTACCTACTTTTAAATCCCTTTAAATGATTACATTGTATTTGGTTTGAACACACATGGAGTGATGAAGTCCAGTCATCTGTGAGAAACTCAAAGTAGAGTCACCTTTAGGAGGCCTCCTGGGCGTAACCATCGAAAGTTATTCCGGGTAACTGACAAGAGGACTGGGGCAGACTCTGGACAAGTTGTTCCAATGGTTGTTCTGGCCCCAGAATTCACCAGGAAGTTCTTCAAGGATCTTCTTAAGGAGAGGAAAATCTGGGCAACTTGCCTCGCCTGTCACCTTCCCAGTAACAAACCTGGAAATTTAGTTTGGATTTAAATGTCAAGAATGTTCACAATGACTCAAGCATCTAATAAAGAGGCTCAAGTTCAGGGGGAATCCACGACAACAAGTCAATTCCTGGAGCTACTCAACATTGGCGTATCAAAGAGCTGGACGCTGGCTGTTATCGTGATAACATTCTGCTTCAAATGCTCCGCTGAGAGAGGCTTCATCAGATCACATGGCCGTGTTGTTACAAGAAGCTTCAAGGGAGGAAAATGTTGGCAACGCCAGCAGATTATTGAAGGCGCCTGTTTTCATCAGCCTGCAAAAAGGCTTAACAACACTGAGCGACACATCTCCACTCCAAATGGACGACGTCACTTGAAGCTGTGATATGTAGTGCTAAATGAAAAATGTGTCCTTTATCTTTCACGTTGAAAAAATTAATAAATTAAAATGAAAACAATTATTTTCTTCTCACACGTGCCAACTAAATTGTTTTTTCTTTTCCGAGCTCCTTCAGTCACTTTTGAAGTCTTGTCATTCCTTAAGAGCAGCTCTCTTTTGAGTTCCAGCCACGCTGTGCACACGTTCCAGACTTAAGTACACACTCCAAAGGCAAACCATTACCCAGCAGAAAAGATTTGGTGGCAGACTCAAAGAGCGCGATGGGCCGAAAATCCTCTTTCTTTCTTTCTTTTCGCTGGAGCGTTTGAAGAACTGGATGTGTGCCGATTGGAAATTCTTCTGGGAGAACGATGACACTGGATTCCAAAGTCGGCCTTTGGGATGATCCGCTGTTTGGTCTTTGTTGTGGTGTTGGTATATGTACATTTGTATGCATCTCTGTACAGTAGGTCCCTCAAGTCTGCAGGGATTCTGCATTGGCTTTTTTTTGTATGTGTGTGTAGTCTAAGGGCTCAGAAATGTTGAGTGTGCACTCACGTACGGCTCGTACAGTGTTCACATGTGGATGTATGCATGCATTGTCGTGTCTCAGCTCTCCGAGGACATGGCTGAGAGGATCTGCTCCACTTTATACGCCAGCTTCTGCTTCTGGGCCTGTTCGTCCAGTTCCAGCGCCTCAATAATCTTTCACAAGGGCACAAAGACACGAGGTTAAAAACGCAGAATGGATACAAGTAAGTCATGTAGTTGTGATGCTATAGACGATTAGATTGATTTGTCTTGGTATGTCCTAGATAAAGACATTTTATTACTGCATTAAGTTCTGAAAAACAGAATTAACTGTGACAGCTAAAGCTAATGAACGTCCTCACTGCTACCAATAGAAAACGGCGACGCCTCTTCTGAAAATAACTAGCGCCTCTACGACTGCAGTGACGGCAACATTAGTACATCATCTGCAAATAAAAGACATCGATCCAAAAATGTCTAAAATGTCAAGGACCAGGACTAGAGCTCTTCCTGATCATTACGTAGCAAGACTGTATTAAACTACTGCCAACCTGATTCCCCATCACCTTATTTAAGATAATCGAGAAACTAATTCATTGCATATCTTTAACGGGGGTGTTATTGCAACATATCGCAATATTTTTTACACACACTGTCAATATTTGACAGAACTGTTATTTTTGTTATTAAATTATATTTAGTTTTACCATGGTTCTTTTATGGTTTTCAGTTCAGATAAGTTTGTTTAAAATAAAAATAGAAATTTGTTTTAATTTAAAACAACATGCTAATATTTACAGCATTTATTAATTTTTGTGTGGCAATTAAATTTATAATGTATATTAAATTTATAATAGATGTTGCCTTTCATTTTATTTTTGCCTAAATGAACAATGAAATCCTGAGATATCCCTGAAATGACTGAGAACAAGAGGATACAGTTGACTTCAGCAGAAGGATATATCCAGAGGTATTAAAGTTTCTCTAACTATATTTTGTTTTCAAAACAAATAAAGGCAGTTACGACTTTGTCATGAGTCATTTGGTCTGTAAATTCTGCAATACTACAAATAGATCCTACAGTATCGCAATATATCCCAATATGTCGTATTGTATTCCCTGTATCGTGATATGTATTGCATCGCCAGATTCATGACAATACACACCCCTAATCTCTACGCATGAAGCAGATTCACTGCAACAAGATGAGAATCCAAAATACTATCCTTTTAGCTCCGCTTTGATGTGGAGTAGGCCTGGAGGGAGATTTTTCCCTCTTTAGCAGATAAACTTCTCACTGTGCTCACTACAGACATGTCTGTAGGATTCATTTTCATGAAATGAAGATCTTAAGTTGCATCTTGAGTCTGACTTTTTAATGTTTTTTTGTGGGGATTTGTTGTAAACATTAGGTAGAAACAGCGTTCAGACTCAGTCACAGAAACAGATTAAGTGGTACTTTATCTTTCGCTTCTTCATGGCTGCTTGTTACATTCAGTCATGATGACGCAGGAACCAAGAACCGTATGACGCTTGTGAGACAATTTATCTTTTAAAGGTGTTCAAAGAAAACAGTTCTTTAACTATTGCTCAACATAAAACTACATTTTAAACATTTACCTACAATTCAATAAAAAAGGGGTGAAGGTTTGTTTTGTGTTTGAGGGGAAACTGTTTTACAAAAAAAAAGGATTTTAAAAAGGGTATTTGGTCGATGGAAATACATTGAATAGGCACAGGAAATGAAGTGTCAATTAAGTGTAATTCAAAAATATGAGGTATAATGAATGATATGAATGAATAATAGTGATGGGCTGATGCAGTTTCATGAAGCATTGTCATGTTTTTAAAGGTCAGTAGGTGGCGCCTTCAAAATGATGTGATTTTTCATTAGAACGGTTCTTACAAAAAAAGGAAAATGGTGCTGAGACCGCCATCTAGTGGACTCTAAAGATAGAGACACTGCTTCATGAAGGTTCATCGCTAGGAAATAATGATAAACAAATTAGTGGTAACAATGTTCTAGAGTAATTGAAAAAAAAAACATTCTAGGAAACATTTATAATTAAATGTGAATCAAACATATTATAAGGGAAACAAATTTTATATATATATTTTATTTTATGATTGATGATTAAAATTTCACTAGAAGCTTGTAAATAATTTTAAATTAGCCCAAAGGGACAGTAGGTGGCAGTGGTGTTCGAAAAGATGTGAAAAAAAGTGATAGATTCTTCACAAGGTTTTTAGATCCAGATGGGGATGTAGAATGTAACTAACATTTAATGGTCTGTTCAGCCCTTTTGCAAAAAATAGAGGTCAGAAATTATTGTTACAATAAAGAGTCTGCTCATGAAGTAAACTTTTTCTAACCTACCTTACAACTTATTTTTATATACAAGCATACATGTCCCCCTGAAGACCTTGTGTCAATAAAACAAAGCTACATGTCACAGTTTCCGGATGTTTCTTTCCACCTCCTCACCTCTTGGCTGTATTTGCTGACGTAGCTGAAGACCTCATGGAGGGCACTGAGCACATTAAACTCACTGGAGTGGAGGCGAGCCTGCTCAGCCAGATAGGCATTCATGTCCTGATCGCTGATGGCAGGCAGGCGGTTGATGTCCGCGTAGTACCTGCGACGACACACACACACACGCACACACACGGTCACCGTCTCGGACTAGGTCAAGCATGTCTGAACTTCTCGCTTCAACGCGGGTCGGCGGACGAGTGTTAGATGTTGCAGATCAAAGATGTCAGCTGGAAAATTTCTAGATATGTCCGCCTTCGATTGTGTCGCCAGAAATACGTGGTGTCGTGTTACTCACAGTTGTGCAGAAGGAAATGCGTTTACTAGTTTTTCACAATATACCTTTTGTATTTTTCCGTTATTTCCGTTTTCTCTAGTGACGTTGGAGTCATGACCAATATCTCCCAAATATTTAGGAAAGGCCTACATCTGAGACTTTGGGGGAAAAAACAATCATACCTTTCCACCCAGCTTTTGTAGTGCGGTATATCCTTGGCGTACAGAAGTTTGGTGGATGGCGAGTCTTTACCAAGACGATGTTCAGAGGTTGAACAAGAGTCCATGAAGGTTTGGGCGACGACGGACAGACAAGCATCCGTAATGCTGCTTTTATGGATGTCGAACACAAACTGTGGATTCTTGATCACGTTCACCCAGAAACGCAAAGGCAAACTGCAGACAAAAGTTAGAGGGAAGAAGATGTTGTAAATGAGTTAATTACGTTCTTTTGGAACTGGATTTACTCATCTTTTAACATCGAGAATCTCACCAGTTGCTCTTCCATGTGTGGCGGACGTCCATGTCGTGGATACCATGTCTGTCCGCCTGCTCGTCCAGGAAGTCGAACATGTACTTGATGGCGAGAGGAAGCGCGGTTCCCCGACAGACGGTGCTGAAGAGAGTCTCAAAGAGGTCGTCCACAAATTTCTGCAGCGTACCCTGAAAAATCACACATGGATTAAAGAAAAAATCTCAAAATTCTAGAGCTAACAATGGACCATTATGTTGTAAATAATGGATTTCTTGTTACATTAAACTGTTTTGTTTTCACTAGAAGTTTGTGGAGTGTGTGAAATATGAGAAAACTTTCGGGTTTTTGACCCCAAATACTGAATTATTTGAGTCTTTCTCCACTTTTGATGCTGTATCGATATATACAATATCAATATATATATTTTTTATTTGCCTTTAAGTCACATTTTATTATAATTATTATTTATTTTATTTTTTATCATAGTTCTCTTATGGTTTATATTTCAATAAAGTGTTCACAGTTCAAATATTCACAGCATCTGTTTATTTTGGTATTTCAATTACACTTCCAGTTGTTAAATGGCAGCAGTCCTCGACTGCTTAAAGAGCAATCAAATCCTTTGAGTTTCCGAATAGGGACTAGAGGATACAGCCAGCTTTATGAATTAATCCAAAAAAGGGTGGAACAATCACAAGATGTCACTAAAGTTCACTAATAGTGTATCGTGAGCGGAATATATCGACTCGTATAGTGATATAAGTCAATCGCTACAGCCCTACAAACTAATCAAATACCTTTGTGGCCAGAAGCCTGGTCAGATAAATCTCCGACACCATCTTGCTCCCTCGTTCTCCTTCTTTCTGGTCGCCATGGTCGTGGTTTTTCACAAGGTGCCAAACTTTGACCCCACTCTCCAGGTCTGGGGTCAGCATGGGGACGCGGGAGTGCGGGCTGTCCGGGCTGGTCGGGGTAGAACGGAACGGTACGTCCACACCTGAAGGGGAAAATGTTGTTTCTTTAAAGCAGTGAGTTCAGGGTTACCAACTGTGTTTCAACTCTCGGTTTCTACCTCTGAACGATTTACTTTGCCTTGTGTATTTACAGTGCCTTATTCATTCACTTTCTGCACCATATGTGACAAAACGGGGTATCTGGTATCTTAAGAGATTACCTTTTATAGATGTGTTGCATGTCCATTCATCTATAGTATCTGTAGCCTATCCATTAACACCATGGTCCGTGTTAAGATTTATACCAGTACTGAGTGTTTCATTTCCCTAAACATTTCTGGTGTTGGCTTATACCGGCACAAGGTAACGGGATTGACAATGACCAAGCGTTAACTGCTGAACTGTCCTTGAATGCGACAAGTGAAGCTCTAACATCATTCATCCACCTCGACCGGCCATGTTTCCTTCCCGTTTTTTTTTTTTCTTTTTTTCTCAACAGCACAATAACACCATTATTATGATTAAGCCACCTCTGTATCCGTGCCAACAAACACACGTTCCATAAATTAAAGGCCATTCTTCACTTTCCCTTTCCGCAGCGCTCACCGTATCTGCTGATGCTCCTGGGGAAGCTGGCTGAGGTAGGAATGTTGAAAGACGACATTTGTTTGGGCACCAAGGCCACCACGCATCGATCCGTCACCTGGAGCACAAAAGGTAGGGTCAGTTTTTTATTTCCCGTGTAGGTGGGCTCGAGGAGAGATTTGAGATATGAGCCGTCATTAATGAAGTGTTTGTGCTGCATCATGAGTCGCACTGTTTCAAGGACTCTTGATTCTAAAGTGAATTCTCGTATGTTGTCTCGTGGTTAACAAATAATTACATTCTACTAACTCAAAGGGTACAGTAACAACTTCCATTCGCATTTCAAAATATTTGTGTAGGAAATAGTTTAAGAAGAATAGTGTTGACCAAATATTTAACCCTGAAAATGTCCATATAATGAAATACAAACACTAACTACAGTCTGTTCTAAAAAAAAAAACACGTTTCAAAATCACACAAAACATCGTATTTTATTACTAAAAAATTAAGGTACTAAAAAACTACCCAGTGCTACTTCAACCAAAATCTATCCAGTAACAATTTACAAGTAGATTGTCCTTGCATTCCATTTCCTATTTTTTGTTGAAGGAGTGCCAGTTATGGACTCCTCAATAAAAATACGTTTAGTTTTCAGCCTGTCATACAAAATGAATACACAATATACATTCACAAACAAATCGTCTCCACACATGAAGGGCTCGTATAAACAATGTTTGAATCCACGACAGATTGTTGTCAAAATAGTGCTTAACGCTAACTTGTATTGTCTTGTATTGCTGTTATATTTTTGATTCAGCAGTGAGTGATGTTATAAGTTTAATGTTTATGAGGAAAACTAACATCAGAGTTGAGCACCAGAAAATGAACGTAGGTGTGATCCAGAGCCCGAGGAAATGAAATTCACTCAGACGTTTGTGACTGAAAGGTTGAAAGTGATGTAAATATAAATGTTATAAACTCGGTCAGTTGTTCATACGTTCACTGTAGACAAATTGCTAACCCAGATCGGTAAATATATCATTTAAAATGATTTCCATCATGGAAATGTGTTTCAATGAAAGTTTAAGAAGATCTACACTTTTGAAATTCTACAAATAACAATCCCCCACTTACAATTAGCACCTTTTTAGGTAGGTAGGTAGGTAGAACTTTATTGATTTATTTATTGAACTGAAATTGTTTTACTCGAACAATTTATTTTTTATCAATATTATGCACTTAATGATATTTATTATCATCTATTATTATAGATTTTGTCAAATATCTTGCATAAAAAAACATAATTTAGCATAAATACAACCAGACTTTTACATACCACACTGTTTTTTGAGTGGCGTAAAGGACGATTGATAACCATAGTCAATCCCAAGCAGTACCCAAGGTCTCAAGCAGGCAAGTTTCAACACAATTTGATAATTGATTTGATTTCATAGGGTCCAGTTATCTTAACCTAAACATCCCTTAATGTATATTAGAGAAACTGGTCAAAAAAAAAATTGTAACTTTAATGTGAACCAAATTATCTAAAATATAGACAATGTTACACAATCTATCTTTGTAGATTTCGAAGATTTGATTCAAAATTATGTAATTATCCGATTAAATAGCAAACCCATAATTTGGACTGTGGATGAAAAAACGGTAAAAAATAATTCAAAGTAGTTTGATATAGGTTCATTTTTGGATTAGATTTGAATGAAACAAGTGTCTTGATGTATCATGAATCACAAAATAAAGTGACTACAGATTAAATACCACCATTTTTCAAAACAAAAACGCTAAAAACAGCACAATAGAAATTATATGAATATTTTTATCTTGTGCGTCCTAGTAAAAAACGCCTCATGGACCAATACCTGTCCCTGAACCAGAGGTTTGGGGCCACTGATTTTTAGTATTAAATCAAGGACATTTTGATTGAAAAGAAAACATTTAAAAGTATTTGAAATCAATGTTTTTTTTCCCTCTGGTTCCTAACATAGAGGATAGGAAATGGCAAATTAGCAGATGTCATTATATGTTGAGAAAATCTGAGGTCCGTTCCTAATCTCCAGCTGGATTGAATACTAACCTGGTAGTGCATGAGAGTGTTCAGTCTCTTCCAATCGCTCTCGATCTTGGTGGTGATGTCCTCATCCTGCAGGACCACACGAGCCGTCCGACCCTGACGCCACTCTGAATGGGAAACCACAATCATCAGTGAGCCTGACGCTCCAATAACCTTCAACTGTCTCCTGTTTTTTCTCCCCCCACAAAACAAGATCCTTTTGTTCTTCAAGTTGTCAAGTGTCGAAGAGAGACAGCCGGCGTCGCCCGTTTTTCTGTATTTCTACCAGGCAATTAAAGCCGAGGGACAAGAATCAGACGACACTCGTGTCTTCACGGGTACTTAAGCTGCCCAAACTAACAAGCGGAGACTGATCTGCTGCAAATCCGCACCCTACCCCTCCCACCTTAAAAAGCCCCTGAAGGTATAAACCTTTACACCTGAAGCACAATCTGAACTCCACATTCAAGGTTTCCTTTCTCTGCTGGATTTGTGCCGATTCATTGCCAACAGGAGACGTGTTGTGGGCGTAAGCCGGAGAGACGCCGGGCTGTCACAGAGGGTTAACGTCAGAGTTGATAAGCAGTTAGCGGGAAAACAACACACGGAAGAGGTATAATGGGTTTTTATGAAGAAGTCGCCCCCTAAAAACTGATGTTGTGGCCTCTAATGTCATCAAGCGGAGCCGAATCCAACACTCCCTGAATACCAAACATGGTTTAGGACCCTATTTATAACAAAGAGGCTTGTGAGACGTTTGTTATCAAGGCTAAGATCCCTTAAATAATGACAAATTAATTGATTAATTAATTGAAACACAGTATTATTTTTTACATCTACAATTCAATTTTAATGGCAAGTTCAGGAGATTTTCTCTGCAGCTGAACTGGAAAAAAAACACATCATTTGTGTCTTAAAACCTTTCACTTATTTACCAAAAAAGTCTCTAATCTGTCAGAATCTTTTTCAACATTTATTTAACTCAGCCGGCGGCGTCTGTTCTGTTATCAACCAGTCAAAACTGTCTTTGCTTTGTGTGTTTGACTTTCTCTGGAGAAAGAGAATGTGCTTGGTTTTGTTCAAATCCTCATCATGTCAAGGTTTTTCTTCTCAAAATTGTGACTTTGGATTTTTTCTTGTGGAGCTTCGAACATGATTTTGCAAACTTACAGTAATTAACACTTTGTCCATTTAAACAGTTTTAGCATCATTCTTCCATGATGTAGAAACAAAATGCAAGTTTTAATTGTGATAATTACTTTATGTCATCAGTGCTAGTGGTTGTAGCCCAGCTAATGAAGTCAAACCTGGTCAAAAGTGACTCATGTCAAATATTAAAAATAAATAAATCCCCCCCAAAGTTTGTGCTGGTTGAGAAATGTATGTTTAAGACCAAAGCCAGGCGTCGTGGCTCAGACGGTAGAGTGGTGGACTCGTGGTCTGAGAAGTTGCGGGTTCAATCCCAGTTCCGGACAAGATTGTGGCGTTGTGTCCCTGAGCAAGACTACACTGATCGCTCCTGATGGTTCAGCTGGCGCGCTGCATCGCGGCCTACTGCCATCAGTGTTTGACTGTATGAATGGGTGAATGGGTAACTTAGTGTAAAGCGTAAGTAAGAACCATATAAATGGGTTTTTTAAGTATAAAGTACATTTTTTTGGACACTTGATGAAATTGTACTTCCGCGTTGGCTGCACTAAAAACCGGTTGTTCATAATCAATCAATTATTTCAAAATTATTTTTATGTTGACACAAACATGATGAATTTACAGGCTAGCAAAGTAGCAAATACCAAAGTCGACTCTCGTATGGTAGAGCAGCCCTAGATACTGCGCCTATATAGTCAACTGAATTTCATTGAATTACATCATGTTTAAGATGATACTTAAATAAAATAAAAAATAAAAACTAAATAAAACTAAAAATAAACCAAACTTTTTGAAAGTTTGGTTTCTTCTGCCTGAACAATCCCCAATTACCCACTCTGTAACTTGTGTGGGAAAATAAATCTAACAAAACCGAAAAAAATCTCTGTAAGGCTCAACAACATTCCAAGTGCTCACCCAGGTCCATGTCTGCAGCTCGTGGTCTCTGAGAGTACGGCATATTCTTGTACACGGCATCCAGGATCTTCTCTTTCACCTGGGTAATTGTGTCACAGTTGAGCACCTTGACGGGGATTTCGGGGCTGTTCTCATTGTCCGGGTTCACACAGCTCAGCGTCTGGGGAGATGGAGGGAGAGAAGCTGAGATACTAAGAGGAAGAAGGTGTTGCTGGCGTTCAAAGCCCCTTTCATTAGCTGAGCCTCGGCGAAAGTCCCCAGGTGGCGAGGATCGTGGCCAGAAATGTAATTTCACACCTCCAGGATGTGACGCTGCAGTTCCAGCAGGAGCATTAAAAGAGGTAATGAAACGGAGCCACCGCAGAGACGCTCTGACACCGCCGTCAGACAGGTGTCGTCCTGTCGCTGGCTGGCTCTGCTTCAGAACTTGAAGCCTTTTGGGGGGGAAGCTATTCTGACAGGCTGGTGCAGGAAGACAGCCAGATTTATTTAAAAGCAGGAAGAAGCAGGTTTGGTTTTTTGCCGATAGAAGTTTTCAACTAGAGCTCTTTGAATTAAAGCAAATATTGAATTGTCATTTGTTCGTTTTCCTTTTAAGATTTATATTCACTCAGTTTCAAATAAGGCTGTGTATTGGTGATACGATACATATCACAATATGGGTACAGAGGTACTATATTGTGTACTTGACTCTGGTGTTGCAGAATTTACAGACCACATGACTCTTGACCAAGTCGTACCTGCTTTCATTCGTTTTTAAATCAAAATATGTCCAAACACAAGCTTTAAAAGATGCTGGAGTCGACTGTATCCTCTCGTCCTCAGTCACTGCAACGATCTCGCGAAATTGGACTTTTCCTTTAGTTGCGATCCAGCCATCTAGTGGCCAGAAGTTTTATTGCTGCACAAAAATGAACAAACTGTGGTTCATTTTTTTTCTATTGTTCATTTATCTTATTTCATTATTTTATTATGTACTGCAAACTATAACTTTTAATTCAGAATAATTACATGTCAATTGTAAATAAAATAAAAATATTTTCCTTTTTTTAAGTTAAATGTTTTTAAAACACGATATTGAACTATGAACCATTAAAGATGTTGCTTGTTTGAACCGGAAGACCATTTTTCCCCAAAATGACAGAGATTACTCTGAAAACTTTTGAGTGAACTATCCCTTTAAGTCAAGTTTATAATTGTGCCGAACTTTATTAAAGGTCACAGCCCTTTAACTGTGCCACACCAATACTAAATCGGATTCAGGAGAAATAAAATGGATTGTCACTTTTAGTGATTTTAAGACATCATAAATTAAGAAATAAATATATATATTTTAAATATGTATTTATTTAATTGTGGTGCTTTCGTTGACTCTCTCCTTCTTTTTATTTTACGACTTAATCTTCACTTGGAATTCATTTTTTTTAGTAGGCTTACGTTTAAATTAACGCCCGAATGAAGCATTAAAAAAAAAGTCACAAAAGAAATGATAATTTATGTGCCTGTGCGCTCTAAAATTAATGCCACAATGCATTTGACAACACGCTTTTAAGTACTATTAGTGTAACATGCTGCAGCTTATGTTCACTTCACTGCATCCTGCTGACTTTTGTAATTAATTTGAAGAACTTTAAGAGTCAAGTACTGAACGTCTCATGCATCCCTACACACAGCACAGTCTCCATGTGAGAGGTTAAAATAAAAACAAGCTTCCACATATTGAATAATGCAAAAGAAAATAAGCTTTAACAAACACTGGTCTGTGTAGACTTTAGTATTTAACAAGGACATTATTTTTCAACTTTCGGTGACTCACCAGTGTCTTGTATTCAATTTGCTGGCGGATGAGTTTGTCCTCGCTGAGGGAGTAGCGGGCTTCTCCGGTGATTGAGTCGATCGGCCCCTTCTCCATTTGCTGTTTAATGGCACAGAACAGCATGAAGAGCGGCTCACCAGCAGACTCCTATTGTTTGGAAGAGAACCAAGGGATTAGAGGGGAAGGTGGTGGAAGGGGAATAGAAAAACAAAATCCTGGGAATTAGAGCGTGACGCATCAGAAGTCATGAGATTCAAGTTTCTGCTCTTCTTTAGGTTTTATTTGTAGTGCCACAGCTTGATTTGATGTGTATACGGTGGTCCATCGCTATATCACGCTTCACCTATAGCTGATTTTTTTGGGTGTAATTTAACATCCTTTTTTACAGTGTACAGTATGAACGTGCATTGTGTTCTGCGTCCTGATTGGCTAAGTGTTACCAGCCAGTGTTCCCCCTTAATAAGGTGGTATTGTGAGTTGTGGATGTGGTGTAGTCAGGGGCATGTGTGCGTGCATTTTGTTGTGATTGTGAGAAGGCGAGCGAAGCAGCTGCATGTGTTCGTGTGTCTTTCGAGAAGTTCGGTGGTTCCAAAAATAAACCAGTCAAGCTGAACAAAAGAAGTTGTTGTTCAACAGAAGACTCCTGTGACAAGTTTGAAATGGACGGTGAGTTACTGAACGAACCAGCTAAGCTTGGGAACTTAGTTTTTAAAAACCGGCAGGTCTAACTAAAGTCAAGACGCCAGAAAGGCTGAAAACAGGTTTTGATCTTTGATCTATTTACTTTTACTGTCCTTTTTTTTCCTAATCTCCGAAAGTTTGAACTTTGCTATTGTTAAATAAGAGAGAACTGTGAGAAAATGTTAATGCCTGTCTGAGAAATGTGTAAAAAAGGTTATGGTTTGAGGTTTTACCGCCTTAAAACGTGTATAATACCGCCTTAAAATGTATAATAATTGTAAAAAATGAAGTTGATTACTTCTTGAATTTTGTCTATGCCGGTTATTTTTAGAAGGTATAAACGAGGGACCACTGTACTTCAGAAAACCCTACAGCAAACTATTGAGTATGGGGGGGAAATAGGTTTTAATACTTCTTGAAAGCTAGTATTACATATCAGTAGTTAAGCGACTGTGGAGGGACCTGTTCTAGCTAACAGCTAATGTCTATAGTTCACTTTATCATTTATAGTTTTCTTATTTCAAAGTTTGCGCTAGTGCATGCAGCGCTTCTGCATTGGCTGCACTGTTAAAAACTGGATGTTCAGAATCAGAATTATTTTTATGTTGACACAAACATGATGAATGAAAGTAGCGAAACCATAGCTGCTAGCACAATAAACATTGCATTATTTCACAGTCTCTGTTATCGCTCCTCTTAAAATACATTTCTTATCAGTTATTATTCTATACTTAGAAGTTGTGAGACTATAAGTTTGCTTCTGCAGGAAAATATGAATATTATGGATAAATAAAAAGTTTTAAGAAAAGATAAGGAACACAGGTCATGAATATCGACAAGTGTACAGAGAATAACAATAGGAGAACAACTGGTGTTGTAATGAAAGGAATACAATGTGTTTGATAAAAACAAAGAAATTAAAAATGTAGTTGAGCCTTAAAAAATAAAAAGACAGTTAAGCAATACTCATGTTTGGCCCAGTTCATAGTTTGCTAAAATATTGTGGCCCCTTGTGTGATTAAGTTTGACACCTGTAGCATGTTTACCTTGAGGAATTTGTGGAGCAAGAAGGCGAACCAATTTGTCAACATCTTTTCAGCCACCGATTCAGTTCTGTAGGGCAAGATAAAGACAGTCATTTGTTAGCGAAATATATCCTCCAGGGCACTTGAGTGCTTCTGGTACAATTTAAGGAAAGTACCCCATTGCTGGGTACAAGGAAAAAAACTTGACACTTGGAAATTACTGGAAGAAATGTCCTTCTTATGCACTCTTTAGAGACGTTTCTCCCAGTTAAGTGCTTCTGGTGCCGGAGCGTATTTGGGTCACAATGTAACGTAAACCTATACGTCTGTGAAAAGTTGATTTTTTTTTTCCTGCTCCTAGGATCTGCAGTTAATGCATTTTCTATACGGACCTGTTGTATCGTCTCAATCATGTGCGGTTATCTTAAAAGGGTTGAGCTATTATAGTGATGCGCCTTTAAATCCACTCATGTTGTCCCTGCAAAGAGGCTTCCCAGTTCTCCTGGGAAACCCGCCAAGGTGTTTCAGGAGATATATAGAGATCCATGTCTTGGGTTTCACTTGTGGCTCTCCAGATATACATAAATCCCCAAACAAAATGCATCTAGGTGAAAACGGACATGTTAAAATGTTTGTTGCAGAACGTTTAAGCTAATCCCAGCTACTTAGGGTAAGACTTGAGGGACACCTGGGACAGGGTTCCATAGCATGGCACATTGAGAGTCTTTCTGGCAGTTAAGGGTATTTTTTTTGCCCCAAAGTAAGATGAGAAAGTTCCTGGATTAAACAAGTAAATATCACGCCAATTCCCAGTGTAGACGGTTGACACTAGTCTGTGTAGCATGTTAGCTTTTAGCTCCTGCTACAAACAATCTTAAAAAATTGACTTTTTTTTGTTTGTTTATCCGGACAATTTCTTATGTCTGGGCTTCAGTACAAGTGGAACGTTACAGACGAGCGGTATGGAGGTACTTGGATGTTTTTAAGTGTCTCTTTTTAGACAAAGAAAAGTAAGCCTTTGTTTGCGAGCATCAAATAAACGTACATTTCTACCTGTAACTCTAAAAAGAAACAGAAACTCTTAAAATAAACCCCAGAAGGTGAGTAGAAAATGGGGCTGTGTTTTGACAAGAATCTGGCGACATCATACGTATCACGATACATGTGTGAGGATACCATATATTGAGAGATATTATGATGCTGTAGGAACAACAATATTTTTCTGGATCTTAAAACAAACACATTATTTTATCTAATCAAATGTTCAAGTGCTTGTAGGAAAGTTTTTTTTTATAAATATTAACAAAAATGTTAACTTAAATTAAGAATACAAGAAGTTATAACAGTCTCGACCTGGTCCAGTATCTGTCAGTGTTTAATTTTTTTTAAATTTAAACTCTGTTTTAAAGTCAAAGTAAGTCCAAAAATCAGCTTTAAAAAGCTAATGGGGCCTGATATATCCTTTCTTTTTCACTCATTGCTGCCATTTCGCTGGTTTTGTTGTAACTTTGGCAAGGTGGAAATGACAAATTTTGCCAACTAGTTTTTGGAGGTTTAATTGCAGCACACAAATGAATAAACACTGTGAAAACTTGAGTGTAAATTGTAAAATAAAACATCAGATTATTGTCTTTTATACACACGCTATTGAAATATAAACCATATAATAACTTTGAAATAAAATAAAAAGTTTTTTTTTTTAAATATCGATACAATGCTATTCAATATTGATCCAATATCGGAAATAGAAATACTGTGATACATCGTTATATCGATATTTTCTTACTCCCCTAGTAGAAAGCGATTTACATGTGAATTTTGGGTGAACTACCTCTTTAACAGCTGTTCTGCAGGTGCCACCCCATTAAGTTCACCATTCTTTTTTGCAAGACCTGCACAAGTTATTGTTGTTCGAGTGAAGTCGTCCCTACATTTAATGAGCATTGCCTCTTTCTCTAAAAACGTGGTAAAAAAAAAAACCTCATGAAAGATTCAGTAGGCCAGTCTCGGCGCTGAGGAAACAATAGTGGGATAACTGAAGGTGGAGAAAGAGCGAGCGAGGTGAGAGGAAGGAGGAGAGAAGAGGTGACGGGGGAGAAACGACTGAATGTTTCATGAGTGGCACGCAGAAGATAAGTCAGTCTGACAAGGACTCTGCCGCCGCCGCACTCACTATTCCCCCATTAGGTTGTCTTCCTCTGCCAGTCACTCCTCGTCTCTATCACTCCTGTCTTCCACCTGCCTTCCGCCGCCGCCGCTCACAACTACACTTTCTCGCTGCGGCACAAAACGCCGGCGAGCAGAGGCGGCGGCGCTCCGCTGGCCTAGTTACTCATCCGTCAGGAGAGCAGCAACTGGGCTGGAAAGAACAAAGCACGCAGGAATTATCTCCGCTCCGAGATAAGCAACGCTGATTACGCGTGGACGTGTCGGGAAAAAAGGTGTCTTTTCTATATAACGTCGAGTACCGACCTGGAGCTTTGTGCCTCCTTTTCAAGTGGAATTGATTGCGTCTCGCTTTTTTCTTTTATTCAATGAATGTGCTTTTAAATATGAAGGTGCACTAATCATCTGCTATTTTCCTGACATTTCACTCTAATTTGAGGCATTTATATATTCCCAGGCATCAATATCTGAGGAGAATAATTTGTGCCCCAGGCTGCTGTTTCATTTCTTTCACCAGTGAAGGTGCTCAATAAGCAGGCGGAAAACAAAATTGTAAGATTAATGTAGTTGTCTAGGATTGTTGTGTTGTCCAAAAGACGCTTTGATATAAACTAATAAATATTGTCGGATTAAAAGTGCGCCATCCTACACTGAATTCCTACAGAATTAAAATCAGACTTTGAATTTGAAAAAAACAATCACATTTCTTGCACTTGTTTGACCTTTATTTTCCTCAATGCATAAATGAATTCAATCCAATGTTTAAGAAAATGCATAGTGAAAAATATTCCATGCGAACAATTTATTTTAAAAAAAAAGTTAACGTAAAAAAAAGAATCTGTGTTAAAGTGATAGTTCGCAAAGGTTTGGGATTATTTTCAGAGTGAAATCAATTGAACCTTAACATGAGCGATTGTTCTCAAAGAATTAGACGTCTATATTTTGAGCATGTTTTTCATCTAGGTAGGTTGTAAGATACAAGGCTATCGGTGTTAATCACTTGTGTGTGTTTCAGTGATGAAAGACTTCAAGCAGGAGGTGAGAGACATTAAATATACAAGTTAAATATAAGTATATATATGAGTGTAAACACTTACTGACAGTTAGTAAACTGCCACAAATAAAACCTAAGAAAGTGCTTAGGTTTTGTTTCAATTAAAAACTGTGTAATTAGATTTATTATGACTAAGAATGGTGCTTGGTTACGGAGCCCCCGACATGACATGGTTAAAAAAAACCAAAACTATTATCCTTGCATTGAGACTGCTAAAATATTTTAATTCATCAAAGGAAGTTTACCCTGTTTACGTCATCAGCCAATATAGGTCATGCCTACAGCATAAGGCTCCCCATCCCGAAGATTCTCTATTCGAGCCTAGTCTAGTTTTTGTCATTTTTAGATGATTGTTTTTTAAAATCTTGTCTTGATGTAGTGATTTATATATTTCAGCATGGCCACCATAAGAGACATTCTAGCTTCTAGTTTAACAGATGTTTGAAATACTAAGGTAGTACAATATTTAGAATAAACTCTCAGGTGTCAACAATGTGAGAATATAAATAATGTCTGAACATGTCTCAAGGATTAGTTATTCCTCAAAACAATAACCAAATATATAAATCACGACATCACAATAAGATTTTAATAACAATCACGTGAAATGACAATACCTAGACCTGGATTTTCAGGTGAGGAATCGTATGATGAAGCCATGATGACGTAAACGGACGTTAAAAGATTTTAATTGTCTTGTCAAAATAATTATTTCTTGTTTCAATCTTTTATTCTGTACTGACACCACAGAAAATGCAATTTTGTGTTTACCACACTGGCAATAAATGTTTTTGATTCAGATAGTTACATAGAAATTCAGTTTAGTTCATTAAAAAAAGACTTAATTGTAGTTTTTAGAGCCTAAACCAGAAAGTGTTTTTTTCACAACATGGGCAGGTTTAGTAAAACATTTTTGGCTTGATATATCAAAATAAGACAGTTCTCTGGTGAATGTAGCACATCATTAAGTCTAAAACACATTTTATATTTAAAATAAGACATACATTTCAGAACTCAGTTTAAGGTTGTCAAAGTAAAGACTCTCGCGTATACATCCCACTGTTAAACCTCTTTGTGACAGATGTTGGGGTTCCTTCTCAACAAGTTCTGGACTTCACGTTTCTTCTGTTTAAGTCAAGGAACGCTTGACGTCCAGCTTTAACTTGGTCTTCATGGATAATTATTTATATATATTTTCTTTTATTTTCACAATGGTATCTTCAAAGATCTGATCATCACTTTCCTGGTTGACAAGGGTCCGGCACGTTATTCTTTTCATCTTGTATTTATTCATTTGTTTAGTATTATTATATTTTGTTGTTGCTTTATTTATTTATATTTCATCAATTTTGATGATAATTGTCATACTGGGATGTAAATCTTGAAACGAGGAAGAAAACTCTGTTCTCTACCTGCGCAGCAGTAGTTTGGGATGGTTCTTGCTCTCCAGGTTGCGTTCTATCAGGTCGGACAGCAGGTGTTTGAGGATGTCGGTGGCGTACTCCAGCCGTCCCTGCAGGGCCGTCATGATGAGCGAGGCCACGTAGCCGCGGTCGCGCATGGAGAAGGAGCGCTGCAGCTCCAGCGTCCGGATGAACGTGAGCAGAAAGACCTTGTTGTTCACCAGCTGTGCAAACTGCTTCAAGGCTTTCTCCACACCGGCCTGCCCGCTCCCCGGAACCTGCACACATCAGACACACTTGTGAGTGACGCACTTCGGCAGCGACTGATGGCGAGGAAAGTTAATAACCACCAAGTCCTCACAGGCAATAAGCTCTCAGACGCTTCTGTTATTGACTCGTCTTCTGCCGTGACTCTCTTTCAGCCGGAGTCACCGTAAACATTTAAGAAACCTCAGACTGCCTTCATTCCATTTGTGCTGGGACTTTGATGAATGAACATGTTCAAGTATTTATCTTTAAATCTTTAACACTTCATACATCCTGTGAAAACTGACTGGTGTCTGTTTGGTAGGCACTTAGATGGAGCAGACCTCTGTCAAGCAGCTTAACTGCTCCCATGTTTTTTAGGAATGTTGACATCAATCTTATCATTTAATAAAAAACTAATTTTCTAAGGAAATTGTAACCCCCTGTGTTTACCCCAAAAAAATGTGTTTATGATATCCCTTGTGTCATCTCTGGATCAAGGTGAACGACCTCCGCCACTGCATATGTATTTCTGAAAGAGCCAGGGAGGTTGTCACCTTGTGCACTGTCAGATGGCGAGGGGAAAATACCATCACATCAAATGTGATCATTTATATAGATTTGATTAAAATGAAAACGTTTAAAAAATGATGGTTATAACGTATCATTTTAGACAAAAAATATGCATATACCTATTGAAACTGCACAGAAATCCCCCCTGAGTGAGAGACTAGAGAGTCTCGTTTTCAAATTTAGAATTTTGTTTTTTTACTAGTTACTTAATTGGACCAACCTATCAATCAAAGTTTATTTTTGCTCTTCAAGGGTCCTCAGGTTGCTGCCTTTTTAAATGTATTTATTTCTGAACTTTTCTTCTTCAAAGACAGTCGTGTCGTCTTTTTATTTTAATTTGTTCAATTATTTTAGATTTTTAATAAAGTTAATGTTAAAAGAATCATTCTCCATTTGAATCTTTGTTATTTCACCAGTTGTCCTTAAGAATGAATCTAATTTTACCATCTTTTTATCGTATTTTTGATTCATCCCTTTTCGTTTTATGTCATTTCTTGAGTCTTGGTTTCATTTGCATATTTGTATATTGGTTGATTTATTCACAATAATTGGGTGCCGAGCTGTCTTGTGTTTGTTTTCCCCGATGTGGATGCTCGTTCTGATAAAATAAAAAGCAAAGATGCAAATGGTAGAAAAGGATACAAAGTAACGTGATCATTCTGAATATTATCATTATAAGGAAACAAATGAAAGTTTCATCTTTTTAAAATATTTTAAGCAAATTCTCGTTATATTTTCAAGGTTCATTGAATTCATCAAACCACTCGACAAGAATGACAAGAACAATCACACTTTAACATGAAGAAAAGATGAATATTATCTCTTTTCTTTCCTCTAGAAAATCATCTGATTGAAAATACCGATGACAACAGGTATCAAGTGTTTCCGTACTGAGATTATAAATCTCTGATCCTTAAATGAGACAGCTCCTGTCTGTTTTAGGGACCCCCCCCTTCCCCAGAAATCCCTCCCTGCAGAGCCGCATCATGCTGGGGCGGAGGATCAGAACTGCATGGGGGCTGACGTTCACCCTCAAATGGTTGGTGTGCCTCCATTCTGTTGACGAACGGGATGAGGATCTGTTTCAGATGTCAGACGTGGCTCCGAACAGCCCAATTATTTCAGAGTACAGACGGCTCCTCGAGACAGCAGCTATTATCTCTATTGTTAGGTCATTTTAAACTGGAGATGAGATGCTGAATACAAAGAAGAATGTGGTACATGTGCTGCTCTTGGCTTGTGTTGAAACTGCAGTCATGTGGTGGACCTCCAACTGAGGTCACAAACCTGCCTTTGTTTGTCACTTGATGACATGTCTTTTTAAGGAAATATCATCACAGTATTTGGTAAAATATCTCTTGGATTAAAAATGTGTTTCCCCAGCTCTCGCAGCAGGGGATAAAATGTATTTATTTTCATATAATTTCGGTAACACGCCACATATTAGACAGTTATTAACCGCGTGAAGTATGTGTATGATACCCCAGGATGGGGTAATAAACGGATAACCTGATTATTAGCAGCAACAAGAGAAGAAATTAGCTTAAGAATGTTTAGTATGTGTACCTTGAACTCAAAGTGTTTTAGGGGACACTAATAGGGGACACATAAATTTATAAGGATTTTTCGACTGTCTTTTTGTTGAACTAACATGTAAATTTAGTCACCAGGTTTTTTTTTTATTTTTGTGTTTAAAAATATGTCCAAACATCATTATCAGGTCAAAAGATGTCCGTAATTCATATTAAAAACAGCTGGAGCCAGCTGTATCCTCTCGACCTCAGTCATTTTGTGTGAATTCCTTGTTTCTTTAGCTGCGGAGGATGTAATGCCAACTAGTGGCCGGAGTTTGATTGAGGGGAAAAACAAATACGAGGTGACTTTTTACATGTTAATTGTAAATTAAATAATTTACTTATTTCACATTTCACTTTATGTATTGAAATTTAAACCATGAAATAACTTTGATTTAAAAAAATATATATATTACGATTTGACAGCAAAAATATATATTGATATATATCGGTGGATCTTTGTTTTCCTCACACCCGTGTATCATGATACCTCATCTGCTGTTTCATGAGGCCACATCAACCATCACTATCAACTACAGCTCAACTTGACAATATCGGACCAAACTTTCTACCTCATTTTCAATGTACTGTATAGTTACCATGATTGTTGTTGGGTACTTCAATTACTCGGTCACTGATTCTTTTCTTAGCGTGTATTTGTTGACCTTAGACGGAGGCAACTTGACTCGCTTTTCAATTTCTTCTTGCTCTGCATTTGAGTATCGTTTTCTTTTCCATTTACGAGAAGAAAACAGCAGCCAGAGCTCGATAACCTTCTCGGAGGCAGCCCAAAAATTCAATGCTCTAAATTATTCAGGGCTCCATAAGTCAGTTGGAAAATCTCCTCTTGGGTCTTTTGGGGATTTATTTCAGGATTTCTGTCTGCACGGATGTGCCATAATGCCATGTGTAAAACATGAGGACTTACTGGTGTAATATTATTAAGAAAGCAAATGTATAAATCAGCTCACTTTTCATAATTAAGACGGTAGCTTGGAGGCAGATAAAAAGTTATATTTGATCGTGAGAAAAATGCTCAAGACGTTGCTAAAAGCCCATTTATCTCTGTTAAAGAGCAGTCTCATTAGCGAGCGTGGTGCCGATTAAAGTTAAAGGTAACTATGGCGATGGAGCATTTTTGTCGGTTCTGGGTCAGGCATTTTCTCCGAATTGACTAAAAAAAACCTCCCACAGTCCAATTATGAGATAAATATAAAAACACATTAAAACTTCCTGGTTGAAAGTGTTCCTGTTATCTTTTATGTGAAAATGATTATGTGTTTTCTTTTTAAATCATGCTAATGCTGTGAATCAAAAATAGAATGTGTGAATGTTGTAGGATATCTGGGTGTTAATGCAGGCACGTATCAAGAACCTTTTTTTTGGATTACAGAATTTAACATTCATTTAGAAAAAAAAATGTTGCACAAGCTTGTCATGAATTTTACTACTTGAATAAAAACAACACAAAGAGAAGCTGCTAATGGTCAATGCTAAATGCTAACAACTTTTTCCATCAGTGTTTGTGTATATATATATATATATATATATATTTTACATTTTCAACTCTTTCTTTAATTCATTGTTCCAGTGAGGAATTTTGAGGGACCCACAGTTAATTTTGGTTCTTCTTGTCCAGGTATCCTTAATTATTGCCTGTCTTGAGAAGATCATTTTGATTTGCTAGTGAGTTTGCTAGTGAGTTAGTTTGCATGAAGATCAGGATGAAAGGATAATTGCATTGAAGTTAATTGGTGATAAAGTAATATTTCTTAACCAATTTAAAAGTGGATACATTTGCCAGTGATCCAGTTGGCAGGTAAGATTGCTAAGTAGCTAAGTCGTAGATTTTGTGTACATAATATTTGATTGGCCGCAGGATTGAAATAGTTGACCAGCAGGTTTATCTGTGAATCAACAAAAGTTTGAGTCAAAAGTTTAAAGGGTTACCAAGTGAGTAATTGATTGGCACCAAATTATTGGTAATTTGTGCTGCTGCGTTAAAAAATAACCTTAGAATTCACTGCATGGCGAGTTGTTTGTCAGTGTTACTGGCAAATGATTGAGCTGCTGTATAGGGTAGTTGTATATTCTCAATAGTGAGTTTGTTTGATAGTGAGTGAATCAGAATGTAAGTATGGTTTGAGGTGAGAGCAGTCGATAAATAATTTAAAATAGTTTTTTTTAATAAGTATATTTGCTCACACATTCACAAGCTTGTTTACTCACAAGTTTTGTTTGTTCATTTGTATGTAGGTTAATTAGTCTTTTGATTCATTTGTTTTGGGTGAAAGTTTGTATTTAGGTCATCTGTAACTGAGTATGTTTTCGTGAAAGTCATCACATTAGCTATTTGTTTCACTTCTCATTTAGAAGCATAAACTTTAGTGTTTTTACTAAATGTATGTATTGTTTGTTATCTGCCGCTTAATTCCTTGATGTAGTTAGAGGGGCTTAAGCATATCCATGATACTGAGGGCAAGACACGTGTGATACCATAGCAACAAACAAAAAACATGAAGGACACATAAAGTGATACTTCACCCAAAATTCCATCTGTTCTGTTTAAGAGTTATAGGCAAAAATGTTTCTTAATGCTAATGTAGCGACCAGCTCTCACTTTTCTTGGTCTTCATCTTCGTCCTAAAATACGCTTTAAAACATTTAAAAACAGATCGCTGTAAAATGTTACCTAGTCGACCCTTAGTCGACATAAGGGTGAGTAGAAAATTATAAATCTGAAAATGCATTTAAAAGGATAGTTTACCCCAAAATCTAACAGTTAGGAAAACGTCTCTTCAAGCATGGATTGGGGTCTGGTTCGCGCCTGGTTAAGTCTAGCTTCTGAAGACCGGTTGAGAACATGATCTCCTGCAGGACTTGAAAAAACACACCTCAGACTGCAGAGAACAGCCTGGTGTTTTCTCTCAATGCAATGCTCGACAGCACTCTGTCAGCCAAGAATCCCAAATCAATTTACTTTGGAGAGAAGAGCGAAGCCTCGAGGTTGGAAATACAAGAAAAAGTGGTAGACTCAGGATTCCAAGTACAATGCTGTCATGAGTCAGATATATCTCACCTCCAGCTCTCGGAGCACAGGATGATCGTCTATGCCAGGGAACAGGACCCTCATGGCGTAAGTGCGATAATCCAGGTATGGGATGCCGGCTCGATCCAGGTCGCTGGTTAACTCGTTGATGTCCGTCTGTAGCTCTGCAAAGGCTTTAGAAGACAAAGGAAAGTTTACTTATACTAAACAACAAGGACATCAGGGATCAGTGTTTACAACAATTCTCACTGGATTAAAGTGATAATTTGATCAGCTTTTGCTGTTGTAGTGATTCATTCACACCGTGCCTCTTAGAAGAACACAGTCCATAGAGGCTTAGTCAGTTAAAATGGCCAAAAACATTACCAGATTTGGCTCAGTGCAGCTTGTGATTTATGAATATTCAGGATGTGAGCCAGTTCCTTTTTAGTCTGTTGGTAAATCAGCTAGTTCAGGAATCAGTTTTTGTAGAGTGAGTCGTTAGTATCTCTACCAACATCGACAATTTATTTTAGTTATTTCAAATTTGCACAACCCTGGGTCGGTTCTACCTTCTTTGCACTCCAGAGCCACTCTGGACTCCAGATTGTCCATCTGCATCTGCAGACGCTTCAGGGTGAGGTCGTTCTCGTGCGACTTCCTTCGGTAGGCGAGCAGCACGATGATGACCACGATGAGGAGAAGCCCTCCGCCCGCCGCGATGCTGAAGATGGCGGGGAGGGTGAGGAGGCTGTCTGACCGAATGTGGACTTCCCCGGGAGAGATGTGGAGCCCTCCGACTTGGACCTGACAACAGCGTGGAGATCAAAAGATATTAACCGGGAGGTATTTAGAGCGAATGAAGACGGAAGAAAAGGCATCAAATTAGGTTGAGCAAGACCTGCAAGAACTCAAGAATATGACCAAACAATCAAGAGACTAGAGTCCATCAAGGATCACAAATCAACATTCATCTTCTAACTGGACTTCCCAGTTCTTGCACTGATGAATTGTATAGAAAAAACAATTAAATGAGAGTATTTAAATGGGGATTACATACTGCTGTGAAGCTTTAGGTTAGCCAAGTAGCCTCTGAGGGTGTCTAACATACATAAAATAATATCTATGAGAATCTAATTTTTGATCATTTGGAATATAAATCTATTTAATGTGGACAAAAATCCACCACACAAGCGATGAAACAGAAGCTATAAAGAATATTAATGTCAAGACTCTAGAGGTTGATTTCAAGTTTTACTTAATCTTGAAAACTCCATCAATAACACGGACAACTTGACATTCTGACTAGATCCAGGCACACCACAGCTTTTCCACCATCATCTTAGAAACATTAGTTGCCCCACCAACTACTAAGTGTCTCTTAAATAGATCTTGAGATCTACTCAATTCTACAATTGAGACCTACTCTATTGTATTCATCAGTATGTGTCTCCCTTCAAAAAGGGGAGGGAGAACCGGACTCACCAGGACTTTGTGTTGCCCAGTGAGGTTGGGCGGCTCGCAGAGTAGCTGCGTGTCCGACACGGTCAGGGAACAGGGAGTATCGCCG
Organism: Callionymus lyra; assembly: GCF_982586985.1. NCBI lineage: Eukaryota > Metazoa > Chordata > Actinopteri > Syngnathiformes > Callionymidae > Callionymus > Callionymus lyra. The sequence goes on from NC_141827.1 coordinate 27,609,969, forward strand.
ATGAGCACCGTGTAATTCAGCCTCGCTCCTCCAGACGCAGATGGCACCAGGTTACGACCCTGCATCAGCGACGAGGACACAGAAACGTCAGTGTTCGTCACAGAACAAAAAACTAATTAGATTACTGATTAGTTTCATTAGCATATCAATGCTGCTTCTGCAACAACACTCCGATGACACCTTGTTTGATCCGGTTCTTTTCTTAAAGCTCCTCTTGTCTTACTCAAGAATCACATGTGCACAATCTAATCACCCTATTATCGCAGAAATTGCCCATTTATTAAGGAAACTGCTCCCCAGATGTGGAGATAACATGACTTCAAAGCCACGACGTGTCGAGCTGCAGTGTATCCACGGCAAATCCAGATTACATGCGACTGCAGGAATTACCCTCGTCTGTGTGACAGCAGGCACAAGCGATCACAAGGTGCCTCATGTGGAAAATAGGTCTGTGGAGAAGATAACCAAGTCGAACTAACAGTACAGTGGAAGACGTACGCTTGTCTGAGTTTAGATAACAGTGTTTATGGTGCTGTAACATAATCTCAGCCAGTAGAATCTAATTGATTTAGGGATTATCTTTTCTTTTTTCTGTTGTGGATGTTTTAGCTTGGATTTAGACACGTTGCTGTTACTGGCTTTGTGTGTCACTTTGTTCAGACATTGTAGGTTGTACTTTGAACTCATCTCATCTCCTTGTTATCACCTGATCCAGACTCTGTTGTGTCAAAGATTATTCCCCCAAGTCTTACGCATATTTTTTATCCGGCTTGGGATATATATAGCATATAGCAGCAGAACCAACTACAAGCTACTGGTTGTTGAGATATTTGTTTCTGGCCCTTACAGAAAAAAAAAATATTTATATTCATATCATATCTATAATATAGTTGAGAATTTCTGCTTTTGTTTTGAAAGAGATGGCATTTTCTCTGAAGTAACTTTAGCATGTGACTTCTGACGCGTCAAGACACTTGTTTCAGTTAAGTTTACTCAAACAATAAACCTGTTAACTAGTCGAATAGACTGAAACACAAACTATATAAGATTTATTTTTACTGTTTTTATCTGAAGGTCGGTCCGACATTAAACTGGTCTGAGGTCCAAAAAAGGTCTGGGGACCCCTTTGATTTTTTTTTTACAGTGCCCAGTATACATGGCATTGTGCTTGGAAAGAATAATCAGAAATGTAACACATAGATAATAAATGTGTCAGGAAAAGCTGTTTTTTGTTTACGGTAAGCCGAGGGCCCTTAGTTTAGATAATGCAACACGGAAGCATAACATGAGGAGACACTTAGCTATTACTATATCATTACATAACTGCTAAATTATTAATAACATTGTGCTTCTATTTTTCATTGATTTTGCTTTACATTCAACATGAACTAGAAGTACAAGGGTTGACTCGCCCACAAGATGGAAATCACGCCGTAAATCTGGCCCTCAGGAAATTCTTTTTAAATAGCCCTGGTTTAAAGCGAAATAACAGCTTCACCCATTCATAAGATCCTTTTATGTATCAAAATATCCACTATCTAAAAGACCAAATAACATCCACCAATAACTTGAAGTTCAGCAGTCGCGACAGAAGTTTATCTTTCTTTTATGTTTGATAAGGAACCTTTTTTAATGTTGTGTTTCCAATAAATGACTTATTAGATCATCTGAATGTCAGTCAGGAGACCTCATACTTCGCAAGATTACTCGCATTGCTAGAGTTGTTTTTTCATTGTGATATTAGAGTATACAATGTATATAACTATATCTCAATACGGAGAGTTCTAAGAAGTGAACTACATTATATCATGAACGTTTGTGTTGCAGTGATGTTGGACTTGCCTTGAGTATGATTGGGGCGCCAGGTTTCTGCTCCAGGATGCCGTTCAGGCTTAGAGGCTCCAGGTAAGGGTTCGGGTAGTAGACAAAGCTGGTGTTGTTGTAGGTCAGCAGGGCCTGGACATTGTTGAAGACGAATCCAAACTCGTCGACCTGTTTGACCGTCTCCTGGTCGGCGCTGTACTCGGCCTTCAGCGACGGCGCGAAGCAGCTGATGGTGGTCGTGTTGAGAACTTTGCACACCTAGAAGTTAGCATTGTGGTGAGGGTAGAGAAACACCCGATGATGCGTCACAAAAATGATCTCACGCTTGAATTCCCTTTCTTTCCACAACAGCAATCAAAACAGACTTGTTCATCTTTTCCTCCAGTGCATGAACTTAATTAACTTGTTTTCTAATCAAAAAACATGTTTTCCAGTAAATTGGGTTTGAAGAGATAAAGCGCCCTCATTAAACGTTGCAGCAACCTCTCGGTTGGTGTCGGCTCAAATCCTTTCGGATCTGGGTGATTGTGGTTACAGAGGACAGTTTTAATTACACACATTAGGCAGGCTTCGTTAATACAATGTCATACTTGGTGAAATAATCAGGGTGAAGCGTACAGTGTATTAGAATAAACATCTTCAAAAGTCCTTGAGGTAGATTTTAGTTTTGTTTTTTAGGCTTTTTCCAGGAAATTACATGACAAATAAAAGCCTCTTTTGGATCTAATGTATCCTTTGTTCATGAATATATATGTGTTAAGTTAAACTTTTAATTAAAAATTAATAATTGTATTCAACAAATTTATACTTGAAGAAACGCATTATATATATATTTTACACAGGCCTGTACAAATAGATTCGTCACTTGTCAATAAAGTTGGACCAACTAAGACAGAAAATAGAACATTGAGATAGAGAATTGTGTATAGTTGCCATAACTAGTTTGCTTTAAGGGCATATTGTACAGAGAGCAATAAAACAAGTAACACATATTTGTAAAAATACCACCACTTAAGATCATCTGAATAATAATTTCAAGAAAATTGATATGTATATATAAAATTGTGAAATTGCTAAATCGTTTACACAATGAAATAGGAAGTGTGTACTGGACAAGAGCTGGAAGGTATTTAATTAATATAATAATAATATATTAATAATAAAAATAAATTTAAAGCCTTGAAGTAAAACAAAAAAAGAAAAGGAAATCAAATCATATGGAACAACAAACAAAACTCCCGATTGAACCAAAAAATGATAGTTATTATCTGACCTGATAAACGTCGTCAGAGATAATGTTTACTTCGTCACATTTACTGAACCATGTACCTCGTCCATCTCTGAATCCATGTATTATTGTGTCGGCACCATAATTATGCCCGCCAAACTAATTTCACTCCTGAGAAGCAGACATTTTCCCTTTTGTGCATGTTTTTTTGTGACTCGGCCATTAAAGTGTGTCGATGAGCAGGCTGCATAACAACACTTTAAGGGCTCAGAATAGGATTCTGAGAGCAAAAAAAAGGATGCTCTTATTATCTAGAAAGATATACGCTAAGCCTGTTCGCTGCTCAATTGTCTGCAAATCATAAATGTTTCTCTCGATGTGATTATCTTGCTGGTTTGAATAATGATGAGATTAAAACCTTCTTATAAAAACAACAACAACAGAAAACCAATTCATTCCTCTTCAAATCAATCTTAAAGATAATTTCTCAACAGGAAGTCGTATTTATTATTCCTCTTAGTTGCTTTAAATTAAAAATATGGTTCTCTGGTCATTAAAACTCAGGGTTATTAGTCTACGACGTCAGCCAAATCATTTAATTTAAAGGTTAAGTTTCATTTAATCTCTGCTGCAAAGTGCTTCATTCTGCAATAAATACAGAGAAATCTCGTTACACTATCACGTGTCAAACTCTTTCTCTCCCCCTTAAGGCTGTTTACTCTTTTTATTTATTTATTTTGAAGCTCTGGCATATTGATTCAAAAATGATTAATTTGCAGCATTCCTACCACTCCGCACCAGAAGCTTAAATATCTATAAATAGTTATCAAATATATTTTTGTATCTAATGCTTCAGGCAACTTTCTCAAACATTGAATCATCCTTAAATTGTCTGCATGCGGGAAGTGGATTTCTGACTTAAAGCCATGAACTAGAAGAGCAAGCTAGTGCTTAATATTACATGAAAAAGATAGTTTTTCTTATTAGAAATGCTTTAGAAAAAACATTTTAACTTGAACACTGTTTAAGTGGAAATATTTGATAGGTGATGTTTGGTGACTTGGATGAGGTCTTCCAAACTTTTTGTACGGAATTCTGAACAGTTTTTCGAGAACATTTCAAAATTAACAATGTGTTACAGCGGGCATGTTGTTATGGAGACAGTAAACTGAACAAAAATACTCATGCGTTTTTCTGCCTAGTGATCAAAAACTTATGCTTATGCAAGGATGAAAAATGTTGTCTTTGTCTCCAGAGATCTTTACTACATTACCATCTTATGTTAGCAATGATGCTGCGCTAGTTAAATGAAGCAGGTGTACGCTAAGCTAAGTGGAGCAGCAAAATCAAAAATGTCAAACTCAAGGCTTGTGGGCCAAATTTGGCCCTCCAAGCTATTGTATGAGGCCCGCTTGACTGTCTCAAAATAAAGGTGGATAAAGGTTACGTGAGTTGTAAAAATGGCTGCGTTTAAGATAAGATAAGATACAGATGATCAATGACAAAAATGATGCAGAGAGAGAAAATGTAAAGAGTAAAACCGATGTCGAAGGAATGGAATTTAATGGAGATATTTGGTGCAGGAGGACAAACAAAGACATATTTACGATAGATTGAGACTCCAAGAATGACAAAAAAAAATTCACAATTAGACTCTTACTTCCTGTTGCAAGATGGTTTGGTATTCATACTTTTTGTTGGGCCCTCAACACAGAGTGTTGATAGATTTTGATCTCATGTGTGATTGAGTTTGAAACCTATGATTTAAAGCTTTAACACATTGAGCTGCTTGTGTTACATTTGTAGCCAATAATAGTATTTGTGTTGTATAATTCTGGGCATCTGATCCATAAATAAAAAAGTACCTCATTTCAAAGCAATTATTGTTGTTTGTGTTGTTTTCAAGGATGACTTTACATTAATAGAACACATCCATTCAAGTGATCGATGTGTTAGCTGACATCACCGGATCTTATCTCGGCTTAATCCGAATCAAGCTCAGAGACAACACTGAAGGACATTGCTGGTGAGAACAACAATAGACTCCTAAGTGGTTGCAGAAAAGAATGGACTGAGGAGAATGTTATGAACAGTGTTTAGTAAGTAGTTAAAAGGAAACAGTGTATCGTATAGATCCTACTCAGTTCTGCCCACTTCAAATAATAGCATCTCACTTAGCCTGGTGTTGGAGCCAAAGGCTGAACTGCTTTTAAATAACATCCAATAAAGAAGAAAATGAGGATTCTTGCTTCAGTCGAAAATCTATTTCTTTAAAAAAGTCATTTTGGAATCAACAGAGGAAACTGTTTTATAGTGGAGAGATATTCAAAGATCAACTAAAAACGAGAATTTCAACTACTCACTAGTAAACACACTGTGTTTGAAAAAACTAGTTGTATCTCAGATGTTAAGCAACTTGACCAATCTGTTGAACTGTTGAAAATTATGGTTGCATTTTATTTTTATTTTTTTTGCATATATCTGTTAAAATACTACAGAATAAATAATCACTTATATTGCGATAATTTGTCATGAGTGACGATATTATATCCAATCCAAAGAGCCCAGTATAGTAATAATTTAGATAAAGTAAAAATAATTAATAACAATATATTAACTATAACTATAGTAATGGCTGCCTTGGTGCTTGGTTCTGTTTTGTTTGTAATTTTATTTCATTATTTTATTCTGTACTGACACCACGAGAAAAATCCTGTTGTGTTTACAACACTGGCTATGATAGTTTCTGATTTTGATTCTGCGGTTCAAACTATTTAAGTAAGAGAACATTTATTTTTAAATACTAACAAAAAAGTATATTTTTCAATTTTTAATTCCACTTTCCTTCGATCTTCTTCAGTCTCTGCCCCTCACTACAGACAAAACAAAGTTTCTTCGCAAAAAAAACCCCCACAACATTCTGGAGGAAAAAATGCAGAATCCCTGCAGCATGTTGTTTATTCTTTTTATTTATACTCACGTTGACGGATTCGTGTCCAGCATATTTGACTCTGACCCGCGGCTCCTGAACCACATCCAGGTTGGTGCCGGTCACTGTCAGCGTGGTGTGGCCGCTGTTTGACAAATACAAACAATTATTCATCCAGCCAGAAGTGTAGATGAAACACATGCAGACACACACTACTTTTTTTTTGTTGTTTATATGAATAGAAATGAGCGACTTACTGTGCCGTCATTAGACCGGCAGCTCCTGACATCAATCTTTGAAAACTTGCAAACCCCAACAATTTCCAGAGCAGCTGCATTAATACGGCTTTGTGCAGGTAAAGCTGGCGAACCCTCCTGCATTTTTTTTTGTTATTGGGCAGGAGAGCCAGATCAAACGACGGACCAGCTGGCTGCTATTTTATATTCATCCACCACTGCGAGGCTGGCGTAGCATGAATACAGGTGCAGCTTGTTTACATCTCTTTGCTAGATGAGATTAGAATATACAACGCTCTCTAATCTTTGCCAAACCTGCGCCTCAGTGTGAGCTTGAAACAGTGGGAAGAAGAGCGAGAGAATACATGAGAGAACTAATGAAAAGTAAAAAAAAAAAAGAAAAAAAAGTGGCCGGTCTAGTCAGCCTGCCAATCCTTCCCTTCTCACACTTCAAAGGCCACGTAAGCCGGTGGAGCCACATCGAGCGACTGCACATTCATGATGAGGACTCCTGATTGCGGCGCCCGAGAAAGCTCCCCCCGTCACGAGGCTGAGGGCCGGAGCCTCTCTCTGAAGTCTAATCTGCAGGGACGCCCTAATCCCACCCTAACCCAAATGAAGTGTCATCTTTTATTTAGCCAATTTCCAGGTAACACACCTTTTTCAATATTTATTCAGCAAATTATCTCTCGCCCAGTTATATAAGCGGCAGGCAGGAGCGCGGGTAATGAGCGGAGGCTGCTCCAGAACTACATTTGGTGCCAAAAATACTTTTGCTGTTGATTGCGGCTTATTCTTAAAGAGCTCGCTATCAAAACAACCGAAAACCCCCTCATCACTCCACAGCCTCTAGGTGTCAGAAACCCTCGTTCTCATGCCGTACAATGCAAGTCCCTGTGAAGCAAACTTTGCCGCCAATGGTCTACACACGCAGAGAAGAACTTTATAAAGGATTAACTTCAAAACATGGTCATGATGAGGGAATTACTGCATCTTGGAGAGGAAGACTTCAACATTTGAAACATGGGAGTAACGCTGGAGAGTTGGGTTTTCACATTAGTTGTCCTTTAACTTTTATCTTGAAAAAGGATCTTTTTTAGACTTGTCAGGTAAATGTGACTTATATTAATTCTAATCAGACAGTTAAAACGTTTTACATTCTATTATTTGTATTGGGAATTAAAACATGAAACATTTTATGGTAACTTCTATTTTGCTTAAATTGTACTGAACCAAAAAACACCAGCATGTAAAAAAAAAACATATCTTGATTCTCTTTTTCGATCCTGACATCGTTGACTATTAATTTGAAGTCACCATGTGAATTAATAAACAATGAGTAAATTTGCATCCGACCGTGTGATCCGTTTGTTAAAAGGCTGCAATAAACAGCAGGAGGTTTCAGATGTCCTTGGAAACCAAAATCAAAATTCACTGGGAATCCATGTGTGTTGACGCTCACCTGGTAATGCTCCACAGCGGCTCGATGCGCTGGACTGTGGGGTCTTCTATGTACTCGAAAGACAAACTGCCGGGAACTTTGGCTCGATCCACTCTCAGGCTGACCTGCACCGGTCCTGGTCCGGTCACGGACGGAGCAGCGAAGCAAACAATCTCTGACGTGGTCCTCCTGGTGTAGGAGAAATTAAGACAAACCTAAATCAGGGGTGAAATTTAGACGTGGTTACGAGCAATGTATTTTGGTATTTTTTCTCTCTCAGTCAGTAAATAACGTAGCTCCATAGGAAATTTGACTACCTACCCTATAAAAACCTACTATACAACCCTATATACACATTTCCTTGCAGTTGTAAATTTCCCACATCCGAAAACATAATTCTTACCTTCATGGCAGTTTTCCTGATCAGACTGAGATTAACCGATAGTAGTGATTCACCCTGTACTCAACATGGAACCAATACTTCTAATATATTCTTCTCAGTTTTAAAGATTTTTACGACTTGTTTGTTGTGTGTGTCAGGTGTTGCAAAATGAATTTATGACCTGTAGTGTTTTATTACTGTATTGATATTCAACAGCACTGTGTCTGTTTATTATTATTATTATTATCTCTTTTTTTTTTTTTGGGGCTCTCAAATCTCATTTTATTAAGGAGTTCATTATATATTTTTTATATTATATAACGGTGTTTGTATAGGAGATATGTCTATTTATTTACAATTAACATTTTTTTTCTTTTTTTTTGTGTTGCAATTAATCAATCGGACACTAGATGACAGCAGTCATTACGTACTCTGCAGCTTAAGGAACAATGAATTCACGCAAGATCCCGGTGATGACTGAGGACAAGAGGATACAGCCGCCTCCAGCTTCTTTAAAGCTGGTGTTTGGAAATATCTTGGCTTTCAGTTCTATTAATTCGACCAAAATAGAGTCGAACAATCACGAGATGTCAATACAATACAGTGGCCCCTAAAATCACCACTGAATTATGCAAGTGTTTCAAAATGTAGCCTATTGAATTGAATGCATTTTTTACCTGGCTTTGTCTAGGTATCGGACTGAATAAACTCAAGAATTTAGTTCAAAACCAGTCAAGACTGACAGAGAAATCAAGCCTCAGCTGTCTTCCCTCGGAATAACCACTTATGAAAAACCTGCAGATACTTATTATAAGAAAGTCCTTTCTTAAGAATATTACCTGGTATTTCTCAGACATTGAATGAAATCAAGCACATTTTTTACCTCAATTTGTTTTACATGTATTTAGTGCTTTCAGAAAAAACAGTGTATTCCTGGAAGGGTCGAGCGGGAATAATTGGTATCATTTGTAAAAGAAAGGTTCTGGCATTTTCTTCAGATTTTTTTGTTTTTTTGTTTTTTTCTTCTTCGGTATATATGTCAGAGGTCTTAAACTATAAATATAAAACTTGTCTCGGTCTCAACCTCCAAATGGATTCTCTGGTCTTGATACTCTCTCGGTGGGTTTGGTCTTGACTACAACTCTAACAATCTGTTTAGTACAGTGGGGAACAAAGGAGTAAATAAAAGTACTTTAGAAAAAAGATCCTTGTTTCCTATGAACATGTGTCCTTTAATTTTGCACAGTTCTGCTCGCGCTCATTAACGTTGTAATTGTTCCCGTCACATGTGGATCCCATGTCCCACAGCAATTTTCAGCCTTATTTGTTGTGGAGTTTCCCCAGTGTGGTTAAACAAGAACAGGGTCATGTGGTCATATAAGAAAATGAAAATACTGTGGAATGACTCACCTGTAAAGCTCGCATGTTTGATTGCCAAAGTAAACGATGATGGTGCTGCCGGCGCTCAGGTTCTCGCCGACTATGGTCACTTTGGTGCCTCCGGACTCGGGTCCTCTACCGGGGGTCAGGGCCAGCATGGAGGGAGTCTGTCAGGATTCAAACCCACAACCATTTCAGCTAATATTATTCGCAATTTTAATGTTTATATGAAGCCAACAAAAGGTGGTTAAATCTACATCTCCATATTCACTTAACCTTGACAATGCCATATATTTTTACACTTTAATCCTTGTGGGCACAGACCTGGCTGGTGGCAAAATGCAATGATTCAACTTTGTTTCTCAAGCTCATTAAATTGCCTGGTACACATTCAGTTTATGATAATATTACAGAGCTCAAGTTATTAGATGGATAGCTATGATATTGTACTGCCAAAACTAATTCCATGTTTTCTTTTTGGTCATTGGAGTTAATCCTTTATTCCATAACTATTGCTAACAAGGCTGGTCTCAGTATTTTTTCCCCAATAACTAAATTTTAACTTGAGTTGATATACCTATTTTAAATTATTATATTTGCCTTTTATTCATGATTTTATACCTTAGATTATCCTTAAAAGGTCTTCAATAATAAAAAAAAATGATCCAAGGGCATGCCGACCCCTGTGGCACAACGTTCCTGATCTGCACTCGGCTGATTTCCATTTTCCCTATCAATAGGAGTTCTTCCTAAAGAAAAGAGAACTGCATAGAATCATGGAAATCCCCTTCAATAGAATTGCTCAATAGTGTTGTTGTTATCAATACAATCTTTTTTCAAGCGTGCATGACACAAACATTAGTACTTTTCTTACAGACAACTCCACAGAGATTTAAATCAACTGCAATGTGATGCTAAGTTATTGTGTATATAGTTTATTTTGGGGAGATTTTTGGACTCAGTCTCAGCCTTTTTCTCAATCTGGAATAGTCTTGCTGTAGAAAAGAAGAAGTGGTTTATTGTTCATTAACATTCAACATCTATTAAAGCTCAGAGTTTAAAATGAAATGTTCTCGACAGAAAAAAAATGAACTGACTTGAAGTGAAGTGACTTGCGATACAAGCTCAATATTAAAATATCAATATATATAAGCTTCATATTTTTTGTAGTTGTAAAGAAGAGGAACATGAACATGAATCGCTTATGTCAGTCTTGCAAACAACCTCCGACATGGAACCCATTTGTCATTTGAGCTCAACTTGAAGTCACTTCAGTGCACCTTAGATATCCATTCAGCTTATCCAGACAAGAAGGAAACAATTAAAATGATTAATATTGCACAGATAGCCCCGGATTAAAGTCTTCTCATGACGTCCGATCCACTTAAGGATGATTTATGAGCAGATTTGCCGAATAGCCCCACCCCCCCTCCACCCCTCCTTACACAGTTATTTCCAGGATAGAAGTAAAGTGTTTACCACAAACGAGTAGAGCTGCGAGGACTGGGCTCGCAGTTCCGGTCTGCACTCGCCGACACAAAGCTTGACTGGACCAGGTGAGCTTCCTTTGGGTGCAGCGACTATCTCGCACACGATCCTGCCAGAAGGACATCGAATTAGAACACGAAAACATGTCGGACGACTCCTGTCGCTCTTATTTGCGGAGCAATCTCTGCCGGCCGCGATGATTGATCCACGCTATCATGGAAGTTTTGGGTCAATTTCAGAGGCCATCTCTCTTGGTAATGGGAACCTATAACAGCAATATAACTCAAATGATGAACGACTACTCGTCCCTGTCCGCGGTGCGACTGCCACCCGCCATTACTTGCGGTCGTCATGACAACATCTGGGCTTCTTTAATAAATCAGTATTGCTTGTCAGGTCAACAAGATGAAGTGTCCCATGAATAAGTCATTATAGTAACTGACCCTGTTGAAATTAATGATAGTAACAGCTGTAATAGCAGATTTTAAAGGACTGCGTCTGCCAAATGGTTTGCCTCCGTTTATGTTTTTGCCAGGAGTGTGTGATTTATTTCCGCTCAAAGAACACACTGTTGAAATGTGCTATCTTTACTCACGCAGGAGCTGAAACAATACATTAATAAGATAATGTTCATTCATAAAATGTAATTTCTGACGACTCATATCTCCTCTTGATAGATTAAATTCAAATAAGCAAATAAATTAATGGATGGATTGTGTTATGTATTGACAAAGACACAACAGGAAGTTAATTACACTACAAATTACAACAATTTAGACCGACCCTAATGTAGTCGTGAACTTCTAATTAAAACTTAAATATAACATACATTTAAATGTACCTTACTTTAAACATTGGGAAGTCAATTATCAAAGACAGTAAAGAAGTAAAAATCTTCTTGACAATTTTTTCAAACTTTACATTTAACCATGAAGTTTCGACTCTGATTCCCATTTATTCTTCATCAAATATCTACTTGCTCTCAGGCAGAAATGTCTAACTTTAGTCTGAAATCTATTACTTTCGCCTTTAGGTCACCTAAGGTCTCCAAAATATGAAATTCTCCTAAAAGTTCCATAATGCAACGCGACCATTGATGCTCTTGTTAAAGTAATCTCATGGGTTTAACACACATTTTTAGACTGTAAAGTAATAAAAATATGCCATCTAATTCTCTCTCTTCTCGAAAATATCTCTTTTTAAAGCTTTGCTGAGTGTTGTGTGTACACTGTGTGTTGACAGTTGTGTACATGAACACCATAAAAAGCACTTCTTGACCAGCATTTTATTGAACCATTAAACTAAAGACAATGCTTTATGAAATGAAAGTGGTATTAAATTCCATGCTTGGGATGCAGTCTGAACACACCATGCATCGTCCTTCACCCGACCCTTCAGTTTAAACAACACAAACTTGTCTAATATCCTTTTTCCCTTCCGTCCCGTCCCTCCCCCCCCCACACTTTTTTTTTCTTACAAGGATATAAATAAAGTTGAGCGTCCCGGTTCCAATCGCATTACACGCTTGTGAGAGGAACACATGGCTAAAAGATTGTCCCTGCAGTCAGCGACACGCGCAGCATTTCAATTACAGCTGGGCCGACAGCCCCATGATGACAGCGACACAAAGACTTGTCTTCTTTTTTGGCTGCAACACAGATACGAGGAGCTCATGTGCTCCTGCAATCTGATGATGAGGCGTCAACAGGCTTTCCTTGTCCCCGCTCTTATATTTTGTACGACAGAATGAGACTGTGTATGTACTGATTCATTTTTTTTGTGTCGAACAGCTGGACGTTTTATTTATTTTCTGTGAAGCGAAGAGTTTTCTTACTGCTCAGCGGTGATGTATCCTTGTTCCTGAGCGATGCAGTCCACTCCTGCCACCTTCACGTTTCCTTCCAGCTCAGAGAAGGACAGACCCAGGTTCAGGCCCTGGATGGTCACCAACGTGCCCCCCTCTATGGGTCCAGCAACTGGGGTCACCTGCGTTTGACACAGAAGGAGCAGACTTTAAATATCAGGACACGCTCTTTTGAGTTCATACATTTTTCATCTTAAAATATAACCATGAGTTTTGATTCCCGTTTATAGTTAATCATAAGTACTTGCTCTAAGGCAGAAATCTTTTTCTTATGCCTCGAATTATGAATTCCCCTAAAATGCAACAGTTGATACTCTTGTTACAGTCATTTCATGTGGGTCAAAGGTTTTAAAACACATTTTCTATTCATTAAAATGAACAACAAAAATATTATCTAACCTCTGTTTTGATTCAACAAATTCTATTAAAAATGTTTACGATAAATGTAATGAAAATATTTGTATTAAATTATTAAACCATTTTAAATACGTTGAATAAAGAAAATAACAAGCGGAAAAATAAAATGTCAGTAATAAAACTCCACAGTTGTGTTATTAAGCCATGACATTATCAAACATCTTATTTTAATATATAAATATTGAATATCAAAGTATCTTTCTTTAAAATACTTTTGGTTTCTCAAAGTATTTTGAGGGACAGGAAATACTCGCTAAATGACTAAACCATAACAAAATTGTGTAAGAATGAGTAATGGAAAACTTTATAAAAAATGAACAAAATGTTTTGTTTTTTGTAAGAAACATTTGATACTTATCAGTCCTCATGAGGGCCACGTACATACAGTCAAAGGGCCTGATGCGGCCCATGGGCCACTGGTCTGATATCGAGGAACAAAACATATACTTTATAATTCGCAATGGACTATAATTTGATTCTTTTTGGCTTGTTGTTTATTTTATTTTGAGAAATCGTTTTCTATGCTCTTATGAAGAGGCAGTTGCATGAGGAACACAAAGACAGTCCTCCCACAAAGTCTTTTATACTCATCGCCGTGGCAACAACCTGGGCGTGGAGTCGAAACATTGACAAGCGTCTCCCAAAGGCACGTTGTTCAGCAGCCATTTGTTGACTTTTTTCTTTCACTGTGGTGATCTAGCTTTTAGCCATTTGCTAGCTCTTGGTTGTTATTGTTGTTGCAATAAGACAATCCTCCACTTTTCACCCTCACTCACTTCAAACTTCTGCCGCTCTAATTGCTGGTTCCAAAATATGCAGAAACCTTATTCTCAGTCCTTTCTAGTGTAAAATAAGCCTCGCAGCAGGAGGACCTGAAACCGCGGAGCAGAACAGGAGCAATGCTTTAGAGAAACTTGCAGCAAGCTGATCCATTGTGCCGCAGCTTCCACAGGAGCTCTAATAATACGACAAGGCTATCAGACTCTCTCTGAAGTGGAAGCATCTGGCATTTCTGCGTCTGACCCACCGTGTTCCTTTCAGGGAAATGAACAAGGCGAGTGCGACATAAAAGACCCATCAAGTCTCTAAACAGACCAAATGAGCTGAGCCGTTGAGCACCTACAGGCTGTTCGGAAAAAAGTTGAAAACATTGTTTAATGGACTTTTAACAAGACCTTTTTATGATCGTGAGATGTTTTGCTTAACTCAGTTAGTGTCTGCTCGTTCCTCTCTTTCAACTACCACATGGAGATGAACGTTATCTCATTGTAGAAGGTCCAGGAAGTTAAAACGGACACTGTTTATGTAACACCGCTGAGATTTATTGTCACGCACATGTTTTAATGTTGAAGTCTTCCTCTCCAAGATGCAGTAAGTCCCTCATCATGATCATGTTTTGAACTTATTACTTTATAAAGTTAATTTGAAATGTTCGTGAACAAGAGGTTACCAGAGCGGAGTCTATTAATAATAATAATCGTAATGTCGCTCAGCGACAAACCGAGAAATGCTTAACATTTTGAAAATTGGATAAAAGTAATTCAATCGACTCTATACGTTTATTAATATATTCTAGTAAGTTTTTGTAAAAGCAACAATTTCCATCCTCACTCTTATTGAAGCCTATATTGTAAGAACATCCATCCTGTCTTTTTAATAAAATAATAGATTTTAGTTGATATCTAAACATTCAAAAAGCTAAGAAACAAACTATAGAGCATTTTAATTGTCTTTTTCTTTATTAGTTGAGGGGTTGAAGTGACTGCAACACCCTAACAATCCAACTCTCTAGAGCTTTCTCATTATATACAAGTGAATATCACATGATGAAACCTGTGAAACACAGCATGTTAAAATACAAAACATTACTGCTGATATAGGAGCAACCCCATGTGGCTAGTGGGCGCTCCTGTTATCCATATTGCAAAAATAATTGGAAAAACAACCAAACAATAGCCAGAAGAAAATACATTTTACAGCGTGTCCGTGATAAAAAATAAGAATTGTGTCTTTCACATGGAAACAAAATGAAACCACAAACTGTTGCCAGATGGTGTCGACTGATATCTGGTCAACGTCGTGTCATGTAAGTGACATCCGACCAGCTGACTCACAGTCAAGAAGGGGCTCTCTGACCTCTCACTGCCCTCTGTGGACCGTGTGAAAACATCAACAGGGCTTAAATTTGTCCTCGGCCAAAACAGTTTTGTCACGGAATTTGTTTTGCAAATATTGTTAAGTGAACATCTGGCTCAGGGAAGTGGCAAAGGCACTCTTCTCTAATCCCTGAGGTCGCTCTTTGTAAATTAATATTGTGTCAAAAGCTGGCTGAGAAAGAACCTCTTTGTTTTAAAAAGGTTTTCCACTGAGAATTGGATCCGGCTGGAGTGAAGGTTCCACATATGTACAGTGGGAAAGTTACTTCAACGCTTTGAAAAGTAATTGTTTTTTTATTTACTTTTCCGTCATTTTGACAAATATTGCAGACATGAGGCAATAGCTAGCCAACAGATGGATGGATGGATGGATGGATGGATGGATGGATGGACGGATGGATGGATGGATGGATGGATGGATGGATGGATGGATGGATGGATGGATGGATGGATGGATGGATGGATGGATGGATGGATGGATGGATGGATGGATGGATGGATGGATGGATGGATGGATGGATGGATGGATGGATGGATGGATGGATGGATGGATGGATGGATGGATGGATGGATGGATGGATGGGTGTAGGGGTCAGAAGGTACTGCAAGAAAGACCTTCATCTCCCCCTTTGGCTACTTAGTCCAGCTCTTCCCGGGGGACCCCGAGGCATTCAGAGGCCCGGTGAGTGACATGGTCTCTCTAGTGGTCCAGGGTTTTTCCCCATGGTCTTCTACTGGTGGAACATGCCCTGAACGGCTCACTAGCCTCCAGGAGGCGTCCTGATATCAAATTCCCCTAGTTATCTTATCAGACTCTTGGAGCGGCAGCTATACTTTGAGCCTCTCCCAGATGGCCACGCTTCTCAACATATCTATTAGGGGAAGACCAGCCATCCTGGGAGGAAACTATTGTTCTTTTGGTCAATTTCTTGTGATTTCTTTCTTAATGATGGTGACCAGAGGTTAATGTATTAATGTAGATCCACCATTTGATTGAAATAAATTCTTCTGTTTACTAGTTATGCTTCCAACCGAAAAATAGATTGACAGATATATAAGTTGACGATCACTCAACCTCCTTGGCAGATATAATGTCGGACGTTTCATCTGTGACCGTGGCGAATCCAAGGTTTATTCCAAATTGATTAGACCTCATGAATGGGTTTTAAAGGGAACCACGATCTCCATAAGATGTTTAATTCCAAGCCATCAAGCGGCCGTAAACCATAATGGAGACGATTAAAACTGACCTCCGTGATGCGAGGGTTGGTGCACTTGACGTTCCTCGCGGAGAGGTCAAGCCAGCGGCTGGCGTAAGGGGAGATGGGGGGGCAGTGCTGTTTCATGGTGCATCTGCCTTCGCTGCTGCACCAGCCGCACTGGAACTTCCTCTCGGCTCGCAGACACATGCCGCAGCTGTCGCGCTGAGCGCTGCATTTGTAGAGGTGCACTGTGGAGCGGATAACATCCAAATGTGTTAGTGACGTCAACGAGATGAATTAATGAGCATTTATTTTGATTTATTTGATCCACTAGCGTAAAATCAAGAGACAGGATTGTTTCCTCTTTTGTTAAAAACCCTTTTTTTGTGCTTTTGTTGTATTCATTATTTATTTGTGAATGTAAGAATAGTTGTTCTTTGCCTCCCTTATCTTTTTAAATACTATTCCTCACATGCATCCTATTAATTTAAATCATAGTTTTAAATATTGTTTGATAATCTCCTTATTTAAATAAGAAAAACCTTTAAAAACCCCAAAGTAGGTTCTTAAATAAATACTAAAGCTGAAGAGCCTTTTTTTTTAAGAAAACACTTCCTTTAATCAAAGCTTCAATAAAATTTAATGTGAATTATTGAATACAAACCAAAATGTGAAAAATAAAGATAAGCTTCTCATAAATCATTCATGTCTCTGAATGCTTGTCTGTGTGTGGACCAGTGGAATTTCCCATTAACGTCAAGAGGAGAACACGTGTCTCATGAGAGATACCATTCAATTGCAGGGAGTTTTCCTTTTATGTTACTTTGAAGTAACATAACATAGAATTTCTGGACCAATGAAATACGTGTTTTTTTCATCTGGATGGTCAACCTAATCCTCAAACTGAATTATAAGAAATTATGTGTTGAAAGCACTAGGACGATGAAAAATGACCCTGCAAAACTGTTTTTTATAGAATTTAGCTCATATACAAGGTACGTGGTACTATATGTAGGCCTAGGAATCGATCGTAAATATTCGATACTAGTACCTGAGCCATAGTTGGTTCGATACCAATTTTAAAAGATCAGTGCTAATAGAAAGAAAATGACAAACGATACAAATATTTTCAGCTTAAGTAAATTTACATTCCAAAAAAAGAGCATAACAAATAAACAGGTTAATAATTAATGGGATGTTTACTGCCTTTGTCACTTCTATTCCAACCCGTTTTCTTGCAGAAAATAACAAACTATTTCCATGCAAGTAAACCCTTGCTAACAAGTGACAAATTAACTTGATTCACCGCCTTTTCACATGTTAGTTTTGATTCGGAAAAATCCACACACGATCAATTTTGATGCATGTTTCGATATTCAGTTACACAGGAAAATCTCGGTTACATTTTTGATCCCGAACCCTAACTATATCCCTAAAACGTAGTTAGCAGAAATGGATAATAAACTGGCTTTTCCACGCTTGTCTTTCTTTCAGGTTTAAAAGCGATAAACAATCTCCGGGCAGCTTCCTGTGATAATAATGAGGCGCGATCACAGCTGCTACGCTGGCCCCGACGACAGCGACGTGTTTCATGGCTGCTAATAACTGACAGGGAGCAGCGGCGGACGATGATGGAAGTGGAAAGCAGTTGGAGCGTACACGAGGATTCACCCTTCAACCTCCTGACACACGTATGATTGGCTGCTTTTTGAAGACGCGCTTTGCTATTGTGAACTTTTTCTCAAGGCTCAATGGCAGCCTTGAAGAGCTATCCTACGAGCCATCTGTCCCACATAAATTGAGTGCTTTACAGCACTCGGGCAAGGCATTGATGGACGGCAGACACACCTTTAATCTTCTCTGGATTGTCAATGATGAAATTGCCGTTCCATACGATGGAGAGGTCCACTGCCAGGTCACTGATCTTCACACCCTCGTACAGGTACTGAGAAGAAGGCAGAGAAGGAAAGTGGATGTGTGGGGAGAGGCAGACAAAAAGACACAATGAACGGAGTGAGGGAAAAATTAGAGGATGAAAGGGCAGCCAAGAGACAAGGCTTTTAACCATCTGTCATCTCAGCCATGCTTGTCTGCCCTGCTCCTCGCAGACATTTGGGGACGTAGAAAACCCTTGATGGCGTGGCCGATCATCCACATCTGAAGAAAATGGCCTTTTTTTTCCGTTGGTTGTCACAGAGAAGCTTGGTATGCTCGGCATAGAAATTCAGCGAATGATATGCATTTCCCAGATTTTTTTTTTTAACCAAATAACAGGTTTCATCACAAAAAGGGGAAAGAGGGACAACATTATTGTGTTCTCCGTCTGTCAAGAGCAGATTGAATTCATGTGGTTCAACATGAGAGCACTTCTGTCGGCGCAAACACAATATTCCATCCATAGATGTCGTGATTGGTTTTCTGGATTTTCATTCGTGTGTTTCTATTCGTATTCATCACAATACTTTGTTTCCACGTTACTGTATCTATATCCGACAGCAATCATTTTTTAAATATTTTTTAATAACTCTCAAAGATCAGTCATTTTGTGTTCTGCTGATGAGAGAACAATGAAATCCTGAGAGATCCTGGCCATGATGACTGAGGATGAGAGGATACAGTGGACTACAGCAGCTTTTGAACCTGATTTTTGGACATAATATGGATTCAAAACAAAAAAACATTTACGGCTTTGTCAATTACTTGACAATTTTACAAATATATACTTGATTCTACATTATGATAATATTTTGCAATATATTGTATCATTGCCCCTGTATCATAATAAATATCGTATCACCATGTTCTTGCCAATACTCACCCCTAATAAATAGTATTTTTTAAACTCTCCCTTAACTTAAACCCTTAAAGTCTGGTGCCCATACTTCATTTATTTAATTTGTTTTTTTTTTGGTGCCTAAAGGTCAGGAAATTTCCGAACAAGTTGACTTCAGACCCCCCCCCCCCCCAAATCGTAGTTGATTTTGTAGAAATTTCATCATCCAATCATCTGTTCACAGTACAGTATATAGTTTAGTGCAAATAGTGTCACTGTAGGGATTTAAATTAAACCTCCTATCCAACCTATTGTGGAACTTGGCTCCTAAAAACCCAGGAAGTAGGCCTTCTAGGTCAATACCTCTTAGCCTTTTCAGAAATATTAGTCTCAACATTTATCATAAATGTCTTGAATTATAAACCTCTCCGTACCTTTGTGTTACTTCAACTTCTCAGACAGTCTCTTTCTTGTCTTGTAAAGTCTCACATGGACACTTGTTTTCTTTACCCTTTAAGGATGATTAGGACTAATGCTAAATCCTTGAAAGTGTTTTGGCTTTGACTTGATTTCTACCACACCCCCTTAAAGTTCTCGGTGTCTGGCGTGGTCACCTCTGTCCGGCCACACATCAATGCTTTGATAACAGGAAGTGCTTGACATTTAGCTTCAAGGCCGACGGCTGGAAAATCCTTCCACATACACAGTCATTTGTGTAAATCGGAAAAGTGCTACGATATAATCGTTGTGGGCCGGACCACCCACCAGAGCGACCCACTCGAACACACACTTAGTCAAGGTCAGAATGAATTTAAATTCTACCAAAAACTGCAATTTAACTTCCCCCGTTCTAGTCAGCCCTGCCTCTCACACTTCTCACTGTACTCGGCACCTAAGGCAGGTTTTTTTTTTTTCTGATATTCCCCAAGTCAGTTGCCGACGCAGCATCCGTGCTGTCGCCTCTTCTGACAGCTGTGAGATTCCCACTGGGAATGTTTCAGGTCATACCGAGCTGTTCTGACACTGCACGCTGGTGCTGTTGAAGCGCAGCGCCGTCACTCGGTGGCTGACTCCCTGCACGTGCACCGCGCACTCGTAGCCCCGCTGACCCGACTGCGGCTGAGGGAGGTTGCGAGCCTTCAGGGTGATTGGTCGAACTTCTCCGGCCGGAATGAGGATTTCCCCGGAGTGTAGAAGCTGCGGACAGTTCTGTAAAAGAAAAAAAAAACACATCTAGATTTAAACCTGAACATTTCAGCACCATTTAACTTTCTTAAAAAATAAATACTTTGGTCGAATTTCCTGCAACAGTCGTAACAATTTGCCCAGACTCGCTTCAGGGACTGACATACATTACCCATCCATCCCTCATGCATCATTTATACTTGAATATTTACATAAATATTTCCCCCTGCGGGAGATTAATGACGTGTTCTATGCAAATACATCTGGATCATCTCTGTCTAGCTGTGTGTGATTCTAGCTGGACAAATGGGGAGGGGGGGGGATTAAAGGGCCACATGGTAATCCACATAAATTGTGCATTTATGAATCTGAAAAGATGCAAAACACAGTTGTTTATATTTAACGTGTCACTTCTAATGCATACAACTCGGATGGATTTTTAAAAGTTGTGTTTACTGCTTCGAGCAGGGAAAGTTATTTCCAGTTGCAGATTAAGATTCAACTTAATCTGCAAACTTTAACATCCACTTTTTGATATTAATTTGCTGTTAGCTTGCGCTGGGAGGAACAATTTTGCCAGGGATTGGTTAATGAAAAGCTAAAACGGCATTTTACTTTAAAAAGAACTATGATAATCCCTGCAACAGATTATATAATTCACACCGACCTTTGATTTCCAATTGATTTTGACCAATTACTGCAAATGTATTTCCAACAAACTATAAATGAATAATAATTACTGATGCCATCACTTTTATTTCCTGACAAGATAACTATGCTGCACCTCATCCTCACATTTGTATTTGGTGATCTACTGTACCTCGGAAGCGTTGACTCTGCCCTCCTGGAACGAGCAGCTGCTGGGGTCGTGCGTGCACAGATTGCGATATTTACACCAGTGGCAGCGGAAAGAGCTGTTGACGCACGAGAGACACCTGCAGGACAGAATTCCAGTTTTACTACAAATTAAGCAAATACACTTCTTTGACTAACTGATGAGAAGAATCTTTGGGGAGGGAGAAAATGGAGCTGGATGATAACACGGTGCAGGGAATTATATTTGGTTACGGGAGAATAGAGGTTGACTTTGAAAATAATAAAATAACCTCAGTATCAACCTGGTTGAAAGCTAGTTATTACGAATGGAACACTGAGATAAACTGAAAAAGCGCTTGAAAGAGTCGACCTTCAAATAGCTGCTTATTTCCTCCCACAGATTTATTTTTTCTTTGAAAATTCAACATTTTCTTTTTTCAAACATGAAAAGGTGTGAATACCTTTTAAAAATTGTAGTCTCAAGAAAATTCATAGTAAATTCACTGTAAATGGATATATATTGACTGATTCAACAGCACTTTTTTTTTCAAATTATATTTTATTTTTTTATGATCATAGTTCTTTTTATATTTTGATAAAGTATGTTTGAGATTAAAGTTGATATTTTATTTACAATGAACTTCACATATTCACAGCATTTGTTCACTTTTGTGTTGCAACTCAACTTGTGGTTGCCGGACAGCAGTCATTACGTCCTCCGCAGGCAAAGGAACTATGAAATCCCACTAAAATCAGACTCCAGCTTCCTTTAAAGCTGATGTTTGGACATATTTTGGGGTTGGTCCACTTCTCTTTCCAATTTACTTTGGCATTCAGTTTTATTTCTACACTGATAATACTCAACTTTATCTGTCTACAAAAACCTTTAGGCGTCATACTGGACTCCACTTTTTCAGTTACAACAACAATACCATCTGCACAGCCTTTTTCCACCGACGCAAGATTTCCCAACTACGCCAAACTGGCTTATTCTCTGTACTATTTTTTTTAAATGTTTTCTAACTGTCTAGATTCTGTTTTTATTGTTCTGCTTTTATCCTCTGTAAGGCGTCCTTGGGTGTCTTGAAAGGCGCCATCAAATGAAATGAATTATAATTATAATTATTTATTGTTTGGCCTTAAAATGATGCAAGTGTATCGAGCCATAACAAATATAGAATCGTATCGTGAGATAAGTGTATCCCTACAACCCTACTTGGCCCTCATTGTGGCCATTTTAAATCTTTAAAAAAAGGTATGCAAATGAGTCCAGTTTGTCTTTTCTCTATTTGCATTTGACAGACCTTTCAAAGCAAGTAGGTAAGTAGTTTTTATTTATAGAGCGCTTTTCCAGACCAGGGTCACAAAGCGCTTAAACAATCAAAACAATACTCACTAAAATATATAGTTTAAAGGTAAAGATAAAACTGAGAACAACACTCGAGTTCCAGAAAATCAAGTCAGTCAAAGATAAGCCTGAGAAACCTGGGTGTTGTATTGGACAAACCCATGTCTCTAGTTCAACATTGCAGAAAACTGACCAGAAACAGTTTCCTTCTTTCAGGATCAACTTTAAAATTCTGGTTCTTACTTTCAGATCTATTTATGGTCAGACCCCTCCTTACATCACTAAAGTCAAATGTTCGTTTATTTGAAGTGTCTTTTCATAACAATATTATCTCAACACTTTTTTTAGTTTAAGTAAGACTATATTGGAGAAGAGAAAAACTGATCCCAGCAAATCAACAATGATTGAATCACAAAATGTTGATTTAATTTTTTTCTCTCTCTTTGCATGCTTCAAAATAATCTATCATGTGGGCTTGCTAAGAGATTTAGTTTGAGAATTGAACTGTAAATGAGAACTCTTCTTCATCAATGAAAAGACAACATTTTTCAAAGATTACGCTACAAGTCCTAGTAAGTCTCTCTGACTTGAAATATTAAATAAAAAATATATTTTAAAGAACTAAATTACACTCTCTTAAGGCGACAAAATGATGATTGAAAGTTATCACCATGGCAAACGTTGAAACATTTTAAGGCAGATGATTTTAAAGTTGATATCTGATATCGAAACCAACTTTGAATTTGCTCTCTACAATCAACATTGAAACAACATAGGATTTACTGTTTCCAACAGTAAATAGATTCAAAATGAATTCAACTGTATATGCATTGCATTGTTTGTTTAAACCCAACTCTGTCCCAACTGGCTACAGATGCCCAAATTCCAGCCACAGATGTTCATTCCCCCATCATCTATTTGTCTTATGTTGAATCAATATTGATGACAGGAATTCAACGTTAAATTCACATTTATTTGATAATATTGATACTATTTCAAGCGTACCTCAGTGACTCAATCGCCAGGATTAGGATCTTTAACCCTGGGGTTATATCAGGGTCAAGGTGACCCAAAAGCCTAAAACAAATGTTTGTTTGTGGTATCCCTTGTGTTGTCTCTGAGTCATAAATACATATGCAGTGGTGGAGGTCGTTGACCTTGACCCAGAGATAACACAAGGGTTAACAAGATTGAAGTCCTTTAGAAAATACTGCCATGCTTTGAAGTACTCGGAACTTTAAGGTAACTGGATCGAGTATTGTTCCCCTTCGCTTCGCCTTGTTTTGAACAGAAGCACTTTTACACCATTTCAGTCAGGAAGTGTTGAGTCGTGCAGCTGAAATATGAAGATAGCGAGGAGCGGGAGATAATGTTGATAACAGGATAAAAACAGAAGCTTGTCTTTGCTCCTGCTGAGGGAAACAAGTGTGTGAGTCATGAGAGCAGAGCTGCAACAGTAGGAAACCGTCTACCCTGGCTCGGCTCTCCAACACCACTGCTCATTACAGGCTACAAATGCCAATAAATGTAGCGCAGCACCGTTAAATCCGGATATTAATTAGCTGCTCGGTGTGGGGATATGAAAATTGAAGGTTGTACAGTAAAACTCAGAGAACAGGTTTTGAGGTGCGCCATTAATAGGGCCTGAACTGGTGAGCTGTGTGTTGTATAATTAATTTTGTCTGTGGATGTGAGGAGTGTGTTGGTGTGAAATATTAATCACGGCAGTTCAAAGGGTCACAGAGAAACTAATGAAGGCCGGAACGGTGAGGGACGGATTTGATGAGCTTCTGACCGCTCTGGCTAATGGCTTAATGTGCTTATACTTGTGTCGCAGTACAAGTGCGTTTTTTTTTCAAGTAGATGTCATGTGTATCCACTGTCGGATAATTTCCCAGGTCTGTCCTCTACTGCTGCCATCCGCCTAACACGCCCACCCGGACCAATATTAATGTCCGACCGCAGCTTTCACGCTGCTCTGTGTAATTAAAGCGGACTTCACTTTTCAGCCGCACTTCAAAAAGAAAGTTACGTCGATAAATCAGTACAAGGGCGTTTATGATGTTTGAATAATTGCTTCTTTGGCTTTTAACTCTTGTAATCAGGAGCCTGCGAGTGTGTTCGTCATCTTCACAACTTTACTGTTTTCATCCCACAGAGAAAGTTAAATCAGTTCATTTTGGTTGACGCAGAGCAATTAATGTTGATTTAAGATACGCGAATGTTGCCAGACAATGTTTCAAAGTTCAAAGTTTATTCAATGTATTTTTCAATGGGGTTTCAAACTTACACAAGGAGCGGGAATTCTTTATCCGTCTAAGTTGTGGTCCTACCAAAGTGTATATTTACCAAACTGTATTTAACAGTAAGTGTGAGTCTGATATTTGTGGTTATTCTTGGAGGCTCAATATATCTTAAATATGTCCTTTTTTGTCTTTCTCTATTAAACACTTTCCAAGCAAATGTATATCCTTTAACATCCTTTAACAGACTTACTATTATTATCGCTAGAATTGTTCATATTGATGAACTATGTTCCGTAGATTACTGTATATTAAACATGTACATTTTTATAGGTCACAATATCAACGGAATATTTATCTATTGAAATTGGATCCAACCATCCGAAGGGGCCACATTCAATTAATAGAAGGGCCAGATTGCTCCCCCCAGCCATGAATTTGACATATGGTTTAAACATGTAACCACTTCAACGCCATCCAACTCACTTATTTTTGTGTATTTTGTTTGTTTCAATGGAGAACAAAGACATTTAAGTAAGATTATGAGATGAAAAATTATATAAAGGATTAATGGTGGTGGCTTTTGTGAAGAGTTTTAAGTGCGTCACCATGTTTCGCGCTTGTTTATTCATCCAAGCAGAATTTCTGACATTTTAGGTGAACTCCACAGTGGTGAACCGCCTCTTATTTTGCTACTGACTTCTTCTTTTCCGCGTGGTCCAGCCAGAACTAGTTAAGGTTTTATTTATTTATAAAAAATATGAATCATTTATCATTGGCGGATTCTTTAATATTTAGGTAAAATTTACGCCAAGTTTTAAAACCAACCTTCAGAAAACATTGTAACTCGACAACTTTTGGATGATCTTGAATCTCAAAAAATATCCAACTGTGTAGTGAACTAATCTTGGGTGATAATATGATAGAACTGCATTCTTTCAACAAAGTAGGTTTATAACAACAAAAGGAAACATCTTGTAAATTGTCTCAAGCAACTTCAATATCAGTCAATAAACATGCTCCTTCACAAACCTCAGTTCAGTTCAAACCAAAACATTTTAGCTTTTTTCTCCTGAAACGATGCACCTTTGTGACTGTAATTCAAATTCAGACGCAGACGCTCGTACCACTTCTCTATTGTGGTAAACACATTTGGCAGCAGGATAATAGCTCAAAGTGAAGTCAAGTCATTTCCTCCTCTGCTCAGCCAGGAAATTAAAACAGATGAGCATTCGAGGAAAATGTCCTCTTTAATTTACTACATCTCGTCTCGCCGGAGGCAACAGAGAGCTTCTGAAAAATCTTAAAGCAAACACAATTATCTGGCGACTGTCCCGCGGGACTGACAAACGTAAGAAAGTGGCATCGTAGTCTAATGATTATCTATTTAAGGTGACTGCAGGCCTTCAGCTACAGACTGTACACACACTGAAGCTGGAAGAAATAGTACCACAGCTCATGAAAGAGTATAAAACAATATATTATATACAAATAATGGTAACAGAGGCATCTAAAAGTTTAAAAGAAAAACGTCACACAAGCCTCCAATTATTTATACATTGTCTTTAGTTGATTCCCTAATGGGGTCAAGAGGGAATGAAGCCACCCATAAGTTACCCATAAACTCCACACTGAAACTAATCCAATATTTGACTCGAGAGGGATTCTGACCTATAGACCTCCTACTGTGAAAAATACATAAACATTATAAGAAGTTTCTCTATTGAAAAACTTTGTCTATACCAGGGATTTATTCTGACCTGTAGACTTTCTGGACAATCCCTACACTAATGGCTGAGAGACCAACTTTTCCTGGTAAATAATAATACTATCCTTTTCCTTCTTTGTCGTTAGGCATTTCCCACCAGAGGATGCCACATACCTTCTATACATTTTCCTCCTTATGTTCTCATTCAACTGCATTTCCAGGTTCCTTAGTCCAACACAACTGCTGTTGAAACCATCCGTCATCCACAGGACTGGGTAACTTACTTTTCTTCCTTTTTGGCAACGACCGAAAATGCTTTTGTATTACAGAATATTGAAACAACCTTTGTCTATCGGTGCCAAGTTTAGGTAAACACTTGTGATCAAACTTGACAAAGTTTGGAGTTTAAAACAAAAAACTAGGAAGTGACAAAAGGCAGTTAACATCAGATTCATGATTTCGTGACTTGTTAGAAACTGGAAATATTGCAGTTGCTTGCAAACTATAGACCCTCTACCATGAAACAACGGGGTCTGTGTTAAAAAACGAATACATAGCAATATGAGGAATTCATGACCCAAGAACGTAGCTATTTTAGGTCATTGAATATTATAAAATGTATTTTTTTGTCGCAAATACTTCATTTTTAATGTCTTAGTAAATGGTGGCAGAAGTTATATGAAGGAAACTTTTTGGAGCGTTTTATCGATTTCCCCTTGTTTTTAAAGATTCTTCTAACAAGCTAAGTAGAACGACAAAGCATCAATCTTTGGAGATCGTCGAGGAAGCGCATGTTTATCTCAACATCTATGACAGGAACCATCGGCATCCTCATCTGCGTCACGACAAGGCCTGATGTGGTCCGGATCAGATTTCAATCAAGCCGCTGTGAAAGGAAAACTGGCCGAGGCTAACGCTATGGTGTTGATTCAAATTAGAACTGACAGATGAATTGAACCGAGGTTATCTAACAGTCTGATCTTAAGTGGGCTTCTGAGCACCAGTACATCATTGTTAAATTAAATTGTGCCGCACTATCCAGTGAACAAATCAGAGGTGGAAGAGGAAGAGGGGTGTGTGTGTGTGTGTGTGTGTGTGTGTGTGTGTGTGTGTGTGGGGGGGGGGGCGGCTGTCAGCCACACTCACATCTGATGCGTGCTGCAGTTGTAGAACTTCACTTCCGTGCTGGCGACCATTTGACCCGTCTCTTTTGAGTTCAGTCGAAGCTCCACGCCGGCCCAGTCTGACAGACGGAGGGAGAGAAGGAGGAGTAATCATGAATTATGGGGGATTGTCATTAAAAAAAACTGGAAAGCGAGACTGAAAACAATGAGCGAAGAGCAAAAGGTCAAAATGAAGAATACGATTCTAATACTTTTATCTTGGCAACATAAAGAGCCACCTGGTGTGTGTGTATGTGTGTGTGTGTGTGTCTGAGGACGTATTGCTGCTGCTGCATAAAACACAGCAGCAAAAAAAATAATTGGAGGATTACTGAATAAAATAACAGAAAACTGCTGCTCCTCGTTCTTGACTGGGCTTCTGATGCTGTCCGTAGATGGTTGATAGTTACATTTTCACAATGAAAAACCACCAATATTTTGGTTGGTCATACCCTGACTACATGATAAGGATTTGTGTCGACGGTTGCCAGACTAAGACACGAAAAAATTAACGAAACAAACATCTCTCACCTTGACCCTGTGGTATCTGAGGAACTTCCTTCCCAGCCGGCGACAAACACATGACTCTGTTCCCATTGACGTGGCCGTCTACTTCAGCTTGATTCCCGAACGAACAGCTGATTCCGGCAGAAAGATCCGGAACGTTGTTCACCTCCAGCAGGAGCTGTTGAGTTATAGAAGGAAAGAATGTGCATTTCTTACAGTTAGAATTTGTCATCGCTGCAAAGTATCTTCACCACACACTGCGAAGACAATAACTACATCTATGATATTGACCTTTACTTCGGTTCTGCAAGCTGATATCGATGGTACGTTTTGGTGCTAACAATTCTTCAGCTGCCAATGTGAAACTATCGCAGCATTGCAGCTGCTCCTAACACATTTTTTATTCCAATTACTGCTGCTATTGCTTGAACAACTCTGGCATAAAACAACTGTGCTGAAAGTTTGACTTCAGATACTTTGACCGTTTGTCTTCTACATCTATTGGAACAACAACAAATACTTAAACAACTTGAGAAGTCCTAATTTATGATCTAAAACAGTGGTCTCTAACCCTTTGGTCAAGGGACCTTTACCAGTCTGTTAGACGTTTATTACTGGGTCGAGAGAAGAAAATTATATAATTTCTGTTTTAATGATTATTACTGTCTGAAAAGTTTTTATATTCTTATTTTCAGCATGTGACTAGTGACTCTTGACTTGTAAAAATGAGGAAACGTAGACTAAGAACAAAACTCCTCATTCCATATGAATGATGACACATGCCAAACATGCTCACACATACATAACACCATCGTCAGCATACAATCAAATATACATAGAAGAAAATACACAAACATCTTGTTGTTACCGGTCCAGAGCTCTTGCTGATTCAGCGTTATAGTGAGGTTATTTTTTACTCTTTTTACTTCTGTCTGAAAGTTGGATTCTGACATTTATCCAGTACGCGGTACCAGTCCCGGTACTCTTAATTTACTCTGTAATTTTCTAAGATTCATTCTAATAGAAAAGAAATGAAATATATTACAATTCTTGAATTCAATTGTTCAGCATCTTTTCAGCAATTTTTCAGCATTGATGTTTTTTTGGCAGAAAAAATATGTAACAAATAAACAATCTGAATCTGATGTTTATGGCATTTGGGTTTTTTTTTCTCCTAAAAATCCACACATCATCAAGTTTTGATCACACCTTGGAACCAAAACCTGGCACTGAAGGTGAAGATTGTCCGATATTCGGTACCATCGAAACATAAGTAATTAAGTAAGTAAGTAATTTTTATTTGTATAGCGCTTTTCTAGACCAGGGTCACAAAGCGCTTAAACAGTCAAAACAATATTCAATAAATGATATACTTTAAAGGACAAGATACAACTGATAACACAACAGGAGTTCCAGAAAATCAAGGAAAAGCCTGAACAAATAAAAACGTTATATATAAACGTTCCAGAAAAGAACCAGAGTTATATCAGTCATGTCGATAACCAGCCCTACATCTATTACATCGACTATAATAATGGGAAACACAATAATTGCTACAAATACACTCATTTAATCCAACGACTGCTCCATGGGGATCCTGGAAGAAATGATTGCAGTACATACCGTTCATAAACTGTGTTAATTGATTTACAAATTACATGAAAAGTAATGGCTGGGTATCAAAGAGCAATAAACATAATTTCTATCTGTTGACAGAGAAAACCAAACACTCCGCCTCCTTTCATGAAACCCACAAAGCATCTTTCTGGCTCCGACTTCACATTTAATTGGGTTTCATAAAAGTGATTATGATCTTCTCGTCAAACTCGCAGCTAGAAACTAATTTCTGCATTGCCTCTCCCCAAATATCAAACTATTCTTTTACATAATCATTTAATTCTGTCGCCCTTTTTCGGTGCTCTTGGCTTTAGTACAGAAATAGCTGTTGGAGTTTGTGAAAAAATGTAATAAACATTTGCAAACATGCATCGAGAGGGACAGATGGTAGTGTTGAAAGCCAAAAAACGACTTTTTACACATCCTACACAACATGTGCTGGGAAGCTAATAAATAGCGCCCTGCATAAAGACCGGCACCACAAATCTAATCTGCGCTGCGATTGTACATGTGGTTGTAAAAAGCTACTCATGGCGATTGACTCATAAACTGGGCTGTTGTAAGTGGGTGTAATTGGTGGAGTGAGCCACGGACTCACAGGGACGCTGTGTGCTGACACGGCGATACTGTCAGGGTGAGCGATGACCTTCACGCAGCGGTCAATGCTGGTCGCGAAGCGGTAGGCCTCGTCCGCCCTCTGACACCGATCCTTCCTCGAGCATCTGTGCGGAGAAGAGTTGAGGTAAACACAGAGAATGTGATACAAACACACATACAAACAGTGAGAAATCCAATACATTGTCTTCAGACATTGTATTGATTTCCTACTGTTCATCTCAGCTCAGTGTCTTTTGAAAATAAGTATTGGTATAAATGAGGCAATTTTATTTAAATGTTTCGTAGCATTTTTCGAATCATACGAGCAGCTCTCTCCTGCTTTTACTGTTACCGTAAGAAGTAAAAACATCAGTTCTTCACCAGCATTAGCGTAGAACTGTGAATCCTCGCCCCCCCCTCCCTCACCTGTCTCATTCTTAAAGGAACAGTAACACGATCAAGAATGAGCGTAATAGTCTTTTACTTTAGTTTGTTCAAAAGTGTCATTTCAAATTTATGCAAACCTAAAAAAAAATTCAAGACATGGTGATATATTTCTTTTAGCTTAAACAGAAAATATTTTAAATGTTTCTGCAAGTCAGTCAGTTGCAGATCTTTACATTATTTTAAATTAGGTTAAGTTTAATATCAATTTCATTCCGAATGTCCTATTATTTAGTTTTCTGCATTGTTGAAATTATAATAATAATAATGGTGATGCAATTATTATGATGTATATAAATGTATAAAACCTTTCAGAGTCACATAGTGCTTTACATTAAAAAAAAATGTTAAAAATAAACATGAGTTCATCAGGACAAACTGCAGTAAATATACAAAACATTGTTATGATAATTATTAGTTACATTTAACTTAATATCCAAAATTCACTCATTTTACTCACCCTTATGCTGACTAATGTTTGAAATAAGAGAGCTTTAGGCATCATTGGTATTATCCACTAACAACAAGCCTAAAATATAGACTTATTTAATTTTCTTGGAAATAATTACTCGTATATGGATGTTTTTACGTGTCTTTTTGGAAGAAAATGAAGATAATGAAATGAATGAAATGAAGACAACTGAGATCCACTCGCTACATTAAAATGAAGAAACATTTTTGTCTATAACTCAAAAAAGAACGGATTACTCTACTAACATTTTTGTCTATAACTCAAAAAAGAACGGATTACTCTACTAACTATCACTTACTAACGTTTTGTTTAAATAAAGCATAAAGCAAAACAAAATAAAGTGAACATTATATGGAATTATATTTCACTTTAGAAATTAAAAAGGGTTTAGCAGCTCCCAGTGTTTTCTTCCCTGTAGGAGAAACGAGTCCAAATGGCTATTTAAGTTGTAAAGGTTGAGGACCCCTCTGCTAAACGATCATTATATCATCATATACCACACATTGCCAATTGTTTTGCACCTATCAATGTAGGCTTTTTCTTTCATAATCTATTCAAATAATTAATTCCAAGTTGTTAACATTGATTGATAGGAGAATCACATACTATGGCCAAGGGATTTGCTTGTGCTGCCAACTTATTGAAGTGGTGCGGCTAGATTTTTGGTAGTGCTCCTAACATTTTGGGGTTAGGAGCACAGTGCTCTTAGGTCAAAAAGTTAGTCTGGAGCCCTGGTCTGGATCAGCAGGAGGCTAAGACCATATCAACTAGTGTTGGTAACGCCTTGGAATCAGGAACACATTTCATCTATTTATAAGCTACTCATGTTTACTCATGTTTATTAACAGCACATTAGTCACTTATTCATATAAAGTACTTATTCACACTTTGTTCACTGACTTTATTATACCCTTAATAGCATGAACATTATGAGATACTGAACAAGACCTTACTTACTGAATATAAACAGGGAATAAAGAAGTAATTATCGATTTACTTTGACAACTAGCTTCTTTCTATTTACAATTTATTAGGAGTTATTAGGAGGTCTCTTTTTAAGGAAAATAAAACAGTATTAATAGTAATTACTGACCTTATTTTGAAGTGGCAGCATATTCATACTTAATTCAATCAAGTGTCAAGGTCACCCTGACTATAAGATAAAAAACGGTTTCTACTGGGGGAAAACCACTTCATCTACTAGTATTAACTACATCCTAAATACCATACATATTTTCAATTACAAATACTTATTTATCAACAAGTAGGATGCTATTAATACTAGTATATTAGTGACAGTATCATTAATAGTGAATAAGTGAATAACTTCTCTCTCCTAGGAGTAAATAGAGAAAAGCTAGTTTTCATCAAAGTTAATCTCTTCCTACTTCTCCATTTGTTGTTAATAATCAGTAATTAAGGAGTTGTTCTTGTTATCATGCTATTAACAGTAGAATATGGTCATATCAATGAAGGTTTGAATTAGTACTTTACAAGTGCAAAATCTACTGTTATTAAACATATGAATGAGTAGCTTATATATAAATAGTTGACACTTGTTCCCAATTATTTAGTGTTACCAAAGTTTTTGTTTTGGAGTGATCCCAGCCACCTGCAGTTCAAGCATCTGATATCCGGGATGAGAAAGGATTTGGCTGAATTCCTACATGTGCACCTTAATTTTTCCGGAGCCAGGTTACTGTGGGATAAAAAGGGCAGCCAACTCCCTTAACTGCAGAATCTGCTTGGCAGCATAAAACCAAATAATGGATGAGCTAATGATGTACTTTTAAATAGAGGTGTAGGATTGCACTAACATGCACCTCACCTGTAACGCAATTCAAAGGGTTACCACAAGTCTGAAGTGTGAACACCAGCTGCTCTACAATCCAGACTATGTAGCATCTATATCAGATGTGTTGTTTTCGGGTCAAGCTGAAGAACCTCCACCATTGCAAATGTATTAATGGAAGCCAGGGAGGTTGCTCACCTTGACCGGGAGACAACACAAGGGATACCACAAACACATTTGTTTTCTGGCCTCCAGGTCACCTTTACCCTGAGATAACACAAGGGATACCTCAAACACAAACCGGGTCACCTTGACCTAGAGATGACACAAGAGTTTCCTACGTGATTAAAAAACATACTTATTGGGCAAAAAAATGGCAAATAAAGGGTAATTGTCAGCCTTAGATAATTTTACTATCTTAAAATATCTTGTCCTTCTGCTTTTGAAGCAAAATCTACTGACTATAACCCCAAATCTGGTAGGAAGAATCTAGTAATCCAATAATTAGAACATCTCTTTCTTGAGCTGACCATCCCCATCGTACGTTTGCTAACGTACGTGATAATCTATGGCTTTGTTCAAGTAGTCCTTTAATGCAGTGGTGGGCCATCAGGCCTTCTCCGCTAGTCCAAAGATAAAAAGAAAATTAATTTAATTTAATTTTTATTTTTTATTTTATTTTTTATTTTTCATAAATATGTATTAAATTATTCCTCATAGTCAGAAGAAATCTACCAAGGGCCATCAGAATTTTCAGAGATGGTTCTTGTACATTTGAATAAACAGCAGCCAAAGGATTGTGTTAACCAATCAGATGCGAGTTGGCGACATATGCAACAGCTACTTGGCAGCTACCCTTCCGATAGCTGCCAAGACGCTAAACGCGTTGAGCGTGTTGGACACGTGACACGTTCATGTCCTCTGATTGGATAGCACTGAGACTAGTCAAATGGAGCTAAAACGTTGATTTGGGTTAATTTCGTTGTTTGTTTTTCAAAACACAATGGCTGAGATGTTGATCTGTTTGCGGATAAACTTGCAAATCAAGAAGGACTTTTCAAAAAAAGCTGGACGTTGTTAAGAA
The DNA here is from genome assembly GCF_982586985.1 of Callionymus lyra. NCBI lineage: Eukaryota > Metazoa > Chordata > Actinopteri > Syngnathiformes > Callionymidae > Callionymus > Callionymus lyra. The sequence goes on from NC_141827.1 coordinate 27,644,265, forward strand.
AGTTATGCTAACTTCGAGACAAGTCTTTCACAAGCTTGAAAGTATTTATTAATTTCCTATTATTATTATTTTTTTAATGTTGTGATTTATCAGATCAATTGTGGTGCTTGTGTGTTTGTGTGTGTGTGTGTGTGTGAGTGGGGGTGTGTGTGTGTGTGTGGGGGGGGGGTGTGTGACTTCAGTCTGAGTGTGTGTGTTTCGCTGCAGTTTAATGAGACTTGGATTTTGTTTCCTAACTAAACATTTATTCTGGTTGATTTCATCGGTTCTCATTTGTTAGAGTAGCTGCTGACGCTTTAGTCTGGGCTGTTGTGTGTCGATCATTGATATATTTGCGACTCTCAACGTGACGTAGCCGCTGATTAAATTCCAGCTGTTGTTGTTCCTCCGTGTGTTGTTGTGTTACTAAGTTTCGAAGCAGAGTGTGTGTGTCGTGGCCATGGAAACCACACAGACTGTAGTCGGAGTGATATTTTAATACAATGCACTTATGAAGTGTTAATTTGATGATGATCTAAACGTGTAATTGACCTATTAAAGTTCACGGTTAGATCCCTGTCGTGTATAAATAACCTTAAAGTAGTTATTGAGAGGTTCATTCATTAAAATGTGCGCCACTGAAGGCCTATGTGTGAAATGGACGGCCCGCCACTGCTTGAAAGTATCCATGAATACAATTGAACCAATTTCACGCCCCTAGAAGAGTCTATGAGGTTGTTACTTCTCCTGATAGAATCATGGGACCTTTCCAAGTATCCTCTTCTTCAGATCAATACTGCAATTGCAAAGAAACAATGTGTCTGACTCCACTGGACTGATGACTTCTCGGCGCATGACGTTACATCACAAAGAAACTCCTCAAGATGTAGAGACAGACTTTTGTAGTTTTTCAGTCAGAAATTCTGCCTTAGTAAATTTCAAACTCAGGTGCATATGAGAATAATACAGCCCCCCCCCCCCAAAATATATAATCAGACACACTGTTGAATGGAGAAAATTGCCATTTAACATAATTGTCTGTTGCCCACGGCTGTTTTAAACTTCCACGTCCGAACAATACATTTCTGCAGAGGAAATTAATTGCACAGCCGAACAAGCTCCATCTCCCAGATCCAAACAGGCAATTAGAAGAAGACAGTGAAAGGGTTTACATGATAGTTTGCCCTTTTGAATAATCTTGTAAGAAAAGAAAGGAGGGGATGAAAAATGTACGCTTGCCATGAGAAAGTAAACTTTCGGCAAACATTCCAGTTCTGAGGCTTAAGCCTGCTTATGACGTTTTTTTATACTGAGTGAGACGCTGCTGATGCGATGGAACCTCCAGAGACGGCTTCAGTGGCTCTGAGATAATTGCAAAATCATATGAGAGAAATAGAGATTCATCGATGGCTCCTTGACTTTCCAGCCTGTTTTCTTCTTGTGAGTGAACGCCTTCTTGTCAACCAAATCCTTCAAGAAGGGTTGCCCAAGATACCTTTTTTCTTTCCTACATGTCAACGTAAATTAAAGATAACCCTGGACTCACACCAAAAGCAATTTTGTGTCCAGAGATTGCACGCCATCAGTTCACTCAGTAAAATTATTCTTTTGTCATACAATATTGTTTTCTTAAGTACATTCAACCTAACTGACATAAAACGGTCATAGAAAGCAATGTTTTGAAAGGTCTAGTTGATTGGACCAGCATCACTATAAGTTAAAAAAAATGAACCAATGGGCATCTTTCTTTGTGGTAAACTCCAAAAATTGAGTCAGAAGCACTAAAATATTAAATTGGATCAGCCAGCTGTCAATCAAAACAGTGTTTTTAGATTAAATTAATGAAAAGTGAAAGCATCATCGAGGGATGTGTTTGTGAAGCTGCAATTGTCAAATCATTTTTATCAATTAATATTGTGAATTAAATGTAAGTAAGTAAGTCATTTTTATTTGTATACCGCTTTTCCAGACCGTTTTATTTTTGGCTGTTACTCTTAGAACTGATTCCAGCCTAAACGGTATTATCAAAATCAGTGCTGCGACCTGACTTGAATAGAATACAAACCAATCATATTTTAGAGCTCATGGAAAACAAGAACTCTTCTTCTTCTTCTAAGTCCTCTGGTGGATTTACATTAGTTCTATTTTCCAGGAAGCGATAGAATTGCGCTGTGACCACTTTTTGGACTATTCCGTGTTAAGACTAGTAATGTTGACTCTGCATGAATCTTATCTATAAAATATACACAGACTTTTAAGTACCCAAGTTTAACAAAAATGGCTGTTCAAAGGACTAAAAATTGTTTCGAAGTAAGGAGAATCTTGCACGTGACCTCCAAAGAGATTACATTTGTAACTAAAGTTTGTATTTTCGTATTCATGTTCGTTGTAACATACACATGTAAACCTATGATAATGAATGGTAAAGCATCTTTCTTATTAAAATAGACTGTACTAGGGTCTAAGAAAACTGTTTAATAAGGAAATAAAAAACTTCTGGGAAGCTCAGTGGTGATTTGACTACTGTTTAAATACTTCTGATCACCACCGCGATAGCACTCATGGAAAATGCAGACGTCATATGATGAGTCCGGGTAAATCCCTCGCTGAGGTCAGCCCCAAACACAGCAGGCAGCTTCACAAACACGGGGATTTAATCCGCCCAATCTCCTTTGGTCCGTATCGAGGTATTATGCAAGCGAACCTGGGGGTCACATAATTAAGATGGAGGAGATAAGCTTGCTCTGTCAGGTCCAGCATGTTCTGTAGCTATGAAGTGGTACAGTTTTTAGACCCCGCTGCGACTGCCGAGTCTAATCCTTCTCCATTAACAACGGTCTACATATCCTCTAAACTGCGTTTGCCCGCAGCTTCCGCCTAAATAGCACTATTTAACAGGGATCACATTGTCCGACTTCCATCTTCTCTCTCTGTCGGGACAGCTGTTGATGGTAAACTCCACGGAGCAGATGAAGTCCGTAATGCTTATCAGTATTTATAGAGGACTTCTTGTTGTTGGCTAAACATGGACGCTCTGATCTTGACCTCATGTTTGGGGCGTCACAAACAGACTTACGTGTTGTAGAGGACACACCAGCCACAGTGGGGGTCACTGGAGCTCAGACACTCTGCACATGTGCTGTACTGGTCACATGACTCCACAGGGACCTGGGCCACCTGAAGCAAGAAAAAAACAGGGTTCAAATGTAGAAACATAACTTGGCCACACTGTAATGTACATGTCAAACTCCAAAATCCAGCCTTTTCATGTGGCACACGATAGATAGATATTATTATAAATGTCAATACATAAATGAAATCTCCCAAAGACAAGAAATGCAATGAATAGAAAAATAAACTGAATGTTTTTTTGAGAGCGGACAAAAATCTGATAAATATAAGTAAGTAAGTAATTTTTATTTGTATAGCGCTTTTCTAGACCAGGTTCACAAAGCGCTTAAACAATCAAAACAATATTCAATAAAGTATATACTTTAAAGGGCAAACTGGTATTTTGAGCCTTAAATAACAATAATTGTAAAAGACAATACTGAATTCAGACCCATATTTCCCATAAAGATCAAGATTTAGACAGAGATTTCAGTAAGTAAACATTTTGTTTCGGCATGCAACATACACCATGATTAAAATATGAAAAGAATGTTGAGGCAGAAAGTGGACACCTTAATGACTGAAGGCTAAAGTAAAAAAAAACAAGTCAAAGTAGAAAACTAATACTTCCTCATTTGAAACATAATTAACGACAACCTCAGTCTATTTAATTATAGAGAGATGATATTTGCCAACAATAATACAGAATAAATACAGAATAATAATACATATTTTGAGGTCTCAAATAACTTAATTGTTGGCTTAATATAATGGACTTTTTCGGATTCAAATTTTTCAATAAATTTCCATCAAGTTTCAAATTAAGATTTCACTAATTTTCTACTCACTCTTATGTCAACAAAGGGAATCATAAGGGAAATCTTTTTTTTTTTTTTTTTAGTTATAGACAAAACTATAAATTCATGCTTTGGTAGCAACTGGTGCTCACTTGTCTTTATCTTCGTCTAAAAAGAGACACTTTTCACAACAATCCTAATACCTTCATACAGCTCATCTGCAATGGCCCTCTTGTATTGAACATGAGGAATCGTGCAAACAAATTAAACAAGTCTTTATGTTAAGATTGTTTTTTGGCAGAAGATCCCAAGCAATCTGCCAAAAGACATTAAAAACAAGCTTAAATATAAATGTATTTAAGTTTGTTTTTTTTAATAATTTCTAATGTCGTGGCTTCAATACAAGATGGATGTTACAGACGAGCAGTATGCAGGTAAACAGATATTTCTAAGCGAACAAAGACGAAGATGAAAACAACTAAACTCGAGTCACTACATTAAAATTAACATACATGTTTGCCTTTAACTCTAAAATGGAAGAGATTACAGATGATAACAACCCTTAGTCGACATGGGGGTGAGTGAGTGAAGTTTTCTAAAAGCATACTGTTGTAGGGAAAGTTAAACCTGGTCAACATTCTGAGCAATCTTTGTGCAATTGAACAAGGGTTTCCATGTTTAAGTTTATTCTTGGTGCTGTTATTTATTCCAGTTATTAGACGGTGATAATATATGTATTCCATCCACATTGGGGAAATGTGATATATTATTTGAAATATTAAGGCACTGAAAGGTTTATGTAGATTTTGTATGCTGCATTTGTATCCACAGGGAACTATGAAAACTATTAAAAGAGTTAAAAATGATTGCAAACAAGAGTCATAATCTCTCCCTCAATGTAACACCAACATTATTATGCCGACTTCCGAGTGAAAATAAGGTCAAGGAATATGTTTATCCAAAAACAATCTGATGAAATAATAAACAGTTCTGATGAGGTGGCGAGCAAAGACCAAATCAGCTCGACTTTGTCATGAAAGGAAGCTTTATCACAGCACAACAACATCCCCCCGGAAAGCGTCACATTCGCCTGTGCTGCTGAGTAACTCGGCTCTGATCCCTCCTGAGGAATTATTGGTGCACAATATTTCCCAGAGCCTGAAGTCGACTGACACATCATGAATTAGTTATTTTCATGTGAAAGTTGTGTGTCTAGCTGGAGCTGAAATAAAGGGTATAACATATTTCCACAAAATGGCTTTAACTTCCTGCTTGGAAGAGAAGAAGTGAGCTGAGAGTCGAATCACTGGCAACAGGAGCAGATTTTTTTTTTCTTGTAGCATATGTTAATCAACATCTTGGTGGAATTTGGTTCCAGCTGCCTTGCTAAACGGTGCCAAGAGCATTTTCAGGATTCAGTTTCATCTTGTTAAAGTCTCATTAAATTAGCCATTTTATGTTGGAAATATACTTTTGGTGCAAGCAATCTTTTTATTTCTCATTTTTAAGGTTTTTCAGGTTTATATATATATATATATATGTATATATATATATATATATATAAACCTTTGACAATGATTTTCTGTGATCATCTTCCTTACTTGAAGATCAGATCATATTTCAGTAAAAATTCACGAAATGTTAATGATGGAAAGACAAAGAGATGATAATATGTTAGTGGTGTTCCAGACTACCATCTGTTTCCTGGGAAGTTTTAAGGGATCGGTTGTTTACTCACATACTGTAGGCTCTACTACTAAAACACTACAATAAAATTTCTGAACATCCATGTTGTGTCTAATTGTGTTGATATTTGTAAATTTTAGGTTGGCTCCATAAGATTGCTAGCGGCTGGCGATAATTAAGACCATTGCTGGTGGTTTGGTCTCTGAGCATGGCCCTAGTTTGATTCACTGTTTGGGTACTTCCTTGTTAGCAAAAAACTAGTTGTGTGTGAGAAGAATAACTGTAAAAATCTAAATTTTATTTATCATTAAAGTGATCCATATAATAGTACTCTCCATGTTAGAATTAGCTCCTTTGTGATGGACTGTGCCTTCTGAGTGCTTCTTTAGTTAATATTTATTTTCTTAATTTAATTGAAATGTAAACCATTCAATAAAATGTCACTTTATTGTAGAATATAAACTAAGTATCATTAGATATGTGGACACAAATGTAACTAATGACCTCAGTAGCTTGTTATTTATTAAAGATCAACTGATATGTTGACTTAAGTGTGGCTTAAATAGATCCTGGACCTCTATTGTATCATCAGTATGTGTCTGTTTGTACAAAACTATCTTTTCATTGAAATATTTACATTAGAAATTGATCTTTTGTCATCATTGTCATCACTTGTATAAACAAATTAGGGGCGTAATTACAGTTGGCTGGAGGAGAAGGGAAGCCATTATTACATCATAATGGACTCTGCTCTCATAACCTCTCGTTCTCTGAGATTTCTGATGGAGGAGAACTTTATAAGTAATAACTTCAAAACAAGATAATAGACTTACTGCATCTTGGAGAGGAAGACTTAAACATTTGAATTGTGAGTGAGTCAGGAGAGTTGGGTTTTCACATATAATTGACCTTAATTGTGGATTAGTGGATCAAAAATTGTCGGTTATTTATAAAATCCTTTAAAGGTCTAAAAAGTTTTTGTGTGGGCAAATATGAATGATTCACTTGGAGAGTGATGTCATGCATAACTAAGTCCACATTTCCATCTCAAATAAACAACTCTGTACAACTCCTGCTTGAACCGCCCTATTCAAGCAGACAAATCTATTTATTTATCAAATTCGCCAGACTCCACTTGTGCTTCGGTGAATGAACGTCTGACAAACCATCAGCTCTCCATTAGTCGCTGTGAGAGTAGCTGCCGCCGCCCGAACGCAACCTCCCCTGCATACAAAACCAGGTTTAAAAGCCCCATGCTGCTTATTTTATTATTCCAGCTCTGGACGTATGATGCAAGCAATTTCCTGATGTAAGCAATCACAAATGAAGAGTGGATTATGGATTAGAGAGTCTCCTGTGCTCTTGATAGCATAAGTGGGTGCTCTCTCTGGACTGTGTTGGCAAAATGGATTATCTGCTGCACCCCCTCCAAATAACTTTCTACTATTTTTTTTTTCGCCCTCGGAACCCATTTAGAGCATGCCATTAGCGAAATGATTTAGCGGCGCAGTCGGGGTTGTGGGTTGCTAAGTCCTTTTTTGTCAATGCGACAGCAACACAACATGAATGGTTTTTACAAAGTTTGTCTAAAATCATAGAACGGCAATTAATTTTCCAAAGGATTATATTAGTCCAGTATTGTGAGAGTGTGTCTGACATTCTCAATTAAATATTATTTTATAATCATTTTCAAGTAAGTACTGATATATATATTTTTAATTTCTGATTCAAAGGAGAAGTTAAAGTAATAGTTCACCCAAAATTCAACCTTCACCTATTTTCTACTCACTATTATTATTATTGTTATTATTATTATTAAAGCACTTCCAGTACATTCTACACTGAAAGCGCTCGGGATATTTAAACTGAATACATTTCTAAGTACTTTTGGTTTAACATCTTTACTAACCTTACTAACCCCTTCATCTACCCCCATCTGCCACAAGCGACTGTAAAGTACCAGCTTGTTTAATTTTTTCCGGAACAATTCTCCTCATCGAGGCTTCAATACAAGTATTACTTTACAGAACAGAAAATTGAAATGTAGTATAAGCAAATTAAGCAAATTAAAATAAGCAAAAACAGGACCAAAAAAGTATTTTTTTCTTTTCTGGAGTTCTGGATAATCGACTATGTCCAAACAAAACGAAGACGATCTGGTGTCAATATAGGGTTGACAAAATCAAGACCAAGACTCTTTCCACCATCAAAGGATTCAGTCAAGAGCGATTTGGGTTGATTGATAGTAGCATTCTGTCCGGGGGTCGCGGGGGTCAAACTGATGATGTGCAGGGTGAAAAAGGTCAACTGCTATTCTCCCCCTTCATGCCTTAAAGCACTGGAGCTCTTGAGATCTTGGAGGTTTCAAAATACAAGACCAAACAATTGGACTATGTCTTTTAAATATCAGGGCATGCACGATCATCAAAAAAAAGTGTTGCACTGGTCACAAGACTGGCAGCATCATGTGACATCCAATTTGACCTCCCAAAGAGTTCTGAACAAACATTTGAGAAATGAATCGGATGTGAAAACAGCTGAGTGAAGCAATTTTAGATGTTTTCAGACAGAAAATTGCTGCCTCTTTGTCCATCTCTGCATTCAGCCACTGATTCATGCCACGGAAATATGTTTTTCTCTGGAAATGTTTTGTGCCAACCGCCGCTTGTCAGTTCCACAGAGACAAATCTTTATGGATGTTGTTTCATTACAACATACCGGGTTGGTTACAATGACCTTCCCCAGCTTTGGGAATTACAAAATCCCTATCTGACCATCACATCTGCGAGGTCCTAATGCGCGTCCAGATTTACTAGCACTTTAACACTTTCATCCGGGTTTAGTGCAACTCTAGATGTTCATGCAGCCTTTTTACAACTTAAAGTTAAGCATGGAATCTCAACAAGCTACATTTCATTTTTATCCTGTAAGTGTGGGAGACACACTAAGTAGAGGGAGGAATATAACATGTTTATTTTTAATTATTTTACCCTGGGACACTCTGTTCCCTGCGGCGGAACAACATTTTAACAGTTAAGGTAATTCTACAAGTTACATGAATTCATTTGTAGTTGATACCACAGGTGTGTATTGGGAAGATTCTTGCGATACGATACATATCATGATAAAGGAACCACAAGGATATATTTGTAGTATTGTGAAGTACTTGACTCTGGTGTTGCAGAATTTTCAGACCACATGACTCTTGATGAAGTCGTAACTACTTTAATTTGTTTTGAAACCAATATATGCCAAAACATCGGCTTTAAAAGCTGCTGGAGTCGACTGTATCCTCTCATACTGAGTCATTGCACAATCTCACTCTTCCCATGTCTGCTGAGGAGGTAATATCTGCTGCCATCCGGCGGCACCGAGATTTAGTTGCAATACAAAAGGTAACCACGATATTGTATCGTAAATTTTAATTGTAAAAATAAAAATTGAATTACTTCTTTTTTTAAAACTCGATTTAACTCAATACAGTGTAACGTTATAATTAAAACCACTAGTTGACACCAATGATTTCAGAGGAGTGGTAGATACTAAACATATGGACAAATATTTGATTAAAGGAAGAGACCAATACAATGTTTTTAATTTTTTTTTATTGATTTATTATTAAATTTATAAAAAAAAATTAAATTGTTTATTACCGCATTTCTTTTTTAGCATGTATTTAAACATTGTTTAACCTGCAATGTGCTCAATTCTAATGCTGTAAAATATGATACTTGTGTCATTTGGCCCTGAGTTCAAGATCTTTTTAATTTATTTTTTTATTTCAAGATTTTTAGAGATCAAGACCAAGACATTACTTACTTACTTAATATCACACTTGGAAGCTTTAAAGGTGTGATCCTATAAATAAACCAAAAACGTTGTGTTCCTTGGTTTATAAAACTATACTGTGTATACTAATCCTGGCCTTTTCCCTGAAAGACTTTCACCAAATCAACCCACTCTGACCCTTTTGCCCTCAAGTCTCTTATATTGTTCTCAGTAACAAAATAAACATAAAGAGTGTCTTATTTTAGCTTCTACGACCCATATGTTTTTCAATGGTTGCCTGAGGGTTACAGCAGCTGTTGCATGAACGTGAGGTTTTAATGATTTAACCTTTTATGCCTGAATATCTTTCAATGTCTCTAAACACTATTACACTAAACCGTATTTTTCTTTATTTACTTTTCATTTTTCGATTACCACCAATGTTCCAAGTCCATGACTAGTTGACACCAGTTTAAGTGTGTGTTTGTGTGTCTGTGCATTTGTGCGTACATGGATTTTTTATGTGATTTAGATATTATTAGATATAAGATAGACTTTATTAATCCCTCTGGAGATCTTCTTCTGGAAATTAGGTTTCTAGTACACAGCAGACGATAGTAGGTACAGCATGTTTATTATAAGAAAGAACAAGAGAAAAGTGCAAATGTAAAGTGAATAGATCAAAGGAAATATCACAAAGACCTAAAGGATACAGACATAGAATATGATTTATTTAAAAAAGGTTTTGATAAATCCAACAAATTGGACTCACAAAGGTTTGATTAAAATACTCGGACGTCTGAAATTATTATAATAATAAAAGCACTCAAATGCAGTAAAATCATCAATCCTTGTCAGACAAATATTTCAGCCTTTCAAAAATAATGCACTGCAATTTTCAAAATGAATGAACGACCAAAACAAACTTGCAGCTCCTGCTCGATAAAAAGGAAAACGATTCAAGTCACAGCTTCATGTCGACAGCACAAGCAATAACCCGAAAAAGATTAACTATTGACCAACTCGCCGTCTGCAACATTTCATCTGCTTTACATTTATTAAATCAAAACATTGTTGATTTGACATTCCAAACCACTCTGTTGTGACATTTCCAAAATCACTTTTAATCATTTGCAGGGCTGACCGTTGCACCGCATGCTTCCCACTCCAGTTTATAAATACTGGTTTTGGTTACAAGTGGAAACATCCAACGTTACACTGCGGCATTATTCTTCTGCAGCCTCTCTTATGTTCTTAAATAATTACAACTAAAAAAATGATGTATTGAATGAGTCATCATTACCTCCACCACTAGTGTTTGTTTCTGCGTCAGTGATGGGGTGCACTGCCCTTTAATGGTCCTAAGTTTATTCATTATTTTTCCTCTGCTTTTTCATTCGTTAGCTAATGGCTACAGAGCTCATTCAGCTGCAGTGCTAAGGAGTTTACAGGACGAATAATGGCTAGTTTGAGTTTGAGAAGGAACCTAAATAAACAGACTCTTGTCTGGTGAATCAACTGACCTCTTGCATGGGTTTGTCTTATGTCGGTAGCTTACTTATATTAAGTGTCACAACTTAAAGAGACTACGGTATTATGATGTATGTTACACGGATGAGGAGGTTAAACCTGGTCAGTTGTCTGAGCAACTCCTCTCCTGAAAATAGATGACCAGATGTAGTGTATTTTTACTTTCATTTAAACAAGAAGACCAAGACAGGGTGTTTTAGCAAAAAGGAGTTAAAGCTGAAGGTTTTTAGGTAGAGGAACGTAAACATGGACAAAAGTTGTTTTTTTGCTTGTTGAAAAAAGTGTTTCTTGTGTTACAATGCTTGTAAAATTGGATCCCAAAAATGATAAGAAAAGCCATCTGTGCGTTTCACAACCATATTCTAAATGGTACATTTGAAGAGAAACGTCAAACAATGACTCAGTCACAAGAATACTAGTTATGGTTTTAGGGTGTTTTCCCACAGTATTGTTACGAAATAATAATCTAAAAAACAATGCTTGAAAAACTTGTTGTTCTCAAGATTTGGTCTCTTTCGTATCTCGATTCCCTTTGTTCTCCAGGGTCTCTCAGTCTCTGCGAGCGTCTTCCTCTATGTAATTATAGACGAGCCAACGACATTGACAATATCGATCTCCTTTGCAATCAGTTAGTGGCTCAACATTTTTGCTTGTGCACAACAAATCAGCAAAAACATTTACAATAACATCCCACTGTCACATTTCCAAAGTCATCAGTTATAGTTTAACTCTTTTTTTTTTTTTTCAAATCTCCTTCTTGACTTGGTTTGTCACAGTCTGACTACAAGTGTAACTGTTTAAAAAAAACAAAAAAAAACATCATTATCATGTTATTGCATATTTAATTACTGTCTTTCCAGATGGCCGATATGTCAACCAGACGAGTGTGCCATCTGACATCGGACGGATTTGGCCCGAAAAAGAAAGGTTTCTTGATTCTTCATTAAAAAAATGGTCTATTTTTTTTTCAAGTTCAATTTTTTCTGCTTTTAAATAAGATGTGATGTCAGCGATGTATCACCTGATGTGACCCAGAGTTGAAACGAAACCACGGTTTGTATCTCTGGCTGAATACTGGACATGTGCCGCTCTACAGGACAGACAAAGGGACAGATGGGATTCCGAGCACTTATTTTTATATTTCACCGAGTGGCACTTTGAGGGATTGCCCTCTAAAATACACCGGCAGCGGTTTGGCTAAGCCTCACGGCCATCGGTTCAGGTAGTGAGTGACAAGGTTATTGTGCTTTTTTTTGGTCTCATTATTGCAGATGAAGGCTGCGACGCTTTAAAAGTTTTTTTTGGTTTTTTTTAGGGCTCAATATTAGCGATGTTCAGTGGCATCCAAACATTCCAAATACTCGCTCTCTTCTCCCAGCTCGCTCTTCATCATCATGCTAACCCTGCGTGTTTCCCTCGGCAGGAGACGGAGAGGCTCATTGTTATTCCACGAGGGTCGGTTAAGCTCAGCCAAATCTGTCTCTGCTTTCGCTCCTCATTCCACATCATTCCTGTATTGTTTGGCTCACAGGAATCCAAATATACCTCATCTACAGGATCTGCTGTAAATGTGGGAAATCTTCGAGTGAAGTCTTCTCCCTGGGAATTCTTCTGATTTTAGTGGAAGCACCGTTATCAGGAGACGAAAGTGGAAAGACTTTATTCTGCTTTTTAAGGACGTCTCGGCTAAAACCATTCTCAAATAGAGAATTGTTTCGAGATATGAACAAAAAAAATACTGAAGGAGAATCTCCTTGAAGGAAGCATGTGCCTCTCCTTGAACGACCACATCTCATCAATTAGTAATGTCTTGTCTCTTCCAGTCTATCAGTCAGAAGCCGAGCTGCCTTGTATATAAAAACGCTCTTCTCTCTAACAACGACAAATCTTATCCTACTAATGCCTTCTGAGATGTTCCCTTTTCAAAGCTTTACAAGGCGAGGATGCCAGAACCCATTCCGCCTTTGACTTTTTATTTTGGTCCTGTGACTCCCACCGTCACATTCCGACGATCGGGAAACAAGTGAGAACAGTGATAGTTTTTTTTTCACTGGCTGCAATGAAACCTAATCCCATTTCACAGCTTCATTCAGCCGCGCCAGAATAATCACTTGATGAGAGTTGAAAGTGATTATCGCTGTTCACTCTTATCTCCGATGAGCACAGAGAATATCGTCCAACAGCTACAACAACAACCGCACGCCTGTGTGATGGAAGGCCAAGCCGGGGCTAGACATGTGGGGATGCAGACACACAAACAGTGATCTGGATGGATCCTGCGTGTGTGTTTGATGGATGCGAGCGCGTTTAGTCGATTCCTATGGATAAGTCATTAGAACGCGGGTCCACCGGCTCAGTTTGAACTTTTACTGCAGCCTGTTTCAGCATCGGAGGGGAAATAAAATGCTAATTAATTTGATCTAAAGTAGCTTTACCTTAAGTTAAAAGCACTTTTAATGGTGTAAATTAGACTTTAATAGCTAATCTTTGCTGTTGAAGAGAAGCTGTGTTAAGGTGTTATCGCCAAAACTAACAAGTAATTAACAGCAAGGATGTTTTTTTTCTTTCAATTTGTTTGTGATGGCCCTGAAGCACTAATAATAAACTATTCAAGAAGGCACTTGACACCAGTCGATAAACAAGTGTTTCTTGCGACAACTTTCCTCTTGTGTTGCATGGCGAGCTTTCATTCCCACTTTTGTGTTTGGTTGTCCAGAAATCTAACTTTTTCTGTTGAATCTTCAGTCAAGTGGCGTGACTTGCTGTTGTTTTTGTTGTTCATTGTTGTCCTGGATATTGTTGGTTTTGTGATGTTTAGTGTTTGATTACATTTTGTTTCGTCAGGTCTGAGATTTATTTAATAATTATATTCTAGTAGTAAGTAATTTCATAGATTCTACTTCATACACGTGAGACCCTCTAGCAGAGCTTCGCTGGTGGCTAGAGGGTCTCGAGGATATTCGTGAACACAGTTTTCTTTTACTCCGATAGATATTACTTTATTGATCCTGTAAGAGGCCCCTTTGGGAAATTAGGAAATAGCTTTTTTTTTGTGTTAAGAGACGAATTGAAGTTTAATGGGGTTGAACTGTTTAATAATATTTGTTGATTCCATTTGTGTAAATGGTTTGTGTATGTAATTTGTGTATTGTTGTCTCGTATGTGTTGTGTGGGGTTCCTTTTTTAAATGTATTTGTATTAATATTATTTTATTTACAATTATTATTAAAACTATATTGTTCATTATTTGATTTTCCTCTTAGCTTACATTCTTTGTCAAGATGTGTGTATTTTATTCATAAAAAAACTTCTATAAGTGGAACATTAAGGGAAATTAATGAATTAGTGTTTGTTTTCAAGGTAGTGTTGTGATGCAGGACATTGAGTGAAACATTAATTTGATTCTACTTCAACTATTTGTTGTGCTAATTTACCGTTGATGTTTTATATTCATATCATCGTATTTTGTGAATTATTAGTGTTATTAGTACTATTTTTTGCCGTTTGTTTATGTGTTTGACATATATAATCATCAGGCATGACACTATGTGTTGGGTTGTGTAGTTTGTAGTGTTTTTGAAATCATTTTAAGTAAATTGCTTTTTTGTTATTATTACATTTTGTCTTGAATAATGTGTTGAGTCAAGTCATTTGTTATTCTCGGTAATATGATGTGTTGTTGTGTTTATTCATTAGCAATCTGTTAATTCACCGTCATCCGTTACCCACCGTCATCAACCTGGGCGGACCTCGCTCATTTATACCCCCGGCGTCTGACGCTCCAGGAACGAGACCAGACTGCAAACCCGGGGCCTGTCATAGAGCCTCTAGATTTCCAAATGAGCGATGCCTCTTGCAAGTCACTACATCATCCTGCTGCTTTACGTTTCTTCCGTCGGCAACGGCAGGAAAATGAAGGCATTTCCTCACCTGATTGTCAGACATGACATAAAGAGAGCTCTTGTCCAGAGAGAAAGCCATGTCTCGGAGGATGGGTCTGCTATCCTTCATCACGGCCAGCGTCTCGTACAGCACGCCGGCCTCGCCGGTACCGTCCACCCGCAGCTGCAGAGACAAAAACACAGTCAGTGCTCGACATCCCAGAAATGGAAGTGGACCACACATGAACTCTGTCCTCTTGTTGTACCTCGGCTAGCAAGGACGTGAGACGCACAGCATTAACTTACCAGTTTATTCTCGTTAAAGTTGATGTAAGAATCTCCAGTTCTTTCACACTTTCATGAAACGGCTCTCAAGTTTTTTTGAAAAAGCTGAAGTGATGAAGATGTGTTTTGAAGGTTACATGTCGGAACTGAAACATACCATCGCACAGCTTCCCTGGCAGGACTAAATTCTGGACCGTCTGTTATCGCCTAAAATTGTTGAACAGCAATGACGTCCAGTCCAATAAGGGCTCACATTTCATTAAACCATACTTAAAGAAACATTGTATATTCCTCTGCAATTTTTTTTTTTTCACCAAAATCAGGCAGTTTAAATTAAGTTCCTAACAATAGTGTCACAACATTTAGAGTTTTGATTAGGTTGTCTTCGCTGTTTCCACTATAAATTACTTTATTACAAATAATAACAATAAATTATTATTTATTTTTTTTAATTGTTTTTCCTCCACCATCTTATCCTTACTTGTTTGGTGCATTCAACTGTGTGGGATTTGATACAGATTAAAATAAGGCTAACGATATGTTTAAATTCAGATTGAAGGCAAGTGCAAACTCCATAATCCACCTGAAGTAATATCTTCTGTCTTCCTATTCTCTCTTAAGTTTTTTTTTTTTTTTTTTTGTTCTTTTATTTGCTTTACTACTAATTTATATAATTTTGATTTCTATCTACTTAGATCTATCTTTTTCCTTTTTTTTTCAGACCCTGACTTACCAAGGCAACGCCTGTGTGACAGGTATTCCATACAATAGTATAATAGTTTGTCTTTAGGTTTGTACTTTATTTGTCTATTTTAATGCTTTTCACCCTTTTCACATCAGATTGCCTCCTCCAGGAAGGATCACTCTCTCTATATAAAGAAATGAATGGTTCATGAATGATTACAATATTTAGATTTTTATTTCATTGTATATTTTTCATTAAAGATGGTGACGTCCATTTGTTTTGAGCTGAAGTATGTTCATCAAATGTACTTAATAAAATATCATATTATTTCAATTGTAGCACTGTTGGTGTTTCAAGGGATTTGAGGATAAGAGGTTTATTATTGCAAGGTACGATCTCTGATGGAGGGAAAAGCCACCTTTGACATTAAGGCAAAAAAAACTCCTTCAAATTTGTGTTTTGTGGAACCTTTGGAGTGAGATGAATAACGGCTTGTGAAACCGAAATAAAGATATAACAGCGAACTAACAGCTTTATGCTTCGGGACAACTCAGTCAGACATGTAAACTCTGTTCTACTTCCTCCTTGCAAATAAAACGATTCTTAGAGTTTAAGTCAGTTTCCTAATGTGAGACTTATTAAATACACATCATATTCTGCTGTAATGACATACTTTTCTCGCCTGCTGACCATTGATTTCTTAATTATTTCCCAGTGGACACCAGCAGCTACAAGCTTCATTTTAGCATTCGACACCTCTCTGACCTGTGCTCCGGTGAGACCCCGCAACACGTTAGACCTACTGAGACTTTAATTGGAAACCCAAAGTGACAAAAGGACGGATTAAAGAAAGATGAATCTTCTTTTTAGTAGTCCGCTGGGCCGCAGAGAGGTCTGAACCCTCCGCCACCCCACCTCCGTGAGCCCATCGGAGGTTGCTGTCACGACTCAAACTCAGTTCCGAGACGTGTTCGGCGAGCTCAGCCTTAATTTGACTTTAGAACGACTTTCAGGCAGCAATCTTTTGGGGCTCATTAAATGCGAGCGCAGAACAGATGCCCACGAGTGAAGAGTTTTCGATTCTCTTCTCCCACCTCAGTCGACAAACAAGATGTGCTGTTGCAGTGAAGCAAACAAATAAGCAGATCTGTCTCTCTAATAAGTGGCTCACTGATGCCGACGCTGTCAGAAGCGCGCGCTGGCGGGGATAAGAAAAATGCTTCTGAGACCCGGTAGATGTGAGAATCCGTTTGGATCGTACAACTTCATTACGATCGACGCGGAGATTTATGGTTTTCTCAATAATGATTGTAAGTTTCTTGTGTATAATTTAACTTCACTGAATTATTGATGTTAAATTATTTTCCCCAGAAATGCAAGCAATGAGAAAACGTCAGTTCGGTTTTTTAAGAAGACTTTTCATGAATAAGAATTAGTTTTGTGTTGCTGAATTAAACATCGCTGTGAATGAACTATAAGACTGAAACACATTTCACACAGTCTTGACACTTTTTTTTTTGTTGTTGCAAGATCAGAGTCCATTTTATCCACCATTTGACTCAAATCTGTCCAACTTTGTTTGGTTAGAGGTGAGTCCAGAAGAAGCCAATCAGTGGAATAAAGTAAATATATACGGGAATGATCTTAACATCAGAGTTTCTGAGCTAATCTAGTAAATTAACAAACTTCAATTTCTGGGCCTCTTTGTTATTCTATTGGCCACATAGTTTTTTCTGTATAGCGAAGACGGGGGTGTGATTGACAACCGTTCTCTGCAACATTGTGCTTTCAACCATCTGTTGCAAATACAACAGCAGATGCTACGTGTTTTATTGTTGTATTATAAGCGGAAATAACACGTACACAGTGTTGAAGGAGTGTTATTTTTTGCCAGTTTAATTTCATTTTGGCAAAAAAGAAAATAATGTGTTGATGATAGTTGTTTTAGTTTTAGATATTCCCTTTTTTATTGACGCATATCCCTTGCAAGAAATGTATATTTTTCGGATCTATTTCAATTTTTTCTCAGGTTTTATTTTATTTATTTGCTTTATTAAAATCACATGTTCCTATTCCTTTTGTGTGACAAGGGTGGTAATGTTGTGTTTAATGCTATTTAACTATAGAAAAGAGCAGAAATGTGTGAAAAATTGTGTGAAAAGTTGCGACTTACTCAAAAAAACATTGTATCTATGATTTTATGTAAAAGAATAATTAAGAATCACATCCAAACATGTATTTTATTGTCTACAAATGACCAGTTTCTGCATTTTTCATCAGCTCATGAAGCAAATCGGACAAAAGAAGTCACCAGTTTCATAGATTGAGCCACAAGCTAACTTAGAAATAGCAACTTCTGGTTAAACATGAGCACTTGTACTGCCTCTTAGGAAACTCAAGGTCATTAATCTTATGTGAAATAATCTCTATTATTCAGGAGGAGAAATGTTCTTGTTCATCAAAAGAAATAGTTCCTCAAAAAGTGTTTTTTTTTTTTTTTAATCATTCTCTGGCTTTCATTGGATTTGATCATCTCCCTTAAAAAGCTGCGGAACAAGGCAAGAGTGTTGCATCATGGGGCGATTTCATTTTGACACAGCAACTGAATCGTCAGGAACGAGCGGGAAGAGCCGGACCGGAGCGTGATCGCTGGCGAGGAAGACGGCTCATTATCTTGGCAGGGCCCAGGTTGGGGGGTTTCATTAAAATTCTGGGGAGATTGGATCATTAGCCACGCGAGGAAATTGCACTGAAGCTGAATTAATTTCTCAAACACAATAATTACAATAAAAGCAGGGTAATGAGGAATCGGAGCAGAGAAAAGTAGAATTGCCAGGAAAAAAAAAAAAAGCATTTGCCATGTTATTAAGTCTCTGTGTGAATCCCTACGTGGGAAATTTCACCACCTTTTGGAATCAGATTCGAGGGCTGAAGACGTACGTGTGCGCCGGGCCGGGATTGTCTGGCGCGAGAATGCGTGGCTGGATGCTCGGCAGTCTCTCGACGGGGACAGTCAATCAATATAAACTGATTACATGACTGCTTCCCCTGGGCGAGCAAACTTCATCAATCAATCACGCCTCCAGCGCCGAGGCAGCTGCGTCTCTCGGCCAGAGCCGGCGAGATAGACACGCGGGCCTGGATGCTTTCCTGCTGCCGTGTTTGGAGCCGATGTCGGTCGTGTTATCATCGTTAATAAGGAAAGAAACATCATGGATTTCTTATCATGAGGCTACTTAGCTTAACTTGAAAAAAAGGTGCATAATAATTAAAAAAGTCATTTTTAATCATCTACTATAAATCCAAAGACTTGTGTCTAAAGTTATGATCATCATTTATTTTAAGAAGCGTTTGTAACTCGCGGAAAAAAGACAAAATCAAGTTGATTATGAATATTTGAAATATGTAGCTACTAGTGATAGCATTAGCCTGTGAATCTTCATACGCCAAAACACTGCTTTAGGTCTAGTTTACTCAACAAAAAAAAAAACTAATAAAAATGAGTGACACAAATATGATTGACATCGAACCGGTCCATTGTGCAGAACTAGGACCCCAGTCTTTGTGCAACGATCCGGTGAAGAAAGATCGATATTCCTTCTTGAATCTTTGGTCACAAACACAAGATCATGGACACGAGCTGTTTGGATTCTCTAAGAGGTAAGATGAGGAGCTTAGTCATTAAAGTGATTAATTTAGCCAAAATGCAAATTTCACTCATTTTGTACTCGCCCTCATGTCGACTAAGGGTTGGGATTCTTTTCAGAGTAATCTCTTCCTTTTCAGAGTTATTGACAAAAATACTATGTTAATTTTAATAAGATATTTGCGCCTAGTTGACAAACTTCTTTCAAAAAGACACTTAAAAACATCCAAATACATACTGCTCATCTGTAATGTCTTGTATTGAAGCCTCGACGAGAAGAATTGTTTCAGAAGAGACTAAAAAAGTTGCTAAAAACAGGAAGTACTCCGGGAATATCATAAGTGCTTTCTAGTGTAGACATTAGTCTGTTACCCGAAATAATCCCAACCCTTAGTCGACATGAGGGTGAGTAGAAAATAAGTGAAGTTTGAATTTTTAAGAGGAACATGGGACCCTTTCTGGGGGCGGTGTTCCTGGTATGTCCAGCTAGAAGGAGGGTTGAGAAGACCCGGGACTATTCAGATTTGGAAAAGGTTTCTCTGAAAAGGGAAGTCTCTTAATCTTTATTACATTTTTTCCCCTTCAATCCAACCTTTTTTATGTTATAATAGATGTTTACAATAATTGGATTAAAACCTAAAACTTTTCATAAAACATTTTTGTTCTCATGTCCCTATTGTATACTTGGAATCAAGTAAATAGGTACAAAACATGGTGCTCTTTTCGCTAAAAATTCCAGCCCAACTGGAGACAACTCTGTTGTGTTGTTTCTTCAGGATAACATGTATTAAGTAATGGTGTAGCAGACACTCAGAGATCTGGACCTGGTCAACAACTTTGCCGAACAATACACTGTTCTTCTGGCTTTTTTTTTTGTTTTTTTGCCAGGTTTGTCCATTTGTTAGGAGTCGCATTGATGGATGACACTGACCAATCAGTGGCCGGCAATTTAATGCCGGTTCAGAATAGTTACTAATCTGCTTCCACGTGGAAACGCAACACAATCTGTAGAGTTGAGTTCACGTAACAACGTCATCACTTGTCTTTATTTCAGTGCTGGTAAAATAAGAGCCAGTGATGATAATAATGTGGTGGTGTTGAGCTTGTACTTTTGCTGATTAACTACAACATGGTGGTCAAAAAGTTTTCAAACATCTTAAACAAACTTTAAAGTAAAAAACTGTTCCTAGATTCAATTCACACCCTCAACCTGTTCTAGTGAGAATATTGTGTTGCAATGTTGAGACGGTTGAACCCGGTTAAGAGTCTGAGCAACCCATATCTACTTCACTGACACGTCAAGTCCTTTAATGGTGTCTAGTCGGACATTTACTGAATCTGACTTCCTGTTTGAGTCTTTAGCAACAAGCCAAGGTTTCACACAATTTCACTCTTTCACAAGGACTCACGAGTCTTTCCAGAGGTTTTGCTAGGTCGAGCAGCAAGTTTAATTCGGCAACTCATGATGTTTTTATACGATTAGTTACCCACAGTTTCAGATGTTAGGCTGGTTAACAAAAGTGTTTACTCATCTCTACTGTTGTCCAGAGCTGTAGATACAGATATTCCCATCATTCTTCTCCAGTCGTGTTGATGCTGTGTCGTTATTGTTCTCATATATTTCATCTACCTCTTAATAACAAGTTTCCCTCGCTGAAGATTGTCGATAATAAATCCTCCATCATGAGAATTATCCATAAAAAAAAAAGAAATCTCTCCTTGTTTGTCTTCTTCACGTGCCCTCACTTCTCCTCCTCCGCCTCTTCCTTCGATTTGTTCTCTCCTACCGCAGTCCCATGCCGGTTTACATTATATTTTCCCACACTCTGCATTTCATAAGACAGAAACCACAAAATCGGTTTGTCTAATCTGTGGGGAAACATTGAACTTAAGAAAACCCAGCGCTCGCTGGGAGATGAGGAGGATTTATGACGAGCAGCATGTTGGATTTTTATATTTGATATTTCTTAGCATCAGGATTGACTAACAATGTCTGATATTAAATGGTCTTTATCATGAAAGCCATGCTGACCAGGTGTTAACCATGAGGGAACAAAGCTCATCCCCGACGTCTGCTTAGAGCTGCAAGGCGCCGAGAGAAACGCTCGGCCGTAATTGGTTTTATAATGAAGTGACACGTAAACACACACCTGCACACAGAGATATGTCTGCTATTGTTCTCAAGCTCATATCGCTGAATGAAACGTCAGAGTGGGGAGTTTTGGTGCAGATATTATTGTTAGCCTTTTTTTGATTTACCATAATATAATCTGTTTCTTCAATAAATAACAAATATAGCGTTTGTTTTTTATTTACTTTAAATTGAGTTCCATTTTTTAATAATTATTCATTTTTAAATATTATATTTTGGTTACGTTACAATGCATCCTCCATTTATCGGTTTCTTTTAAAATAATTTATCAACAAATAAAATAAAAGTTTAATTGACATTCTCTTTATTTCAGATTAGCAAATACACTTAATAAATACGAACAAGATGATATCTCAGGGTTTTTTTTATTATTATTTGTTGTATTTAAATCTAGATTTTAAGATTTAGTTAAACTTTCAGACATAACTAATCATTAAAACAAAAGTTTTATAAAAAAAAATACAAAAAACATTTATGTGCGAACTGGTAATAAATAGCTTACAGACTGGCAATGGTCCACAGACTGGGGGTTACACAGCATTGTCAGCAACCAATTGAATATTTTATTAATTGCTATTACAAAATAATACTATTAAATAATAATGGTTTGTATTTTATGGCATCAAAAAATCTGTTTATTTGGTAAACTGCGTCAGTAACAAGGAGAAATAAAATGAAGATGAAATATATCCTAAAAGGTAAAGAAAAGAGGATTATTTGTTTATATTATTTTCTTAATATTTTCTTGAAAAATCTTTGTATTTCCTGATGTAAATTACAGTTGACAAATAACAACCAGATCACATTACTATAGTATAAGTATTTCTTTATTAGTGTTATTTACATTTTATTTTAAGATTTATGTTTATATTCATGAAGATTCTTTCAATTTCAGTTGTTTGTGTATCATTTTGTGCGTTATTTTAACAACCTTGTCAGCATCCTAATTAATATTTTATTTATTGCTATGACAAAATAATACCATTGAAAATTACATCATTGCATCTGATTTATTGCATCAAAACATCTCTTTAGTTGGTGGAGAAATAAGTTATTTTCTTTTTGTGTTTCTCTGTGCATTCATTTAATTTGCTGACTTTTCAAATGACTTTAATCAATGATGTGATGAATAATCATCTTCTATTAACTTTATTATTATACTTTTTTGCAAATGCATCTTTTCAATTGTCCAATGCATTATTCTAAATGAAAAATTAACAACTGCACAATCATCAAAGTATCAGTAATGATTAAAAGCACATCCTGAAATATTTGATCAGAAACCTAATTAAATTTTGCTTTGCTTTATTCAACCTCATTCATCTATTTTAATGTTTATTTAACCATATATTCTTGAACATTTTCTTGTGTGTCTTGGTCCCTCTCTGCTCTGTTCATTATCCGAGTGAAATATAGAAGCACCTTCTCAGACAGAACTCTCTTTGTGTGGCTCTCGTCATGTAACGGAAAAACCAAACTGACTCTGCACTTCCACATGACCTTGTTCTCCGTCTTTTCCCACCGTCTCAGCGAGGACGGGAACTGGCATTCTATCTGTAAATACTGTTTAAGCTAATAACACTGAAACTCTTCCTGCTGTGAACCCACAATGGATACAAACAAGCGGCTCAGTTTGGCTTTCACAAACAACGTTTGCAACCTGAGACCATCTACTTTTAACCAAAGCAACTTCCCCTTCTACTCTACATTTGGCTCTGAGATCGCTCCGCTGCTCCCTTAAATCTGTGAGAGCCAAGAAAAAGCCAAAAACCCAGACTTCTAAGATGTCACTCGGCATTAACAGGCTTGTGATCCAGCCAGAGGAGCGTTTACATGTGGGACGGATTCTTCAGACACAAAGACTTGGGAGACTCTTCCACCCTTCTGTCGGTGCCTGCAGACCACAGA
Source organism: Callionymus lyra (assembly GCF_982586985.1). NCBI lineage: Eukaryota > Metazoa > Chordata > Actinopteri > Syngnathiformes > Callionymidae > Callionymus > Callionymus lyra. The sequence goes on from NC_141827.1 coordinate 27,667,693, forward strand.
ACAGATCATCGCTATCGTCAAACACTGTCCATATGTGAGCATCAAGTCAAATTCAGTGAGCACGCCCAAGCATATGGATAATGACCCGGGAGGCAACCCCGGCATCAGTCCAACCAATCATGTCCTGCATCTGTCACTCTAACAAGTTTCCGTCCGTCCCTGAGGACTCGCCTGTCCGACTCTCTTTGAACCAGACACAAGGAGGTCGATTCATTGTCGTCTCTGCTCTTTTTGTCGTTTGAAAATGTGTGGGGTTTTAAAAGATTTGAACAGTTGAAGAAAAAAGGGTTCTGGCTTACATCCCTAAAACAATGAAATCTAAATAAAGTACTTGACTCTGGTGTTGCAGAATTTACAGACCACATGACTCTTGACGAAGTCATACCTGCTTTCATTTGTTTTGAAACCAAAATGTCGAAACATCAGCTTTAAAAGCTGCTGGAGTCGACTGTATCCTCTCATCCTCAGTCATTGCCTGGATCTCAGGCACAATACAGGGTGCTCTCTTCACTACAAATTCCTGCCCAACTGGACACAACTCTGTTGCGTTGTTTAGTAAATTAATAAATACAATTTTAATTAAACCGGAAATTCTTTAAACACACATATATATATATTGAACTGTTAAATAACTATATAATAATAACAAATAATAAAGGGAATAAGCCAATATAAGTAAAACATATTCAATAATCAATAATTCTCACACCACTACTATATATTGTCTGTTAAAATTACACATTATATACATAGAAATACCTCTTATAACAGTAACAAAATAAATAAACACAATAGGTTTCAGTGATTGTTTTATTATTTTGTCTACTTTAGCCACTGTTTTCACAGTATAGGGTTAAGTTGACCTAAATCGTATTTCACCAGCACATGTAAATATTTTATACTTTTTTGGACAGAAAGAACCCTGACTCTTTTTCATGACCCCAGAGTATTAATTTAAGTCAATTACGTCACAGATAATTTAAGTATTTTGTAAAAATGCTCTGTTGTCGAGCAAAAGAAATATAAACGTTATAAGCGAGTCTGCAACAGCTTTGTTTGCTTCCTTCGAGCTATTTGTTCCCATAGAAATTCATTTTTCAGGTTTTCGCCAAGGTCAGTGTCACCCAAGATAAACATTTATCTTCAGCGTTCTGTGCAAATCGGAGAACAAAACAGCTGTCAGGAGGTCGAAACACGTTGAACTGCATCTATAGATGTAAACAGACTGTGAGATGAATGGATTTTGGCACTTTTTCTTGACAGTTCCCGAGGCCCGACTGGATATACTGACACGGCAACAGAAGGGCCAGACAACTGTCCACCTTTAAGCTTGAGCGACTGTGCATATGGTCCGATTGTGCACGACAGTCGCTGCTCATTGATTAGTGCGTGTATCCATCATGGCTCCATGAATGCTAATGCGAGAGCGAGGGTTGAGCCGAGTCGCTAATGAACACAAAGAGCTGGGAGGGACAGAGGGCAGGGGAGGTCTTCGACGGGACATGACTATTCATTCGTGGCAACAATGTGAGACTTAATGATTTTAGCTGCTCCAGCGGCTTTTGTTTCGCCACTAATACAACACGGTGAGCATATCGTGGTGATTTAGGGCAGCAGCTGATGATCCAGGACACATTTAGAGAACCATTCAGACACAAAAAGGGACAATTTGCCAGTTAACGGTTGTTTGTTTCGCAACCATGTTTGTCAAGATCAAAGCAACAGAAGCACATGGAGAAAAAATGCACATTTTCATCTTACAAAAAGTACAATTTTTCATCTCCAGTGAATTTAGCTCCTGGTCATTGAATCTAAAAAACTGAAAATGAAGTTTCCGTGATGTTTGCAGTTGCAAAAATAATATTTTAATATTTTAACTAATGTGAAATCTCTCCTGACTCACTCACATGTTTAAAATATGTTAAAGTCTTCCTCTCTAAGATGCAGTAAGTCCTTCATCATGAACATCGTTTTGAACTCATACTTTATAAAGTTCTTCCTCGTCTGAAATCTGGGTGAACGAGAGGTTATGAGAGTCCATTATGGCGTAATAATGGGTTCGCTCCCTACTCTAGCCAGGTGTATTCACGCCCTGCTTTAATTATACAACGAGTCCCTTGGAGATGGAGACTTGCAGGATTGATGACACATGGTGAAAATCCTTAATGCTTGACTTATCACAGCAGAGTGGGCGTGGTTGGTAATGTGATTTAATCTGCAGAAACGTTTTCATTTTCTAATGTAAATATTTTTGTACAAACAGACACATACTGATGAGTAAAATAGAGATTTGTTGGGGGGGTTGTTATACAGTTGTAGCCTTCTAACTATGATAAAAAGTCAATAAGCCCACTTTTTGTCTCGACCCCTCAAGTGAACTCAGCATTACAGTTGCATGCATTTAGTGTATTTCTGTCATCAACAAACATGCCATGCATTCATTAAAAAGTTTTCTGATTTCAGTCATCATTAGTGAGAGCTATAGTCCAAAGAAACATATTTTATAATTTAAATATTATAATTAAAAAACAATATTTTTATTTACCAACCATACATCAAGTTGTGCGCCAGTCTATTTCATCTGTCATCTCCTCACGTTCATCAATGTATTCGCTCCAAGGCAGTAAAACCCACAATGTCTACACTGGTTGAGAGCAAGTCCATATTCTGCCTTCCTTTTATCTGTTAAACGCACTTTCTGAGGCAATAGGTTTTAAAAGTTCCATTGAGCCTTTGATCAGTAGATATCGTTGCTACTTTTGATCTATGACAAGCACCGGCATTCTGTGTGTGTGATCAACTGTCATGTGTACTTCCAACTTCAGGAGGTCTGCCTTCTTTTCATCCGGTGTCCCCCGGGGTCGGCAGATGCATTGACAGGTAAACTACCCAGATGTTGAGCTGTTTGATGTCACTTTTTTTTTCAGGCCACCTGACAAAATGTTTTGAAGTGACATCGTCCAGATCTCCAATTTCATTTGCAACCATTGATTGAATGTGTCTTGCATTTCTTGGTTTCTCTCAGACTGACTTCATTTTTACCTGATCTGACCTTTGGGTTGCTTTCAATCATCGTGCTTAGCTTCAAAACTGTGATGCCAATTACAGTCAAGATGCATTTCAGACCAATCAGAATGTTTCTGTAAAGTTTGAATCCATATCCCTGGTGGTCTGTCAAGGACTTTAAGTTCGTCCTAAAAACCTTGGACGAATCTCCGTTTGATTTTAGAAGACCAAACATTCTTTACCATTACGCGATCCGACCTTAACAAAGGTCAAAACATATTTTGACTGGCTTTCAAGCCAAAAGTCAAATGAAGAAAATAATAATAACAAGAAATATCTGGTTTGACTCTGAGGCCACATAGAAAGCATGGGCCGAGCTTTCCCCAAAAGTCCACCTTACCAGATCCTCCAATCTATCCGTCACATGTGCTTTTGTGCTGTGTAACAACCGAAAGAAAATCAGCACAACCTTCAGCCACGTGGCAAACGTCCAAGCCACAATCCCTCCAGCTTGACCACAGTCTCCCCTCAGTCTCCATCTCTGCCTCCTCGAGGACTCTGTTTCCTGCTCTCTGTTTCCTGTCCTCCTCCGTGCTGCCTTTTGGTCCCTTCCAATCATCCCTATTGTTTGTCAGGTTCCCATGACCCACCAACAAAAAGCACTGGGAAAGTGGGGGGGTTGGGGGGGTTGGACTGGGAACAATTCATGCCACTCGTATGGTCTTGATTTTCCTGACCGCAGTTGAAGTCACTTAGTCCACATGTGCATTTTTTTTTCCATTTGTGTGACCAAGACAGGGGAACGGGGGAACAATAAGAGCTAGAGGGAAAATAAATAAAGCTCCAGATTTAACATTTCGACTTGGAGCTTGTGGAAAACCTGCTATAATATAGTTTCTGATGGAAACACGGATCACAGTGAACCCTTCAGGTCCCGACATGCCCTCATGAAATTTCCCTCAATTTAGCCTTAAACACACCTGTGATAGTTTCAATCAACTGTCCTTTCCTGGCCACCTCTGAAACTGACATTCTGTAAAAGTCTGACTCGTTTAGTCGTCCACGGGAGAATGTTCTCACCAGGCCGACTCTCATCCATCTGTAATGAATTCTCTATTTGCAAATGAGAGTATTTGACTGGCTTTATTTGCCCGGAGCTTAACAATTCAACCCATCGCTGGAAAAAGTTGGCAGCAGCAAAGATAATATACGAGTCGGTTCTCGGTTCACCTGGCAGTCTGCTATCACGGCGAGTTCTTCAGATTTGTAATCCTTCCTTCTTGGATTCACTATTGCTTTTGTCACGTTCTTTGTCCTGTATGAATTCAAAACATCTCTCAATATGTCAATGTTTCAAGTGTGGCTGTTTTTACTAACCTAGAGGAAAGCACTGACGCATTGCATGCCTCCGCCAACGGCCTCATTTAACATGACTTTATAAAAACGTGACCTATAATCTATATTCTATTCAAATGAAATGATTCAAGAATTGTAGTCCTTGACTCTCATTTGAGGATTTAACATCTAGTGTTTAGTGACTGCTAGTCCTTTGATCGCTACCTAGTCCACTGGTTCCCAATTTTGGAAAAAAGCTTTAAAATAAATAGATGAATACGAAGAAAAATACATTAAACACGACCAGCTAAAACAAAAAACATGTAGAGTTTGTCTAATATTTGACATACAAATACATTTCACACACACGAAATGTAAATGAATGCTAACATCGATTTTTCAAATAGGTCTGTAAAACAAAAAGTGCTAAAGTCTACAAATTGCTGAACATTTTAACGGAATATGTTATTTGGGTCAATATCATTAAAGTAAATGTTTTATTCAAATATATACTTTGAATTGACCAAATTGATGTGCCAAGGTATTTTTTTATAATTATAAAGTAAAGAAATCTCTACATATTTTGTCACTTGAGTCATAATTATAGTGGATTTATTGTATTTTTTGTTTTGTTTCCACCAGACACCATTTGGAGGAAGAAATACAATTATAAATGATGCTTCAAAAAAATCAAATTAAACCTTTATAGAACTAGAGTAAAAAAGTGTTTGTTAGTTTGTATGTTTTTACCCTATTTTAAGCCATTTGCACCAGAACAATCCATGAAATAAAAGCATCAATATCTAACCACATCTTAATTTGCCTGTTTCCAACCAATTCTGAAAGTTTTATTGACATATTTTAACGTTTGTTTTTTGTTGACAAATTAACGGATCAATATCCGCGCCACCATTTGGTAGAAAGAAATTTCTTTGTAAATATTGCTTCAAAAAGCTCTCAAGGAACGGAGATGGATTATGAGATAAATAAATAACACCTTTTATTTGAATTATCCTTCAGCACGTCAGGTTTGGTTCCATTCATTTCCTGGTAGGGTTGAGATTTAACTTGACGCCACCGGGGGTTCCTGCTATGAAAGGTTAGCATTTCATCGATATAGTCTTCAAACTGCCCTCGCTTTATTATCATCACCACCATCTGAACTGGACTCTCCACCACTTTTATACCTTCTAAAGTCTTCTTGTCGTTTCAGTCCCTTCTATAAGAAATCCCCTTTGTTCACCTGCCGGCACCCATGACATCATCCGCCACCCTGCGACGTGTCCGGAGCGAAAACCATCTTGACTCATTATTCGTCTCACGGTATATATATCTGAGCAGCATCCGCCTCCCCGCTGCTCAGCGTCACACAGAGCCCCTGAAGATTATGTTACTGTGCTCAACAGAAACATTTCCTCTGAAAATCAATTCCACTCAACACCTGCTATGTGTTGACGCTGCCAGGGGGTACGAACGACGAAGGCTTCAGTCGGCAGTCTATTTGTTTTCTGGGTTTTTTTTTTTTTTTCAAAGCCTGCGTTGAAGCAGGAGGTCGGTAATCCATCGTCTACAGCAAATGGGAAAAAAAATCTCTCAGCTAATGGTTAGATTGTCATGAAGAAGTTGATGAAACTAGAGCAGCAATACCGTTAATTTAGTACAAAAGCTGTCGGGCAAAAATTAGACACGGTTTCGGTGAGAGAGCATTTGTTTCGACACCTCCGATTGAAGATTGTGAGTTCATCTTCTGCTTGTTGTATCATCATTAGGAAGATATCATATTGAAGACTTACTGAGTCGTCCGGAAATGAAACAGCTGATTAGTAGGAGTGTGTATTGGCAGGAATGTGGCGATACGTATCACAACGATACTAAATATATTCTGTAAATATACAGTAGGAAGAAGGATACATTTGTAGTGTTACACTATCTACAGAACACTCTTGAAGAAGGCATAACTATTGTTGTTTGTTTTGAAACCAAAATATGTTGAAACATCAGCTTTAAAAGCTATTGAGACAGTATCCTCTCATCCTCAGTCATCACCAGGATCTCACAGGATTTCAATTTATTTTTAGTGGCAGGAGGTTTCATTTCAATCCAAAAAATAAACACATAAACAACATAAAAATGTTTTTATTACACATTTAAGATTATAGAATTATTTTAATCTAAACTATTTTTATTTAATAGTTTTTTAATGAAACCATTAACAAAACTGCATTAAAACATGAAATATAATTTTAAACTTCTGTCTTGTGTTCTGTTAAGGTTAAGTTTATGTATTCATAATGTGATGAATGATTTGTAATATACCGTATAAGTTCTGTTCCCATTGTTTACTGCTTTTATGTTTATGAGTTTTTTTCTTTGGCTCTTGTGTTTTATTATTTTTGTTGTTGATTTTTCGATTTTGTTGTTCCCGTATCTCTTGTTAAAACATTTCTATGACATGGGTGTCATGCAGTGTTCTGTCGTTGTGAAGGCACTGGCTTTGAAAGGAGTTTTCTTATTTTTTCTTTTAGTTATGAGAAGACGTCTTTCTACTCAAGCTTTTGAGTGTTCTAGCAAGCGAGCGGTGGAGTGTGTTGGTGAAGCCGATGAGCTGTTTCTGATGGTCTTCCACTGCTCGTCCTCCATCTCAGTTATTCTCTAACAACTGCCTTGAGTTCTGCATGCATCACCGACTTCCACCTTAAAGTGCAAACATGTTCAATCAGCGTCAAAGATAACGACTTCTACCTGGATTCACCTCATTAGCGAGTGTGAAAAAAACCCTCTTTTGTGTTCCCGGGGAACAGGCTCTAGTTACACAGATCGACCTTTGCAGGTGACGATAGAAATGTCCTGTTTTATTTGAAACAAGAGTAACCTAATCAGAGGACGACGATGACGGACACGTCCATATGCTGCATGTAACCAGGACTTTTCAGACGGCGTGACCTTTCACCCTGGATACACCCTCTCCGTTGCGGCTGTGACCTTTGTAACGGCCCCGCTGCCACGATGATCCGCTGATGGCATTTATTGTCATGGACCGTTTCTAGCAGGGCTGTCCATTTGCCGGGTGATGGAATAGGATTGGAGCGGCGACCTCGTGCTCTTTAGGGGGCTCCTGAGAGTCTGAGTCGTGGCGGTACATTTTGTCAGTGTAATGAGAAACTTTGGCCTCTAGACATTTAGCACTTAAAGCAGAAATTATGGATTTTCCTTCCATTCCTCGGTTTGCTGGTCACTTTTTTGAAAAGCATCAACACAATTTCTGCTCATGAGAATTTCTATCCTGGAATATGTGACCTTTCCATCCGTGACTGAATTCTGGTTCATATTTTGTTGAAGAAAATGTTTTCACTCACAGTTTATTGCTGATATGTACCTGTTGCTTAATTGTTTCCAGTAGTAGCACGTTTGAATCAAGTATTATCATTCAAGCTTTGCACTTAAAAGCGTAAGAAAACCAGTTGTTTGATTTATATAAATACTAGCTGAAGTAGCCGATGTAGATTTTTTTTAAGATAGAATAGAAAATGTCATTTAACATGCTGGGTGCTAGCGTCTTTTTTCGGTTGATCACATTAGATTCCGAAAAGTGACGCAAAGTCCATCGACAGAGCATTTCATGGTGGTCGTTTTGAGTCCAAGAAGAGCTCTGTAGGACCCCTGTAGCACCCTTGAACCTGACTCAAGTGCCCTTTATAAATGTTTATATCTTTTTATTGAATATGTTACAGTAGTTTCCTACCCTTCCAAGTCCAACCCCCTTTAATCAGACTCTCCCCCCAATATCACACCTCCAGAGCTGCGTGGCATCATTTTGAAATAATACTTAAAAACCAGTTAAAAACAAAATGTGCAAATAAACCTTGACTCTGTTGATGACACAAGACAGTTAGATGCAGTACACATGCCGAGCCAGTATGTGGGGGTTTAATACTATCCAAAACAACAAATACATTTTATCTTTGTTACTTACAGATTGTTTAACAAATGCAAATTTGCTAGTGAAACTGTTTTCACATACTGGTTTGAAAAACTTTACTCCAAATATTAAGCCTTATTTCTGACATGTTCCTTCATTGAGGGCAAGAGCATGTTTTTATTTTATTGTGATTTACGAAAAAATGTTTTGATTAAGGTCAACATCTGTTGTCGTTCTTGTGTAGTAACAATTCTATTTCATGGGGACGTTGTCAATGTGGAGGGCGTTAGAGGACATTCAAACAGTCTAATAAATAATTTGAGTTGATGATACAGAAGGACAGAAAGTATCCTTCGTTATATCTTTTGATTGTGTAGATTTTTCGATCACGTGTGGTGACAAATCTCTCTCGCTTGATGACGTAATCCCGCATCTATTGAGGTTAGATCTGCTTGATTTGAGACTAAGGAGCCGAGGAGGGACGGAGGGAAGACTACGTGCTCAAGCTGGTGTGGATCCACTTTGCCAGTGTGAGTTAAATTGGAAGTATTGACGAGTCGCCATGCTTTCAGTGTCGTACTCCACTTGTGTTCTCTACTGTACGGTTAGAACATTAGCAGCTCAGACGACTCTTTTGATTAGTAATTCAAAGAAAAATCATGTTAATTCTAGTTTAAGGATTAGAAAGCGTTACGAGTTTAAGCCTCCTTTCGGCCGTCATTCAAATGTTTCACCGGTTTTCTTCAGAAATTCATCAACTGATCCGTCCGGTTGGAGGTTATGCCGAGGTCGGCGCTATTCACCACTTTATTTGCTGCTTCTTTTTCGTCCTCTCCCGATATTGTCTGCCCGTCTTTGTCCTCGACGGCTCGCCAAATGAAAGAGCTGATGCTATCTGAGCCCTGAGTGTGTCCCTGCGTGTGCGTTATTGTTGTTATTGTGCGTGCACTCGTGTGTCAGACAGATTGCTCCTCATAAGACTGAAGCCCCCGGGCTGATGTCACAACAGTCTTCTCACACATCTCCTCAGTCAGCTGCCCTCCTATATGTCGGCTACGTATGCGCCTGCAGTGAGAGCCAGTCAGCTCTGTTGGATCAACAACCAAATTCACTGCAAATATTTTCATGATCCGTCATTTCTGCATCTGAAACATGACGGTCGATCCGGCGAATAAGCTTCACGAACGTCTTGGAGGTCGCCTCATGACTGCAGGCCCCTGATGTTCAACACTATTACTGTTGCTGTGGACTTAATAGAAGGCAAATTGACTTCCTTAGGATCTCTTTGTTCTCCGCACAAGCACAAAATAGCAGCCTGTTTTATGTATGGTTTCTGAAGAAGTGTAGTAGCGTGTGCGTGCGTACACACAGTTAACAATGTAAAGATACATACTGGCTTTAATCCATTTTTTTCACTTTTTTTTTAAACAAAACCAGTGATATTTGCAACACTCCTCATAGCACGCAACATGTGACAATACTTCTCTCTCTCTTTCACTCATCCAACTCTATCTATATCTTTATCTATACATTGGAAAATGCTGTGTTATTTTTTGGGAAACTCAAATATTTTAGTGCCCTGACTTTGAATTTTCATTTTCTTATTCAGCAACTTTAAAACAATATTGAATAAACAAAAACACTTTGCGAACACAGCTATCTTAAAGATGCTAAAATGTTTTTTTGTTTTTTTTTGTTCATCTTGGTATAGTATGGCAGCTGTTAGATAACATACAGGTCAAAGAAAAATCCATAAAAATAACTTATTGTTTTCCAATAGTACTCATTGGATCTTAGTAAAAATCCTTTTTCCAGTTTTTACTTTCTTTCATTTTTTAATTTTCGATTCATATGCAAATATACAGTTATTTTACGCTAAGCTAGTTTCGCATTTTTTGTTAGAAGTTTTTTCCCCATAGTTCTTGTTTTTATTCTATTCTATTCTATTATATTCATTAAGTACAATAAATGTATTATTGAGACATTTGGGAACCTGATTTGCTTCCTTTAGAAAGAAAATAAAAGCTAGCACCAAAGACGCACAGAAGTACTAGCTAACAGGTCAGAATGATACATGTTTTCTTTTAGGTAGAAAATATTGATCAAGTTAGGTTTTGTTAAAACATATAAGTACATTTGAGACTTTGTGTCGGTTTTATTGACCTGGAATTGGTTTAATGCAAAGTATATTAAACTAGCGAATAAAAAAACTAATTTGGTTTAATTGCTATTGATGCTAATGCTAAAGACAAATGAGTTATTTAAGAAAATGTTGAATGGACTTGTATTTGTTTTCATACAAAGGTTTTACTCCCAGATGTGATTCTCTGTACTGCCCGCTCGAATCACAACTGAACAGACAGTTATTTCATCCACCATCAAAAATACCCATTTCTCTGCCTTGTCGAGGACATTTTGGCGACTCAAATAGGCGCATGAGATAAAGATTCGAAATAATCCAACATTAAAAGTCTCATTATGTTCCCCGGCATGTTAAAATGCAGCTGTTTCAAGTCTGTGGAGAGGCTGTTCAAAGTCACTGAAGTGGCTTCCAGGCACTTTGTGACGTGAAAAAAAAGAAGAAAAAGTCCATTAAGACATTCTTGAATAAGAGGCACTTCTGCTGCATAATTTCCTGTTACTTACATCCAGAAGCCGTTTTGAAGAAACTGACGCTCGCTGGAGTTTTTGGTACTTATGGACAGACATTTGCATGTTTTTATCTCGTCCGAGAGTCAAGGTTAAAGCAGAGAAATATATCGCGTGTAATTAATCCTCACCTATTCATGGGAATAAAGTGTCTCCTGAACAATGGTGTTCAAAAAAAATTGCAAGTCCAGCTAATTAAAAGGGATTATGGTTTTAATAGGTGTCAGTGGATTACAGACGATTGTTATATAAATGTACCGTGATGGTGATACGACACATTCATTTGTGGTGAATCTCTTCTTTCCGTCATTTAGCACTGGCATGAAATGAAAGAAAAGAAAAGACAAAAAATCATAATCCAGAGATACGATAGGAGATTACAGACATTTTCCCGACTCATATTGGTTGATTCATTTTGGTCTTTATAAATGTGGAACAATAGGAAGAAGATGTCTTTGCTAATGTTGCCAAACAGTGGACTAATGCCTACATTAAAGAGACACTATTTATTAAGATGAGTAAAATTTACTTTTATTTTGGCTCAGCAAAACAATGGAATTCTATGCCTGTATGTATTGGTTAGATCTGTAGTGATAGCGTAGATTTCCTCTCACAAAACTGGTGAGAAGCCAAACTCAAAAAAAAAACCTTGTAAAAACAGATGTTTTCCTCATATATATTATCGTCTCATATGGGCCAGTACTGCCTCCATGTTGGTACAGAAGTTTTCCTTACTATTTATTTATAAAAGGTCTGGAACAGTAGTGCTTAAAGTACAGCACAGGGGCTACTTGTGGCCCTTTTGCAGATTTAACGTTGGCCCCTGGCCTTACGAACTGTATTATTCAACTGTATCATATAGAATTCACCCTTTTTAAAATTTTGAAAATAAAATGTTTTGAATGCGACACAAAACTTTTCTAAAAATATCCCAAGAGTGGAAAAATCATTGTTGAACTGGATAAAGATATGATAATTTCATGTTTTAAACATCTGATACGATATATATTTCCATACACTTATAGTGTATGTATAGTTGTAACGATTTAAGGGAACATTGAGTTTTAAGGACATCTTGTGTTTGTTCCACTCGCTTTTGGTTACATTTTTGGAACTGAAAGACTAAATATAAACAATGTCATCTTTAAAAGCAGCTGGTGCTGGCTGTATCCTCTTATACCTAGTCATCGCGGGGATCTCGTAAGTTAATGACTGCTGCCATCTAACTGGCAGAAGTTTAATTGCATAACAAAAATGAACAAACGCTGTTATGTTTGCATGTTGGTTGTAAATAAAAAAAACTGTGTATATAAATAAACAAGGACGATCTATGGTAAAAAAAAATAAATGTATTTGAACATAAAAATAAAATTAAAACAGTGATGATGGAATATCGATATAATATAATGCCCAACCCTCCTCTATAAATGGGTAACGTGCAATGAAAATAGCAATTCAATGCACTAACTCAGCTTCATTTTCTTGAAAAACTAAGGTTAATTCTCGACTACATATAGAGTTGACAGAGTTCACCTGTTCTCTGTGTCCCGACTGTCTCCATCCTCACTATACTTCTATGATTTTTAGTCTGAGAATGTTTGCACAGTTAATAAGTCACAGTATAATCAAGAATTGTCCTGCGGGGATGTTTTCTTGCTGCACTATTTCATGAAGGTAGCATTTATTATTCATGTTTCTCTGGCAATCAAAGTAATTAAAATGTTGCTCATGAACTTCCTTTAAGAAATATAATTGTTCTGCTGTCTTTACCCGGGGGTCACAATCCTTCAAACCGGACACATTTATTTTCTAGTGAAAGTTAACTGTAATGTTGGTTATCGTACCTTCTTGAGGCGTCCGTTCCTGGTTCCTAGAAAGACCACGCAGTGTCCGTTGTAGATGTAGGAGGTGATGGAGGTGAGGCGCTCCCGGCTCTCCATGAACACCGTGTGACCCGACACGAGCTGCGAGCCGCCGAGAGGCTGGTTGATATCCAGGCCGCAGAAGTGATCGTCGATGGGAACGGGCTTCAGTGGAGAACGAGAACACAATCAGTATTTCAAGGCAGAGGTACAAAAAGAGAAAATCACTCTTGTTGTGGGGTTGAAATAAATATTTCAGGTAAGAATAGCTGAAGAAAAGTCTCTTGTTCAACCGTCTGACATATTAGGTTCACAGCAGATGTCGTGGTGTGATTGCATTCAAAGGGTTCTAAACACATCTACCAACATGCTCCGCCTAATTGTCTGCCGCTTGGGATTCTCTTTCTTTCTTTTTTTAGGGCAGATATTTTCTTCTTCTCCACCAAACGTTTGTTACACAAACAATGGAGTTTAGCAGCAGTGACATGAATATCATCAGCCAGCCGTGAAAATGTTTCTTGAGAATTAAAAGACATGTTTCAGGTAAATAAGATCATCACACTTTGTTGTTTTGTCACCATTTTAGTGTTAAGTCAAGAAAACAATGAACACATTGTAAGTAAGTAATTTATATTTATAGAGCGCTTTTCCAGACCAGGTGCAAACAAGTTCAACATGGTTGTGTTTCTACGCTCAACTGTACAGTTTATTTTGATTCATTCACATGTTTGAGATTTTTTATTTCAAACATTATCATTTATAAAGTCATATGATTTTTTTTTTCACGTTTATGCTCATTAATTAATCAAATTTTATCATCATTATCATTTAAAACGTTTTTAAGTTTAAACCTGTGTTTTCCAGCTAAAAATAATTTTATTAAAATATATATATTCTGTATATATATTGATATAGTTACCATTTACCAATTAAATATAAACAAATTATATTACATTTAAATAATTATATCAAACTTTGCACTTATATAAAGTGGATATTGACATATTCATTTGAGGGAATTTATTTTTTGGACCAACAGAAAAAGTATAGGCCTAGAAATAAATGTAAATGTCTTGCATAAAAAATAAAATAAAATAAAAAATATATATATATATATATATATATATATTACAATCACATCCATAAGACATGTAATGCATTTGTAAATAGAAATGTAAAAGTTGTGGCAGTTAATAATCATGCATGTCAACTTATCACATGGTTTGTTTTATTACTGGTTAAGAGCTTAAAGTAAAGCAGTAACACTGTCTTCTTATTACAATGTAATAACAAATACCATAACATTAACTTCTGAAAAGATGTTCAGACCAACCAATAAAGTTTTGTTTGTAATTACAATGTATTTACAAGATATTGTTCCCACTTTACTAAATCAGTCAATACTTAGAAAAGCTTGTATTAATGTGACATATATGATAATAAATTGTCATAATTTCTTCTAAAAATCCTTATAAATGTATTCAAACGTTTTATGAATTAACTTTATACAAAGTGCTACCAATTTTTCTCCTTGTCTGTTAAATATGTTGGATTATAATGGTGTCGGTATTTTAAATGTATATTGTAAAAAAAAAAGTTTACTAAGAACGATTAATCATGTTACAAATTCTTTTTTTTTATTATTGTTTTGCCTAAAAAGTGAAAGACATAAACAACTTAATAAAACCTTCAATGGAAATAAATGATGATTCATTAAAAATAACAGAGACTACCATAACTGCATGATGTCATATTTTCTAAAACCAAAATGGTCTCAGTGGAAATGACCATGAGTTCAAGTGCTTGAGTAGATTTGCAATAAAGTCTTCATAATAAATGGGAAGATCAGGTTTGTTTCATGATCACGATCAAAACATTTTAAGCTAGTAAGACTTGACCTTAACTTAAGAGAGGTCACATCAACCGCAGAACAGTTCCTACCGCCAGAACTAACCAGATTTCAAACCCTCTCATCGTAATCCCCCTATGCTAAGCTACCAAGCTAACAGTCCATCAACTCACATTTTCTGTAAACATTTCAATGTAACTTTGCCTCATTTGTTTCTGACCCTAAACCCAAAAAATCTCTTTCATCCCACACCGCCATGATTGCAGTCTAAATAGCTAAGAGAGCTGTGCCCGAAACAGCGTTCGGGTTTCCTGGACCCGAGAGGACTGGCGGGGGATTAATTCCACAATGCTAATCAGAGAAGTTTTGTCTGAAGCTTTGATTCCATTCAGGGTTTTTTTTTTGGGCACCGACCGCCTTCCTCTCATCCCTCTCTTCCCTCCTCATCTCCAGCCCTCTCTCTTGTCGCTGTCAGCACTATTTAAACCATCAGAGACCTGTTCTTGATCTGAAGAAAGGGGGTCTCTCTTGTAAAACGTCCGGAGCCTGCGTCTCGTTAAAGTCGTAATTCTTGGTAACGAGCGGCTCTCGTCGGAGCCCGTCGTGAAAACAATGGGATTCATCAAACACATGACGGATCAGTCCATCGATTCCGACGTGCAATCACACAAACAAGGCGTAATGAAAGTAATGTAATAAAAGCCCAGAAGGGCGGACGCTGATGCGGAATAGCAGGATTATTCATTTTGGCTGTCAGCGCTTTATATCTTAAATGGACTCATAATCAGCTCAGTGGTTTAATCAAGTCTGTCCGATGTGTGTTTGTTAGACTTCACTAGAAATCTCTTTTTCTTTTTCCCCTCGACAAGCGAGTGTTCATTAACGTATAGCTTTTGTTCAGAACCATGACCCGCATGTGAAGACGCTGTCGCTGATGGCACAAGACGAAAAAGTCAGTGGATCATCACAGTGATTACATTTCCTCCCGAGGGCGACTGTAAATGTGTATATGAAATGTCATCGCAATCCATCACCCGAGACATTTTCCTATAGAAGTGGTGAAAGGCCAAGACACCGGCAGCAAGTAAAGGATCAAGAAGTGATGAAGTAATAAAGCGTTTGAGCTTTTTTGAGTTTGAAGAAGCAGCTACTAACTTATCACTATATACACTTTCAAAGAAATACATTTTTCTAACTGTAGATAGTCTGTTTTAATACACTTTTAAAAGGGGTGGGTTGACATTTTCTTAGACATTTTATTAATAAAATAACCCGAAAAATCTGAAACTATTTACGTGAAATGATTGAGGAAACGTTTCTACTGGACCAGAGATTTTCTGTCGGGGGGGCGTTACATCGTGAAGGGTCGCATCGAACCACCCTAGATTTAGAGTACAAACCCTGATTATCTATACTTATTTATATATATATTATATATTCCCCCTGTGTTTGCATATGTTTACTCCGGTACTCCGGTTTGGAAAACATACAGAATTTGATTGGGAAATCGTCCGTAGATGTGAATGGCTGTACATCTTTGTGTGCCATGTGATGAATTGGCATCCTGTCCAGGGTGTCCCGCGCATCTCGGCGGAGAAGCTGGGACAGGCTCAAACCCCTTAGACTCTCATAAGTGGCAGAAAAGGAATACATTTTTGAAAGTATGAAAATCAACCTACCGCCTTAGTACACTGCACGTCCTTCCCCAGCAGCCAGTGCAGCTCCAGGTTTCCTTCCCCCTGGTAGCACGACTGCAGTCGCTCCTTGATACGCATGTTGATGTCGTGGATGGTGAAGACGCAGACGGCAGTGTGGTCCGGCGGGTCGTGGTACTGCTTCTGCCCTTTGGAGAAGACGCCGAAGAGCACGTCCTCCTGCGCGCTAATGTTGAGCGCGTTGGCCAGAACCCTGCCGGCTTTTGACAGGTAGGCGGTCTGCAGCAGCCGGTACTCCTCGCCTTTATGAACACACCCCACAGGAAGTGACACGTAGGAGTGAAACTTTTTATCACCTTTGCACAGGCGAATGATGCGAGAGGTGTAGAACAGGTCGCCCGGTGAGCTCCCGGCTGGCATCCCGTTCTCGGGGGTCTCGGGCTGCACGGTCATGAAGTAGACGAAACTGCCGCTGGCAAATCCGTAAACGTAGTAGATGTCAAAGTGAGGAACCAGAGCGAGTGTGTCTGAGGGGATCTTGATGAGCGAGGACACAAAGTCGGTGTGGAGCTCATAGTCCAGCATGGCCGACGATTCTGGATCACGCGGAAGTTTGCGACTTGAGATGGTCGGAAAATAGTCCTGTTTGCCTCCAACCGCGGTTCCAATGTACAGGGTTGCATCCTGACCCTGCGAGGGGACCACCACCCCAAACATGGTCCCCGTCTGGTTATCACTGGAAAGGTAGTGCTCTTTCTTGTGAGTGGGCTCCACCAGGATGAACAAGTCATCCAGTCTCATCAGCTTGCAGACGCCCTGGTAGAGGCTGCCGCACGCCAGCAGCCGGTTGTGAGAGTAGTCGATGAGCAAGAGTTTGTTCACGTTGTCCGTCGACGCTAACGGCTCGGAGCACGGCTGCACGATGAGCGGAGGGTAGCAGGCTTTATTGTCGTACTCCGGCCCGGTGTCATGCGACACGAGCAGTGTGAGGTTGGCCGACAGCTTGTAGATCCGGTTGACGGCGCCGACGTACAGGGCGCCGGTGGACTGGTGCACGGTCAGGTGGTTCAGCGACCAATCGCGACGCTCTGACGAGAAGCTGTTGAGAATCTGCCCAACGGTCCTTTGGTTGAACAAGATCAGAGTCAATAGCAGAAGAGCCCCGGGCCATGACGAGACCTTTAGAGGACCGTGACCTTTAGCGAGGCCGCAGTAAGTCCATCCTTTATCCGAGCACGTTCCCATCCCCACAGGGCAGAAGAACTCTCTCAGGGACTGTGTGTCAGCGAGGAGCCGCAAAATAATGAGCCTGTTGTCTCGTCCTCCTTAAGTCATCTTCATGTCCGTCTGGAACAGAGAAGGAAGGATTGGTTGAGAAATATACAAAGATAAACAAACTTCCTCGTAACTCTTCACTGTATTTATTCATAAAACAGAAGTAGAAACATACACACATGCCACCGCAACACAAAAACCACACACAGACCCCAATACAAAGACAGAATCACACAACCACATGCCACCCCAACTTAATAAAAACTTAACAAAGACACACAAAATCAACTCAAATACCTCAAAACAGAAATACACACACATGCCACCACAAAACAGAACCCCAACAAAAAACAGTCACACATCACCTCAAAACAGAAATAGAAACACACATATGCCACCCCAACACGGACAACACACTACACACTAGGACACAATACACACCTTTCAAAGACTAAGACAGAAAAAATTAAAACCCAAATACCTGGATAAAAATACACACCAACCCAAAACAGTAACTGACATACCCCAAAACACAAATATACTTTTCATGCAAGTCACCACAACACAGAAAAACATTACACCATACACCACCCTCACACAGAGAGCAACACACATGCCACCCCGACACAGAGAGATATAAACATGCCACCCCAACACAGAGAGATACACATATGCCATCCCAACACAGAGATTTACACACATGCCATCCCGACACAGAGAGATACACATATGCCACCCAGACACAGACAGATACACACATGCCACCCGGATACAGGAATAAACCAGAAATGGAAATATACCCCAAACAACCCCAGTGCAGACACAAACGGACATTTTCTCTCTACTGAAACATGACACTTTTTAAATTCACATCTTCAGTTTGTTCCTACAATAAAGCTGGCATTGGTCCGATCATCACCAAAGCAGCAACATATTGTAGCTTGGCTTCCTTCTGTTAGCGACTCCTAATTAAAAGATTGAAATGTATTAATCATGTGTTCATATTTTGGACTCCCTGTTTTCCTTTCTCCCCTCCATCTTGTCGGTTTAAACGCTTGAATCCAGCAGGAATTAATCACTCTCCACTGCAGCTGACGGTCCTAAATTAATCAGGCTTTTTTTTTTTTTTTTCTCAGAGAGATGGCAGGGAGTCATTAGAGATTCGGAGCCAGCCGGCTTCAACCCTCACACTTGGCTTTTTAATTTCATTAGCATATTTTATGTTGAAAATTTCCACAGGATAAACATTGTCCTCTGAACACGGCCAGGAAGATGGATCCGTTAGAACTCTGACAAAGACTTCTCTCTCTTATTAATGCCGGTGATGTATGACTCACTGTAGGGGCGTGTTTAAGATACAAAGAAGCTAATTAAGAACATTTATTGAGGAAAAAAGATCAGTCTGTGATGTGCATGGATTCAGCAAATTTGCTTGAAGTTAAATGGTTGTTCTTTAAACATAAATAGGTAGTTCTATTAAACAGTGCCTTTTTGGGTCCGAACGCCATAAAATGTGTCACTAAATATTTAAAAGGATTAAAATATTTAGTAAAAATGCTGAACTATATTGGTTTGAATACCATTGGTTGAAACATAAAATTCAACTTGCTTTTACTAAGTTCATTAATTGACAGTAACCCCCAACAACGTATTCATGTTTTAAATTACTTTGAGTTTTTTAAATCAAATTATACAATTTAGAATTCCCCAATGTCCTCCTCGAGCCAAGGTCTCAAGCAGTTGCCTTGTCAGTAGAAAAGTGTCTATTTTACTATTATTATGTTTAGATTTAAGTAACACAATTCAAATGTAGGATTTTAAATTAACTTTTTTTCATTATTTTATTTGAACTGGGGAGTAGAGTTAAGGAAATGTCATACTGTGTGGCAATCATTGTGTGGTGTAATGTACCAGCCATCTGCCTCTCTGTATATTTTGGAAATTATAATACAAAATACATATACTATGTATATCTGCAATAATAACAAACATTATTATTTCAAATCTCTTCGACTTCTATAATATACAATAATATATAAATATATGAATCATGGGTGAAATAAAGAACTGTTGTGTGTAACGGGATTGTTAAACTTATATACTATTAATAAAAGCGTATCCCCGATTAGGGGGAAAATATTTTTGGTCTAAAATAATAGAATTTGTCACTAAATATATGTAAAGTGATTTAAATGTTTGTTGAAACTCAAAAGCCATTGTTTTCAGTGATGGAACATTCTTTGGAAAGAGCCACAGTAATAAATTCCTATTTTAATTCATTTTTGTTCTTTTTTTGGAGAGAAAAAAACAATTACATGTCTTATGAAACTGCCCACCTGGAGTTGCCTTGTTGTTAGATTGGCTATTATTTTTATGTATTACATTTAGATTTAGTTTTACAAAACAATATAAACGAGAGATTTAAATTCATTCCGTTTTGGGTTTTTGGGGATGTACAGTAAAGGAAATTTAGTTCTGAATTACCACCACTACCCACAATACAACACATTGTATCGCTGATAATTTGGAAATTAATGTTTCATATATAAACTATGTCAGGCTGCAATGGAATAACAAACATTAAAATTAAATCTTTGATACTGATAACTACATAATTCCATGTAACGGTGACTGACTGAGGCTTAACTCTGTGACTTATAAAAAATAAAAAAAAATAAAATGCTTTGAAAAACAAAAGCTGAAGATTCTGTTTTTGTCATTTCCTCAACTACAACCTTCTATACACTTCTGTTAAGAAACCATCAAAGCGTCTTCTTGTAAAGTCTCCCCACATTCCCAAAGCTCTGTTTTGCCAAGATTCAAAAGCATTTAGCTCGAGGGCACGCAGGAGTATTTCTGGCACCATCAATTGCGAAACGGAACGTTGAATTCCTGCTGTAAATAAAGGTTAAATGAAGACAGCCGTGTCAGATCCTAAAGTGTGGGGGGGTCATCGTCGGGGTGGACGCGCTTCCTCGGCGAGCGATGCCAGGCTGGAGTTGAGCCGAAGCCAGAGACGGAGCGGATGGACTGACACTGAGCCGGCTGGACACGCTCCAGATCCACTCCAGCGTCTCTGCTCCATCTGTGCCCGCCACGCTCGCTCCAGAGAGGAGCAGACATTGAAATGTCTCAACCTGCTCGGTCCGATCTGGCAGGAGCGCTGGGAGCATCCGATTGGCCGCCAAAGACCAATGTTTATCACTTTCTTGTTGTCTGACGTTACGCTTTGTGTGACAGTCGTTACCGCTGCCAAGGAGGTTATGTTTCCCGCGGGCGGTTTGTAAACAGCAGAACTAAAATGCCAAACAACAATACTTTATAAAGTTCTGTTGTTGGTTTACAATGGTAGAAATTATCACTGCCTGGACGCAAGAATGATTTTTAGGATTTCCTTTTTTGAATTGCTCTGAACAAAAGTCACCAAAAAAACATTGTACAATACTCGGACATCAACGTACAATACTTGGCTATCAACGTACAATACTCGATCATCAACGTACAATACTCGGCCATCCACGTACAATACTCGGCCATAAACGTACAAAACTCGGCCATCAACGTACACTACTCGGTCATCGACGTACAATACTCAGCCACCGGCGTACAATACTCAGTCATCAACGTACAATACTCGGCCATCAAATTATAATACTCGGTAATCAACGTGCAATGCTCGGCAATCAACATACAATGCTCGCCCATCAACATACAATACTCGGCCACCAACGAACAATACTCTGCCATCAACGTACAATACTAGGCCATCAACATACAATACTAGGCCAACAACGTATAATACTTGGCTATCAACATACAATACTCGGCCAACAACGTACAATACTTGGCTATCAACATACAATACTCGGCCATCAACGTACAATACGGGGGCGTTGAAAGACCAACAGTGCTAGTATCGCAAGCTCTTCCAGAGTACTTCCTATTTATATGGCCTGCTACAGTTTGCCACAAACGAGCGTAAAATATAGACTTCTTTTTTTTCACCGAACAATAATATGTTTTTAGGCATATTTTGGGAGGAAGTTCGTCCCGGGCGCTCAGTCGCTACATTAAAATGAACAAATACTTTAAACTAAAACTTTAAAAAGGAGCAGATTACTCCAACATTATTTGACATGAGGGTGAGTAGAAAATGAGTGAAGTTTGAATTTTGGGTGAACTATCACTTTAAGGTTCCATTAAAAAATATTTTAAGTAAGTTAAAAAAAAGATTAAATGAAATATCTTTTAAAACATTCTCTGGTTCGACTTGTGAAAAAAGAGCTCATTGGCTCTGATCTACGATATCTTGTTTTTCTTGTATTGAGTTTCACAACAAAGGATAAACACTGAGAGAACTTTAAACTCTCAGGAGTTCGTAACTCGAGAATTCCTTCATCTATTATATTTTTTATTAGAGTAATCATGACTTTCAGTGATGTTGTTCAGCGCCGTTACACAAGCTGATCAGCAGATGGAGAAAACACCGAAAACGCCTTCATTACACTTTTTAATTGAAGCTCATATTTGGAGCGAAACACGGGATCGTTGCCGTCTTCAGACGAGCCGAGGCTTTCAGCCACTGAGGTGTAACAAACAGAAGGCAGATGATGTGATGACTGATGATCCCGAGACGCCGGGTGTTTGAAAGGGAAAACTGTTTTTTTTTTCTTCTCACAATCCAAGATCAGTGAGTGAACCTTCACAAGGCGGCGCAGTGTGTCAGTGTCGCAAAGCGATACTCAAGCGCCGTGCTACAAGGGTTCGCGCTCAAAATACCATCAGCTGTGAACTGCAGAAGAACCAGATCATAGGACCCGAATGTCAAACTCTCACTAGGAGGCGGCATCTGAAGCACTCGTCTAAATTGCGACCTGAACTACATCCAGAAAAGACTAATAATAAAACTTGACCAAACACATCCTCTGTTCATTCATCTTTCTTCTATCTTTATCTCTAACACAATCCATGAAATGAAAGTATTTCCCCTCTTTCAACATCTGTTCTTGGATGGGATTAATTGTTGTCATTGATAATCTCCTATCTAAGGACACCTCGAGGCAAAACTTGCGATTGTTTATCAAACCAATCACCAATCATCATCACACATCTCAAGCTCCGGTGGGCCACACAAGATCACATGAACGGAGCCTTGAGCTTCCAAATGTCATCCCAAAACAATATTGTATTTGTCTCGTGTCCGTAGGTACGAAAAACACGAAGATTACCATCTGGATCCATCACTCTTAACAGCAGAAAACAAATCTATGCATTCTTGTTGTACTTTGTTGTGCGAGCGAGTTCCTGTATGCTAATTTCAATTTGACCAATAATGGTATCAAGAGATTTCAAGTTAATCTAAACTTTATCTAAGTAGCACTCTTGAAAAAGGAATTTTGTTATAAAATTAAAACTAGCTGAAACACCTGGAATTGCCGGGAAATAACATATGAGGTTGTTTAATATGTATTAAATATAGTATACTCTTCAATCTAACTGAATTTTGATGTGGGTTTTTTGTCCCCCTTATGTGGCCCCCGTATTGAGTTGTTGCTCTATAGTCTACATTTATTATCAAGCAATTTTCAAGCAAATTTACCTTTATTAAGATTGGACCTATTTGTTTTTTTAAGGACTCCTGAACCTTTTGACCTCTTTACAATTAGGAAAAGGCAATATCTCTTACATATATCACAGTATATCATTTTATTGTTAAATTTTAGCGAAAATTGTATGTATTTGAATATTCATGGATGTTTTCTGCCTTTTTCTTGACCAGATGGAATATTTTGACAAGTGGTCTTGTTCAGTGAGTGTATTAGACTATCATATCAAACATACACAGATTTTCTTTATATATAAATAAATGTTTGACATTAAATCAATTAGTTTGAGTTGAAATGAGCAGCTTGGCAGAGGTCTGCGCTTTGGAAGTGCTTTTCTTGTTTGTTGCGCGACGTTAGCCCAACTTTTTGCTGGGCTATCCTATAAGATAACCCTAAAAATTAGCTTGTATGTGTGCCGCGCTGATGACCTGCTCACTGTGTCTCCCCCACCTCTCTCCCTTACTAGCTGGGACAGGCCAGTCTTACTCAACCGAATTAGGGAATACTAATAGCCAATAATTAGGGAATTGATATTAAAACCTTTATTGTGAGTTATCTTTGTGAAATCCGACACTGGTTGTGTGTTCAATTTATCGCACCTTTGATAAAAAAAATAATAAGCTGAGCCAGAAGGCAAAGTTCAGTTGCTGAGATAATAAAATCACGAGCACTTGAAGTGGTGTCTTGGTCCCTCTGTATCAAGCTTCAAAGTCAGAACAGCAAAGTGTTTTATCGTCTTTTTGATGCAGCAGATTCCGGTGGTTCTGAAATCTAGTTAGGATGTGACCTGCTCACCTTCCTCTTCCCTTGCTCAGCATTTCTGTGTATTAAAGAATGTATTTTTAATGTCTTGAACGCGATAAGTATGTTCCTCAGAAGCAGCAAAAATCGGGTTTATACGAAGAAAATGATGTTAGTAAAGATGATTATAGTTGTCGACCCTGTTGTTCCCGTCAACCGTCACCACGTTATTAAAAATGTAACAATTAGGAAATGATAAGATTCCTGTCTTTGTCGTGTGTTTGTGTTAAAATACACCACGTCTGAATGAAGATGACAGATACATCCTCTTTCATATCCCGCGCCTCGAAGCCGTTGCTGCAGGAAAACATTTGTCCACTAAATGCACGAGTCTCTAAAATCTTGCTGAGCCGACGACTCTCTTCTCCACTTTGTTTTTCTGTTTGATAACTCTTGAAGCTCTTGTTTAGTTTCAGAGCTGGCAGGCGAGTGACAGTGGCCTCTGGGTAACCTGTCGTGGCCGTAAACCTTTTATAGCCTTCATGTGCTCTCATTAAAGCAAATTTCCTGCAGAAATCTGAAGCGTCTCATGTGAAAACCTTTACTGAGTCTGTTGTGTGAAGTCTAAACTGTGCCCTGCAGAGTTGATTGGCTCATCGTGGGAATAAACATAAAGTGTTGATCATTCTTCCTTAAAGAAAATCCAGGGCCATAACATATAATGAGCATTAAAGGTATCTGATGGTTCCTTTTTAAAGGTGATGTTTGTGGTGGTTTGTCCTAAGATTATTGATAGTTTGAGGGACGTTCTTGACGGATCTTATAAAAGGCAACTAATCAGGAAAACTTGAGCGCAGAACAGATTAGAGTCGATAAGATTTATGACAAGGTTCGACGAAAGAGCCATTAAATTCTTGATTGTATTGACAACAGCGCTGAATTTAAAATCAAAATTATCTTGGAAAAAATTCACATGGACCTCGAAATAAAAGAATCGTCCCCATAATTTTGTATCTACATTTAGCACAATTAAATCCTTATTTTCTTGATTTCTTTCAGCACAGCATTATTTTTACTTAAAAACAAAAAGTTAAACAGCTGTGTTCTTATGCTTACATACATATTTTTGACTTGGCTGCAAAGTGTTTTTTTTTTATGTGCCAAGAAGGGATATGCAAAAATAACTTGAAAACACTGATTATTTCTGATAAATAATTAAAATCTTAAAGTACTGATATACACGTGATTAATCCTATGGTATTAGGCACAACCACATATGGAGCATGTGTTCTACGAAAACTATATTTATTTATCTATATTATTGGATTCACTGCTCAGTGAAATGATGAGAGAAAATATATTTGTCTGAACATAAAAAAGACGTATGGAACGAGTGAATCTATAATGTTGGTTTGTGTAAACGGTCTGTGTCAAAGCTGTTTCTGGGTCTGTGTTGAACAGCAAGCTGTCTTTGATAGCATGTTTCCTCTCAGGAATCAGTGGGAAGGACGAACAGAAACATGAAAGATTCTCCTGTGAGTGTTCCAGGAACTGTTTTTCTGAGCCAAAAATCACCTTTAATTCATGTATAATCAAAGCTCTATTCAGGGCATTTGATGACAACTTATTAATCATCATGTTCAGTTGTTTTCATGAAGGGTTTGTGATATTTTAAAAGTTGACAAGTATTTTAAACATTGGTCTTTTTTTATACAAATGTTGCGAAAAATGCTGTAAGAGTTATGCTCTTACAGCATTTTTCAATTCCGAAATACATACTTTTAAAAAGATATCTAAAATAACAAATGAAGAAATACACAGACTTATCATCACTTGGTGAGCAGCGTTCATCCTTGAAATCACTGCAGTGAGGAAAAACTTTGCCCAGAACAACCAAACTTTTTAAAGAGTTAAGGAGTCCATCCAAAAAAGACCACGACTGAGGTTGAATTAAACCGTCCATGATAACAGAGAATCAATAGACTGAAAAGTTGTAGATGTGGAACATCCCCTCGAGTGCTGCTAAACTCCAAACCCAATCTTCAGCCCATCAAAATCAATGTATGAAGCTTTTTCCACGCGTATTTTCAATAACAGATTTTTACCTCACTAGTAAAGACCGTGGCCCGTACACAGCATACAGGCTTGGAGGTGTTTTCCCTGTTTAATGGATAAGTATTCCTCTGGCAGACTTGAGTGGGAACAATCCACAAAAGTGCATGATAACTACTTCATGTTAAAGTTTAGTGTGGGTATTATTTTTTATTTGTTTTAGTCCGGTCCATCCAGCACTTGCCCTAAAGGTGGAATTCGAAATGGTCGATAACAGAGGGAAAACTGTAGCGCTTTATCGAATGAGTATGAAAAAAGTAGGGATGCTCCGATCCGACTTTTATGGTCCTGATACCGATACTTCCTTTTTTAGGTATCGACCAGTACCGATTCCCAGTCTTGTAAAAGTGTTAAAATATGACCTTTCTCGCCCTATTGTGAGATAATACTGACCAGGATAAATGACTGCATGTGGAATTACAAAGTTCCTATTTATTTAAATAAAGCAAGACCATGAGGAAACACAGTTGACTTGTAATACGATATATTTGAAAACAATCGCATAAATATCACTCCATTTAAGAGGACGCTGAATTTTAGGGACATCTTGTGATTGTTCTTCTCTTTTTGGATGAACTAATAAAGCCAAAACCTTAAAATATGTCCAAACATAAGCTTTAAAAGCATCTGGATTTGTTTGTATCCTCTCATCCTCAGTCATTGCTGGAATCACATGATACTTTATTGTTCCATCTAGCGGCTAAAAGTTTAATTGAAACACAAAAATCAACAAACGTGACTCCTTGCACGTTTATTGTAAAGAAAAAAAAGTGTGTTTGTTTTTTTTAAACACACTTTATTGAAATATGAACAAGACATTTTTATTTGTGCAGACTTTTCCCTGATTTCCTGAGACTGCTGGGTTTGTCTTGTGTGTCTTGGCCTTTTAAAGTATAAATATTTACTGTGTATTGTTTGTGATTGTTAAAGCGCTTTGTGACCCTGGTCCAGAATGGCGCTTTAAAAACAACCTTTTGCTACTTACTTTATCATCAATACAGCAACATGGGATGAATATGTCGATCTATATAACGGAATATCAATGTTTTTTTTCACATCCCTACTTTCAAGCCAGGAAGTGAGTCGATTTTGATGAGTCGAATGCATGAACTGCTGTTATTATTTGTTAGTTTCAAACCAGATAAAGAGCTGCTGCAGTGACTAATGAACTTTCACAACAGGAGTCAAAAAAAAAAGGAAAAAGATATGAACTAAACGCAACATTAAGGGCGAATGTTTACGTGTAGGAATCTTCATTCACAAGACGCCCCGAGGAACAGATGGAGACCTTTGTTGGAATTTGCCTTGTAATCCCTCCTGAACCTCCCTGCGTTTCATCTGGAAGTTTAATTAATTCATGACTTCCGAGATGCAAAAAGCAAATAGCAGCCAGAATGATGTTTGAAGAAACAGGTGCGGATGCATCCCAACCTTAAACGTCAGACGGCAGCGGTGCCGCCCAGAGGTTAAGTCACTTCTGGATCTAAAAAGCCTCCGAGAAATCATCAGATATAAGGAGCGAGGGACTCTGAAGCACGACATCCTCGTCGCTTCCTCCATCCGGGCTGCGCCGTCTTTGGTCACGTTTTAAGCATGCAGTCATGCTGCTCGGTGTTTACCCTGGATTACAGAGACGGCGCTTCTTCGTCGTCCCGCTGAACGCTCCGCCTCGGCACTCAGACACACTCCAGCCCCAGACGTGACTCATTCACACACTAGCGTGGTGCGCCCCGGCCCTCCAGGGATGCAACTCTCAGCAGGCACCAATCACAGAGCGGCGCAGGGCAGAGCGGGGCCCCTTACACTCCACAAACATGACCCCGTGACCTGGATCCAGATCAGTGGAACCCATCTACGGCTTCAGTTTCTATTGAGGTGAAATGCTGTCATAGCTGTTGGAAGACCCCGTTAGGCACTTCTTTTTTATGACCCATCTGTCATCAAGACGACACAAAAATCTTTCTTTGTTTCAGCTCACGTGATCATTTTATATCACCACTGATCTCATCTCTAAAGACCCGCCGACAAAGACTTGCTTTCTCTCGTGTCAATTTAGAGACGGAAATGTTTCCTTTTGTGAAAAATGTTTCTCATGTTGTATATTTGGTAACAAGAGCTTGAAAGTCTTGAATCATAGCATTTGTTTTAGATCATTATCTTTGTTTTCTATATATATTTCAGTCAGAACATTATTTGTTTAAATAGTAAATTAAATAGATTTTCTGTTTTCATTACAACTGAAAGAAAAACGTGAATATATTTCAACTTCCTTTATTTTATAAAAGGAATTGAGATCAAATATGTTCTACTTTTCAAGTAAAAGCTCTAAAAAATTGACATTTTCTTCTTCTTTATTGACTTTATTTTTTCTTTACTATTTCTCAAAGCAATCCAAACTTAAAACACAGGCAAACTATATGATTCAGGTCTACATTCAAATAATCAAGTTGACAAATTAAAAAATATCTCTGTGGTCACGGTGAGCCTCAATATCTCAATCAAAACTATAGGTTTATTACACATGTTGGTTTGGCTTCTTTGGTGTTTCTCTTGTCCATAGAAATGCATTCAAAAAAATAAGTTTAAAAAAAACACACACCTCTGTTATCTGCTGACATTTATAAATACCATTACACTGTGAATAAAAGAGCATCAATGAATTATTCATATTAATGTAAAATATTTATATTAAAGTTAGTTGTTAAAAAATACATGAGGGACAATATGACCTCATTTTTATTTACCTTGACTACAAGAATTAAACAGTTCACAAAGAACCCTTTGAATTAAGATGATCGAAGGGACCCGTATAGAAAAAGTTTTCTCTTGATCTTCTTTGACTGATGCAGCATTTTAAACTTGAATAAATACATTCCACAAAAAGTAGTATACTTAACTTTGCTGGTCTCACAAAACATTGATAATAGTTATTGCGATAATGACTCAATAAATTCAATGATAGGTTGCATCCTGAACAGCTTCAATCTACAAATATTTCAGAATTCAAACTGAATGTAAGTTAAGTCTGAACGCAGCAGACATGTTTATTTACCATAGGAAATACTGGAATGGCATCAATACATTGCAGGGAACAGCATATAAAGCAAATATTCAAGTGTTGACATCAAAAACCACATTAATCTAAATTGTAAATAAGATTAATGGGTACAAGCTGAGGCTGGCTACAACCTTTACCATGTTACAAAACCTCATAAATCTTTCTTTGTTTCTTTCACAGTGGCGGGCGACTAAAGACGGCTAATGTTGCTGCTATAGTCGGCTGTCGGGAGTATTGTATTTTTGTGTGACAATCTTTACAAAACTTGAGTGTTTTGTCAAAGTTTTCAGATCTTTGTATAAAATCAAAAATGTGTAAATTTCACTATTTCATTTTTTAATCTCTATGTTTTACAGTATAATCCACAGCCAAATTTCATTCAGCAATTCAACTAATTATTTGTTTTCTTTATGTTGTTTAAACTTTTTTTTCCTCCAATGTAAGTACATTTTAATGAAGCATAGATTTTTGATTTATATCTTAGATGCCTATTATTTGAGGCGAATTACATGGTACAGTATTCCTGTGTGTTTGTGGAATTCTACAGGGAGATTTATCTTTTTTAATTGTCTGTTTTTATGTGCAAAACTGAATCACCTACGCTAATAAAAAAGAAAAGGTTATCTTTGCTGATAAACTGTTTAATAAGGTCTTTGAACACAGTCGTAATTCAGCCTCAGAGTCGGATGAAGCTCGCGGTAGTTTAGCATTCTGTGGTGGTAGTGATGGTGGAACACTGGGCTTGGATTATAGATTTGTGTCGGATCAGAACCACGGACTGGACTCTGATCTTTCTAAAGGTCATAGGATTCATGTGAGCTCTCGCCGCTTAGTCAACAATACTGTAGGCGTCATACCAGCATCTGAGGTGATGAAAAACATTTGCTGTTGTTAAATCTCTTGTTTTTTTTTTCGTGGCCTCGATACGTTCCGGTGCACAAAACCATATTCGGCCTTGGGGTTCGCATGTCTGAGTCCCCGACTGCCCTAATGATCCACCAAGCGGACACGTGTGCTCTTGTTTTGCGTTGGTCGATTGTTTAAAGAGGACGGTCGGAGGTGTCCTGCTAATGAAGCCTGACTGCTAGACCTGGACCTTGAATATATAGACTTTGCTCAGTGGCCGACAGCAGATCTGCTGTAAATCCACACGGACAAGTCATGGGGGAGGGCGCCCGCTGTACACATTACACATGAATGAGCTGGGAAGGCGCCAGACGCAACACAACTTGACTTCCCAATGAATAAATGAAGGCAATTAGTAGATCTGTTTACAATGTTACCGAGACAGAAGTGGGTCGAACAAGACCAGAACCAGGGTTCGTCGCTGGTCCCTACGATGGCGGGTCGGGGAATTAGGACGCGGGAAATGTCCTCTTTAAGAAGCGTGACTTGTAAATGAATGTCATATTGAATGAGAAGAGTGGAGTAAAGAGGGGGTGATCTTTCTGATCAGTTGTTTTCCGTACAGATGCCGTCGGCGAGAGCCTCGCACACATGAACGCTCGCACTTCCACACAGCCTCCTCTGGACGCGTTTGATCGCTACAACTATGTAAGTTTAAACTTCCTGGAGACAATTGTTCTCGCTCAAGAAGTCACAACATCAAACTTTGTGTTGTAACTCTTGTTTTCAAATTGAAACCC
The DNA here is from genome assembly GCF_982586985.1 of Callionymus lyra. Lineage (NCBI taxonomy): Eukaryota > Metazoa > Chordata > Actinopteri > Syngnathiformes > Callionymidae > Callionymus > Callionymus lyra. The sequence goes on from NC_141827.1 coordinate 27,698,406, forward strand.
GTGGGCCAAAAGCAACCCAGGAGAAGCTTTTGAGTGGTCCAAACATTAATGTAATATTTTAAATGGAGGAAATTGCCAACCAGAAAAGAAAAACAACTTTTTAGTTTTATAATAAATGATTTTCCATTTAGTTACTTTAATGTCTACAGTCATGTTACTAATCAGTTAAATGTTGTGTTTTTCATTGCTATAATAATATAATTCCTCAGGATTCTAAAACGGTCATAGCAATACAGTACTTTAAAAAATATGGTGGACCAGTGGTCCCCAAACCCAGGCAACGGGTTCCATGAGGCATTAGGAAGCTGTCCTCACATAACACTTTTTTTTTTAATAATATTTGTCTGAAAATTGATTTATTTTGGAGAGATATTTTCTTAGTGATAACATTAGAACGTGAAGCCACTTTGTTATTTCTTTATGTAAATAATGTCTGCTAACTCAAGTCCTAAGTTATGTTGATCATGGACATTTTATCCAGTCGTCATCAAGATACTTTATCATCAAGGTTTTTTTCAAAAAGGTTTTTGTCTACCTTTAGTGGGGATTCACAATTGATGAATTTAAGTTTAAAATTCGGCTTCAGTCAAGGACATCGGAGACCCCCGCCACGAACCATCTTTCTTCCATGTATATCCAGGTCCAAGGTTAAGAACATTTAATTTTTTGTCTAATCTCAGTTTTCTTATGACAACGATACATTTGATGTTACAGAGTGACAGTTAAACAAGGATTATAAGTTAAAAAATCTGATTCTTTAGCCATGGTCTACAGCTAAGACTAATGGTGTGTCCCAAATTGTGCACTTCTCTAAGTGCACTGGTAAACAGTACACTGTAACACAGTGTATTTGCTACAGGGTAGTACTGTCTCAAATGAAACACTGCTGCTACACACTTACAGGAAATGACTTGACACCTTTTCTTCTACTATTTTTTATAGCTGATTGCAACCGGCCGTTGGAACACAACCACCGTCTCTCGACAGCGATTTTCGCCAATCAGAACAATTTATTAAGCTGTGTTTAATTTTGTTATTATTGTTGTTGTTTTGTTATATGGTGAAATTATTGTTTTCTCTAGACATTTACACCAGTATCTGCTCCAAAGCAGAACAAAGCTCTTTCGTTTAGTGACGTAGCTCTAGACGTAGCATCATCTACGTCACTAAGATGGCGACGGTTGAGGGTAGATTGGCGTCCATCGATCCACACTCAATTTTCTGGCCGTTTGAGTGCGCCGATTGATTGTGCACACTACATTTCCCTACACTGCTCAGTGTAAGTGCAGAAGTGCAGGGATTTGCAGGATTTGGGACACACCATAAGTCTGTTTTATTCAATAATAAGTCAGTAAATAACAAAAGATGCTGTGGTTATATCTGAATCTCTTAAACACATTTCATTGTACAAGCACTTCAATATCAGAGAAGGGTTAAAGTGCTGTAGCTCCCCCACTGATCTCGACACCTGAAAGGCTTGACTTAATCTAACCATTAATCAGAGAGTCTAACATCCAGATTTACGACAGTCGGGACAAAAGAGAGGAAAACGGCATGCACAGCTAAATCTTCCTGTGGCAGCGCTGCCCTTCATTTAGCCGCCGCTCTTAACTGCAATTTCACAAACGCCACCGGATCTGCATGTATAATGCATAGAGGCCGGGATAATGGCGTGCATCACTGGCGTCTGTGTTTTCGGTGATGTGTTGGAATTGCTCCCCTACGTCACATTCGCCGGGGCCCGGGTCCCTCGCAGCATCCTGCTCTTATTAGAGAGGAAGCGTGCGGCGGTGATGGAGAGATATTTTACGGTTCCCAGCAGACATTCTCTGCTACCTCCACCATCAAGATTAGTGGCCGGCAGGAGAGCCTTAAACCCTTGGATACCTTTGCTGCTGAATAAACCCAACAACACATAAGGAAGGGAGGGCTGCAGCATTTCCTTTGAATATAAAAGGGTCAGGAAACAAAGGATTTTCAGGTTTTAGGAACTGGAAGATATTTTGATAAGAGCGTATATATTCATCCCGGTATTGTTTTTTCAGATTTTGTCACGTTATTAAAATAAACTAAGAGCACAAACCTTTCTTGAGATAAATATTTATACAACAACGAGACATTTTAGCTTAGCGTAGCTGAATTTGGCTTAGCTTCTCGTTTGCTTAGCTTGGCTTAGCTTACTCTTCCCAAAGAATGCCTTTATTAAGGAATCTTGTCTATCGTCTTGTAAGTAAGTTAGTAATTTATATTCATAGAGCGCTTTTCTAGACCAGGGTCACAAAGCGCTTAACAATCAAAACAAAACTCAATAAAATGTATACTTTAAAGGTCAAGATAACACCGAGAACAACACAGGAGTTCCAGAAAATCAAGGGAAAGCCTGAACAAATAAAAATGTCTTGAGATGTTACTTGAAGGAGTCAGGATACATCAAACACAGATCAGTGATGTAAGGAGGAGCCTGACCATGAATAGCTATGAAAGTAAAAAAACTGAATTTTAAAGTTGATCCTGAAAGAAACTGGCAGCCAGTGAAGAGTTTTAAGGATCGGAGAAATGTGAGTTCTTCTACTTGAGCAGAATGAAAACCTTGTCTGGAATTAAAACCTTGCATTTAACTTTATATACATATATAGGTAACAATATGCAAATTTATTTTACTTTTTTAAGTTGCTTCCAGTTCCACTCGTAAACTTTTGAGCTTCAAGTTGAGGGTTTGAATCCCTGTGATTAAGGATGTAAAGGTTACCGGTAAAATAAACAGACTACTGTGCTTTATTTGATCACTTGTGTTGTTCCAATATGGGAATATATTTGAGTGTATTTCTAATTCTTAACTCAGAGCAGAGAAGACTATCAGTTTGCTTTTATTTTACTTGTTCAAAGAAATTGTGTCGTTCTAAAAACCTGCTTATTGTTATTTTTTTTTAATGTTATATTATGAGTCTCAAAACATTGCGATAATAATGATAACCATAATAATTTTGTCACAATAATTTTGACATGACATTTTAATACCTGTGATGGATTCCAAATCTTAGCTTAAGCAGATGGTACATTCTCCAGAGTTAAAAGCTCTGTTCATTGCCTCAGGTAAATGGAGGTTTTAACATGCGACTGAGAAATGACTGACATTCCAGAGCCCCTAGAATTTTAATTGACATGTCTCAAATATAAGCCCATGTGCTGAATTTTACTCAACAATGGTAAGAGATTGACATTCATATAGTTTGGTGAAACAAGAATTTAATATTCATTTTAAACTCCTTTAGATCAACTTCAATACTGTTTCATTATATATTCTCAACTGTATCATGAAAGCTCATCAACTGTATCATGAAACATCATCAACTGTATCGTGAAACTTTATCAACAGTTTCATAAAACCTTATCAACCAGATCATAAAACCTCTTCAACTTTTCATGAAGCTTTATCATTTGTATCATGAATCGTTGTCAACTGTATCATGAAACATCAACAACTGTATCATCATATACTATCAACTGTATCATGAAACCTCAACTACTGTATCATAAAATATTATCAACTGTATCATGAAACCTCAACTACTGTATCATGAAATATTATCAACTGTATCATGAATCATCAACAACTGTTTCATTAAATATTATCAACTGTATTATGAAACCTCAACAACTGTATCATAAAATATTATCAACTGTATCATGAAACCTTAACAACTGTATCATGAAATATTATCAACTGTATCATGAATAATCAACAACTGTTTCATTAAATATTATCAACTGTATCATAAAATATTATCAACTGTATTATGAAACCTCAACAACTATATCATGAAATATCATCAACTGTATCATAAAATATTATCAACTGTATCATGAAACCTCAACAACTGTATCGTAAAATATTATCAACTGTATCATGAATCGTCAACAACTGTTTCATGAAACCATCACTAGCTCTCATGCATACTGCATGTATAGTGAGCATATCATACCATCATCAAAACAACGTTTTTTCTTAAGTTTTCTTCTTCCTCTTCCCTCAGTTCTGTTTCCTCTCACATGAATCTCATGGTTGCTTCTTCTTGCTGGTTAGCAGTGACCAGAGCAGCTTCTCTCTGCGTTGCATAGATGATGAGCGCGGAACGGAAAGTCAGAGTGACCTCCAGCGCTGTGATGAAAACCCATACAGACCGACTGCAATCCAGGGTCTTCTATTATTCAGTGACCGCAGAAGAAGACAGAGCAGGCAGCCCTTTCTTTGGCAGCCACACAGCGTGAGTGTGTGAGTCTCTGCATCAGCCGCTCCTCGTCTCTAATGTCGCTTAAGTGCAAGAAGACAAAACAAAGGCGATTCTAGTGATCTTCGGACCAGCCTAGTGGGAAATACTTGTTTTTTAAAAACTTTAAAAAAAAACTCACACAAGCCTGCCAGACACAACAATATATCGTTCATTGTTGCTTCAATATGATCCTTCGCTAGCTACTAGTTAACATTTGCTAACTATTATTTACATTTGATTGGAGTCCACATCATACTTTGGGTAGGGAGTATTTTCGTCCTGAAATTTAAGAAACTTGTGTTTGTGTCCATAAGATCCCCCCGACCTACAGACACCAATGTCAAAAATATTTAAACAACTTACATTATTTAACAGTTCATGGAAAAAAATAAAAAGTCTAAGAATGGGTTTTGAATAGCGACACTACCAGGTGGCTGGTCGGTAGCACATCTGAGTTTTCAAAATGCTAACAATATTGTCCAACAAACGGAAATAACATTCTTGAAACCAAAAATAATGCAACATTTTTGCTACAGTCACATGATTTGAATGTATACCATTTTACAAAGATTTCTTTGCTAGTTCTTAGCTGTGTTGGGGGACGAGTCTGATACTAATGCATTCACTTTGATGCAAGTTGTATAAGATCAATTCTAACAAAAAAAAACATTTAATTACAAATCTTGAGTTTAGTTTTTCAGCTTTGGTAAATTTCCACTCCAATCTGTTATTATTATACATAACATATATACTAAATAATGTCTGTGGCAAAAGATACTTGCTAACAATTGACAAATAAATCTAATGTTTACTGCCTTTTCACTTGTGAGTTTTTCTTTTTAAATAAATCCAACCATTATCATGTTTTAATCACCCGTCAGTTCCTAAATTGACAGAAGGCGACAAAGCATGTTTCAATGCTAGGTACTACTGAAGCATTTTGTCAGTGCCACTGAAGAATAAAAGTTCAATATAAAACCTTGCCATATTTTAGGGACTTGGGTTCATTGGACAAGGTTTTAGTTTTATCCTCCAGGTATATGCACAACCCTTTTTTTATTTTTAATCTTCGATCTACGTTTTGCAAAACCAAACCCAGCCAACCCTCAAAACCCGCTACCAAGTTGTAAACGAAATGACCGAATAATAAAACTCAAATCATCTCATCAAATTCGGGAAATCATTTATCAGGCTCCACAAACACCAGCCGAGGCTCGGGGTCTCTCGCCAGCCTGAAATTAGATTTTCTGCTGCGGTTCTCTGCTTTTCTGACTTCTGTGAAACAAATCTGAATTTCACTGGGGCTGATTGTGTTATAGATGCTGCGCTACATTGCCTTTGCATAAATCATGGAGAGCTCAGAGGGAGAATACATTATTTGGTATTTGCCGTGAGATGGAAGAAAAGTAATCAAAGGCAGAGATACATTCCATGTGGAGGTGTAACGCACATATGTCTTAATCCCACACCAGTACTGCGGCGTTGTTCCGGAGAACCGGGACGCTCTCCTGGCCCATATGGTTTCACGAGGCGGTCGATGCCGAGCTCGAAGGTATCTGACACGATTAATTATGATCGGAGGAATTACAATGCAAAAAAGGAACAGCTGCTTCTTCCTCTGCTGACAAATAACTTGGAGCCAAAGCAAAGCAGCGGCGAGCGAAGAGACAGTTCATCTAACTCTGTGTCTGAGGCTCCAGCAGCTGCTTAGTGACTTCAACGAATGTAAATCAATTATTATTTTTTAGAAGAAAATTATCCTGATATTAAAAGCCGCTGTTTCATTTTGTATTTTTTTTATTTATCCTCCAAAAATCAAAAGAATTGCAGTTGTAAAAAAAAAACAAAGTATCCCTTGATTTCATAAGTTTAACGCATAAATATCATGGTTCAAAGAAGCCGAGGCAACATTTATTTACTTAACCAAATAATTAAAGATAAACATAATAAATATGTTTTTGGTTTTATCTATTTATTTTTATTTCATCTGATTTAATTTAATGACTAATGAATAATCCTACATAATACAAATCATTTTAATTATCCAAAAAAAACTTCAAATCCATCTTACTATTGCTAATTAACTATAAATATTTAACTGAATTTAAAAAGATAATTTGAAAACCCAAGGTATAATTAAAATGTTATTTATTTTGACCAAAATAAATGTGTTTAATTCCTCATCAAAAATGGATTCAACTAGCTTAAACAAATCCATGAAGTGACTGCGGTTCTCTTTGTTTAAAACCCCATTTAACATTTAATCTGTTCTGCAAATACAACGACTCACTGAGGAGCTGAACAAACAAGAGCATCTGCCCAGATTATCTCCGCCCGGGCTGGATGGTCAGCCAAACTTTTCCCAGATCGACTCCCAAACTTTATCCCCAGTCTCTTGGATCTTCCAGAGTAAAGTCCCCATTGTTTAGGAAAATGTTGAAACAACAAGTCTTAATCGACGAGTAATCAGGTGCGGAAAACAGATAAAGGAGGTAAAAAGCTAAGTTTTTCTCCGAGGGATTGAAGATAAAAAGCTGGAAATAATAAAGACGTCCCTCTGAGAGTGCTAATCTCTACATATTCAAACTTCTGAAGTATTCAGACTCTTGAAAGTCGGCAGAAAAGCTCATCTTACTATTCGGGGCTTTATTGTGAAAATCCCCGCCCCTGGAGAACTTGCTATTCAACTTCGTGAGGAAAAAGTTTGAGTTTATCTTGGCGAGAATTTCTCCGTATTCTGTGTGTTAAATTTTTCTTCAGATCGTCTGATAGTCGTCTCACTGTGGGGCAGCACGAGTTAAAATAAAAGAAGTTGATATTCTGAATTACAAGATAACAACAAGCACCAGGAAATTAAGCATGTTCTGCTGTGTCTATTGAGAAGATTAAACCTGGTCGTCTCAGAGTGCGATCGTCTCAGGCCCACTTTGCACTGAGGGGAGACTCTTGGACTTTTATTACATCATTCAGCAGGCGTCCCGGATGTAGCGCCAAAAAACCTCCAATCACATGACCACCCGGCTTCAGCTGCTATTTATTATATTATTATATTTATTTATTATGATTATAAAAAAAAGCTCATAATTCCTTTAATTTTTTTCTCAATAGCGTAAAATATTCATTATAAAATGATCGACGTTGTCTTAATAAAGATGGGCATTGCTGAGACATGTTTAAGTTTTTCTACAAATGCATTCAAGGCTTGTAACCATTATGTAACCTGTACATGTAGTTGCGCTATATATCCACCAGAGGGTTCTGTCTTCATTCAAACACCTCCTAATCCTATAACACTAAAGCCCTTCCTGTAGTTACCAGACACAAATGATTTATTCTTGTAGATCCACTTCTAATGAGTACTTAATTATAGCTAACGTAACAGAAAAATCAAATGCCTTATTTACCATTTTTTAGACTACAAAGTGCAAGTTTAATCCTCTAATCTTCTCAAATTCAACAGTATTACTTATAAGCCATTTATCAAGTCTGGTTTTACTTCGTGACCTTGAACTGATTTTATGCGGTACACAGCTCTCAAAAATATGTCAGATTGGTAAACTATAAAGCCGCATCAATAGTCACCCGTGAAGCTCCGTTGTAATATGCATCGTGGAGTTATACAAGGAAACCACGCTATATTTATTTGGTAATTTACAAACTATTTAAGCCCTGTATAATTATAAAAATAGACTTGTTTTTAACTAGTCATATCTTTCCATTCATTTTTTTTTTTTAATCCCTTCTGGAGTTTGCAGGGACACTGGAGACCATCCCGGTTTCTACGGACGAGACTGACTAGACAGTCATTGATTTTTCTAAATTGTTATGATTTGCTAGACGTGTAGACGATGACACTCCTCGTCTCTACATATATAAAGTATCATTATTATAACAATCATAACCATTAACAGACAATAGGCTGAAAAGTATTCATCACAATTAACACTGTGTCCCTTTATACACCGAAGTCACAAAATGAAATGTAAGTACGGTTTATTAAATGTTGGTTGCAGCTGCTGCTGAGTTTCTCTGGCGCACCAGCCGACGGTGAGGACTTGTGGCAAAGTCACCTGAGGGAAACAACGCTGCAGATGTTGCTGCTAATCCTCCGCACAGATCGCTGCACCTTAAAATGGTCTTATTTCTTTGTCGACTCCAGCTCGGCAGCTGTTTGTTTTTCCCAGCCGGCTGTTTGAACAACTCTGACATTCAGACTCAAAACAATTTAATGATGTTTTCTCATCCGCGTTTCATCGTTCCCTGCCTTGAAATATGCATCTTTTTCTTGGCAGAAGCTCGATATTGTTTCCAATGATGTTTAGATTCTTGCTGTAAAAATGGCTGCAAAAATGTATCTTTTTGAATGTTTGCAAAGGATTTACTGGTGGATAAGAATAAGTATTACTAAACATTTATCCCAGCGAATTGTGGCAAGAGCCCCACCACAGATACACACAATAAATGTAAAGTTTAAAGTTCTCAATCAACCTCTGTATGTTTCTTGACTGTGGGAGGAAATTGGAGTACTGTCTGGCTTTGACCAATCATAGCAATGCAAACTGTTGTTGTAGTATTTGTTTTTTGTTATCATTACTACAGATATTATTAGTTAAAATGTGACTACAAACTATTATTAGAAATATTAAATTAACCATTTAAAAAATGTCAATACTATTCAAAGCACATTTATAAACACATTTATTCATACACATTTATGAATCAGGTATTTTATGTACTTTGTTTTTAATAAGGCATTGATCGAAATATTGGGTCTCAATACATTTAACATAAGCAGAATTAATTTCTGTGTAAAAAAAAATTACCAATGTTAGTAGCTCTAATCTTTTCGTATTTGTACAAATCGTGTCAACAAATGAATGTTCATTCCAGTGCCCAAGAAACCAACCATCTCTAGCCTTAATGACTTTCGCCCGATTACAACGTAACAACGACCATCATGAAGTGCAGTATCCGCTGCAGAATTGAAAGATTCAGAAACAGCTACTTTTCTCTGTCAATCAGACTGTTAAACGCAGTATAACACGATAATCTTTGCAACATTTTAAACTGTTTATATTGTTTATACTGTCTACAATTTTTGTGCACTATTTTAAACCGTTTACAATTTTCATTACATTTTAAGTCTTACTTTTAACTGCACTACTTTTATCCCATCTATACTTATTTACATTTATCCAAATCACAGTTATAGTTATTTATATTTACTCTATATCCCGATTGTTAACAGCCAACTACAACAAATTCAATGCTGTGCTTTTTTTAGCGGTTGCCAAGGAACAACATTTCACTTACAGTTTCACTGTTTTATTTTTCTGTGCAATGACAATAAAAGGAAGTCTAAGTCTAAGTTTATTAAAAATATTAATGAAGTATGAGAATAAAGTTATACTGTATAATCGGCTAAAATAACTAAATATCCATGTTTTTCACATGAATTTTGAGTAGGTTTTTAGTAGAGCTGATTTTTATGTGCAAGTCTGTGTGGATTTAAAATTTTTCAATGAATGAGACCCAGTTTGTTTAAGGTAAAATGCATTCAGAACAGTCGGCGAAAAACTATTTTAAAGCATAAGTGTTTAATGCTTCTAAAATACTTTTAGAAAACTAGATTATGTTACCTTTGGTTGCTATCCAATACCAAACCACATTGTTGTTTGTTTGTTTTGATATTCTACATATTTCTTGTTTCACTCTTTCGATGGCACAGATAATAAGATGTTTTGTAACTACTTTTTAAAACTTGTTCGGCTCAATACGACCAGAACCATCCAATCCATAAATATCAAAATAACTAGTTTCAACTTTGCCAGAATCGCAATTTCATATCTAGTGCAGGAAGTGAGTGAAACACAAACATGTACAATCTCGCTCCGATGATTTTATCACACTTATTGTAAGTTTCAGAAACAAAAGGCGACTCGTGTGGTTCTGTGTGTTTGGAGCAGCTCCAGAGCTTCAGGCTCCAGCACAGTGTTTAGTTTCCAGGCTGTCAGAGATCAAAGTTTGTCATCAAAGAAAAACAGCTTGATTGTGTCTTTTGGTTTGTTGCCCGAACGGCATCAAACTGTATCGAGGGGCGGCGTTCAAGAGATTCTCTGTCTTTTTGAAGGCAACATCCGAATCGTAGTCGTCAAACATTATCGTTAATTACAGAGTAAGATCTGGTTCAAACTCTAGTTCTTTACAAAACTATAAAATCTACTGTTAATGACGTATTGATGAGTATTTCGTTTTTCATTCGTCCTTTTTCATTCCGTTTTCTGAACTGTTTTTGAACTCATCATCCATCATCATCAAGCATTATCTGTTGCCGGGTCACTCTTTTGTAAAGCTAACATCCATCCTTGCGTTGATTAATGTCGAGACCTTCCAAAGCTATAACGTTGTCTGTCATGCGTCCAGTCTGAACCAGAACATTTCTCTCCAAAGGGGCAGCAGCTCTACTCCAAGTCTAGCGTGGATTGATGAGCTACACTATTGACAGCTGCTCTTTTTTCACTATGTTTCGAGTCCATACTTAAGAGAGGAAAGTCGATACAAAATCTTCAAATTTAAAGACATTCATTCGCAAATAGTCCCAGAATATTGGAGTTTTCCTGCTCGACTTGTTCACTGCTTATACTGGCTTTTTGTATGTGTTATTCATTTCTGATGAATTTAAAAGCTGAGTTTTTCATTCTAAAATAAACGTGTCATTGTGGTTGATATTTCCATTTTAAATTTTGTTGTCAAAGAAAATATATAAAGGAGAAGCAGATTGATACAAGACTTGGATGGATACTTGGTACCATCATGTCACGGGTTCTGACATCAACAATAATCAATACGAAAAGAAAAGCAGATTTCTTATTTGCACATGTACTTTAATTGTAATTAAAGTCGAGAACTTTATTAACAGGACTCTCCTGGCAAAGACCCTCATGCGTGCACAATTTAACATCATTGAAAACCAGATCCAAGGAGAATGAATTTTTATATTCCATTCTTCAGGGGCGTGGTCGACCTGCCTGACAAGCGCTGTAGCCTGAACTAAGAGGACAATACACGTAGCTATAGATTCCTCACGTTCAATCTACAGCCTTGTGTCAAGCGTCCACGTCTCTCTGAATCTCCCTCACCAGGGGGGTGGAAACAACCAAAAGTTATTACAGTGTCTGTAACAACGTGCAACAACATGGCAGCGACGCACCCCATATTGTCTAGCCTTCCTCCCTGCATACTGAGCAGCTTCCATCTGGCAGGTGAGCATTCCCACCTTCCATTTTCCAGCAACCTCCTCGTGTCTCGTGTCCGTCTTCTCTGTTCTTTATTAGCCTTTCTTTTTCCCCCGGCTACTCATCTGCTTCCACCCCTGGCTCCCTTTTTTTTTTAACCACCTTTATCTGTACATCCACCACCAGGCTGCGTGGAAGATTGATCCCGGCGCTCTTCAGAGTGCACGCCGCCATGCAAGAGCATGCTAATATATTATGGGATGTGTACGCCTGCACGCACACACGCAGACTGGAGGTACTCCTTCTTCTTCCTCCTCGGGCTGTAGCATCTGAACAGTCGTATTTAATCAGCGTCTCTGTGGGCAGCGGGGTGGTAGATGGGGGGGAAGGGCAGAGGTGCAGGACGGCGGTGGGGGTCTCCGGCTATGGGTAGTAGCTACTGTGCACTCACACACCGTGTAATTGTGTTACACACACTAATTCTCCTGATGTGTGCCGGCGTAATGCAGCGAACGTGCGTCGCTGGCCCTGACCCACATCCCCCCCCCCCGATACTCACATTAGTCTTAAATCAATGTCGCACATCGAAGCGCTGGAACATTCGTTCATTTCTCCTCGTCACAACTTCTATATTTTCTGAGTCACCGCCGCGGCCTTCATTAATCACCGTGAGGGTTTGAAATCACCCTTAACTCTGCGGTCCTGGTGGGGAGATGACGGAGACTGATGTTCTCAATTACCTCACCTACGCTGATCTCACATCACCTGCGGGTCACAAGAGCACGGGCGACGCCGTTTCTCTCTGGGAAAATGCCGGCGCGCCACACAAAGGTACCGGGAAGGTGGATGAATCACACTATAAAATACCTTCTGTTCTTGTTACAGACCAGAGCAAAGTCAGGCGGACCTTTGCCTGTTCTTATGCAGCTCTCATGAGGTCGCTATGAAACTGATGATGAAGAAAACTTCTCAGAGCTATTGCCATGATGGTTATAATTTTCCTTTTCTAACAATTGTGTTACCTCTGGATCAAGGTGTTTTGAACCAGTGATCGGCTGATGAAGCTTCATGAAGCAGTGTCATGTTGTTAAAAATCCACAAATTATCTTGCGTTTTTTTAGACATTTAATTATTGTTCTTTTGTTTTTTGCTTTCATTTTGTATGTCACTATTTCTTTCCACCGGCAGTATTCTTGTATTTAGATGTATTATGTCTCTTAAAAATGCAATCCCTTATATATATCTATAAATCTATAAATCTATATATCTATATAAAGATATAAAGATATAAAGATATAAAGATATATTATTATTATAATATATGGATGGATGGATGGATGGATGGATGGATGGATGGATGGATGGATGGATGGATGGATGCATGGACGGACGGACAGAAGGACGGATGGATAGATAGATGGATATAAAATATTATTAATTATTATAATAATTTTTGTTTGATGGCGCCTTTCAAGGTACCCAACTACGCCACATTCTTCCCATATACTCATGATTTATTTTTGTGAAAATTGTATTGAAATGTACAGTATATACATTGACATTTTTAAATTCACATTTAGAATATATTTTCCTCCTTGTTCATATTTTTTTTTCCAATTGTTTTTTTGTCTTACCTGCCAAACAACAGTCACAATAGGTAGTACAGTGGAAAATAAAAACGTACTTAACGGATCCTCTAAGACATCTAATGGTTCTCTCTCACAAAAATATGTTGAATTCTACAGTAACAACTGTGATACAGTATTTTTGTAACGCAAACCAAGCGCAAAGAAAGAGAATGTAACCCAAATGTAAATCCCTTATGATTCCCAGTTGTTACACTCAACAGAAATAATGTCCTTTTTCATCAGAGATAAGTGCAGACTCATCAAAAAAGCCTCAGTATATCTAAAACGACAAGCTCTTTTTTCTGTTGTTCATTACGTCACTCGGCAGTTCCATTCAGACAAAAGAAATGACTGAAAGTCCTTCAAGCGGAAATCTTGTGTTCTTGGCGTGTCTTTAATGTCCAGACGTTACAAGATGCTTTGTGTAAGTGTTTGCTGCACGAGAGACGGCAAAGAACCAAGCTTTGTGTCGGGATTATGGACAGATTTTGAAATATTCAAGTGCGTTATATCTGTTGTTTAGTCTTTTCAATTAATTTCTTATCTAGCTTCATTGTGTCATGCAAGATTGTGTATGTTAGCATCAGTGTAACAGCCAAAATAATTAAAGTCTTTGTTTTCCATTGAAACATGACCCAGAAGATAAAATATTTCCCTGGAAAACACCCTCAGATACGTCCATCAATAACCTGACAGGGCTTCACATGGTTTCTCTACAGTTGTGATGAACAGGAAATAGCATATTTCCTAAGCTGGTCATACCACCAACAATCCTTCTCCATGTCGCCTCACACTTGAACTCATTGAACTGAGCCAACGGGTGCTTTGCCGATGAAGACACATGGTCCACTTGCATCATCCTGGACTTTGAGATGTTGAACCACTTACTACTATAGTGCTTTATTTGGATCTGCTGTGTTCAACATGGACTTAGACATAAGTAGAACATAGGTAATATCAAACACTCAACCTAAAGATTCCTTACTATTCTTCTCTGTCTGTATCTCCTGCTTGGGGTTCACCCAATCTCCTAAATCTTAACCTTTATCATCTATAGTCCTGATGGATAAGTTCCTGTATTTAGTACCTTCATGAGATGACATCTGTCTCTCCTCACCACGTGTACAAACCGTCTGACAACCTAACTTGGTCTCCCATTTTTGAGCTTCATCCTTCTGGTGCATCCTGATCATCTTCAACTCTGACTCTTCTGACTCTGTCAGATCTAAACCAGAGGTCTCAATCAATAACCAGAGGTTCTTTTTGGCAGTCAAGATTCAGGGTGAATTAAATGTGTATTCACTTAACAGGAAGTATGACATTAGCTTTACTCTGGAGCAGAAACAAAGACTTCCGACATCAAACCCGAGGTCTTTCTTCACCCAAACTTCTTATGGTTGACACTTGGAATTACAAAAATATAAACTTTGATTCTTTTTTAAAAGTGTCAAAAATCGCAATAAGACTTTACCCTTTCATCAGGAGGTTTTTTTCCAGAAGTTTTGATTTGAAATTATTTGGCAAAAGTGGAATTATCTTGAGTAACAATAACAGTCTTTCATGGTGTAGAGTAGAAGTTTAAAGGCAGAAGACGTGGAGTCATAATAGCCGGCAGGTAGAAGCATTCGGTGTCACTGTTTATCAAGAGAACTCAAAGCTGACGCTCACCTAAACTTACTGATGACACACACACACACACACACAGACACACACACACAAAGCTTCGCCACAAACAGTACTGACAGATCAAAGTCTTTGACAAAGTTAACTTGTTCAAAGTGCAATTTTACTTTGTGGTAAAGTTTATAAATATCATCTTATATTGCTTTTTTATTTTTGATTAAAAAAAGGGTGGAAATCCTGCGACTGAGTCTGCAGTGGTAGATGTCTCAGTCAAGAGACATATAACACATCATTCACCCGTTCTCTGGTCAACTCATCTAGCTGATGTCAGGGAACTCGAAAGGATATCGTGACTCATGGGTGAATCCAGTGGTACTGGTCTGTGAGACATTTGTTACTGGGCTGCATGGAAAAAAATGATATAATTTGTGTTTGAATGATTATAACACAAAGGTGTTGTTTTAGCACGTGACTAGTGTGTGACTAATACAAATGTGTAAAAAACAATCGAATTCCAATTCCTAATTCCTTATTCCATATGAATAATGCTTAAACACAACTTGGCTCAAAGTCTCTAGAAGCTAGAAGACACACATCACAGTATCGTCGGCATACAATCGAACATACGCAGATGCAAATACACAGATACCCTATTTTCCGCACTATAAGGCGCATTTAAAAGCCTTTTTTTTCAAAAAAAAGGGTTGGGGACAACAACTGATGAATG
The DNA here is from genome assembly GCF_982586985.1 of Callionymus lyra. Classification (NCBI taxonomy): domain Eukaryota; kingdom Metazoa; phylum Chordata; class Actinopteri; order Syngnathiformes; family Callionymidae; genus Callionymus; species Callionymus lyra. The sequence continues at coordinate 27,713,890 of NC_141827.1, forward strand.
CATTAAGAAAGCTTTTTCACACATTTTATGATTACCCTCAGTCTAGTGTCAGGAATATTAACAGTTTTAACACGAGTAACTTACTAAACATATTTTCAGTAAAGCCCCCCCATGCTTTTTGGTTGCATAAAAGACATAAAATCAGTCTAAACCAGAAGAAAAACTGTAGTTAAAAGTCTCATTTCAGAACTAAAATTAGCCGAGAACTGATAACAAGAAGATGACCAGCGTGAACGTGCCAAGAGAGAAACCAATTTCTGTCTCTCTCTCTCGTCTGTGCAAAAGGCTTTACACACTCTGGAGGGGCCAGCAGAATGAAAGCCGGTCCAACTGGCCGTCCAGATAAGCCGGGCCAGGGAGAGAAGGAGGGTTCATCTGGTTAGCATAAGAGGTGAAAGTCAAAGTCTCTAAAACCAGTCCTCACCCTCCTTCCACCGGCAGCTGCACCAGGCATCTCCCGCAGACGGAGCCCCCAAACAAAGATGGTCAGTGGCATTGTTTAGGTTGGCACGGCGACAGCTGTGTGTGCGCCGTCTCACTCTCGCCTCTCGGCTTTATCAACATCCCAGCGGCTCCTCTGCTCTGCTGCCAAGGCTGCACCACCAAGTCTGACTATCTCCAGGCTAAATACTTCACTCTGGTATTCTCCTGCTGACCCTGGATCTGGGAATATTCCAGAATCTTCACAAACTGCTCTTGTCAATCAATCTGAGCCCCTTTTGTTGCTGGACGGAGTTTGAACCGGAGACGAACCGCTTCCCAACTTCACCTTTCCTGTCTCAACGCCAACCCTTGGTCCCCCTTTTACACTTTTCTCTCCAATTTTAAGATCAAGAAATCAGTTTCATTCATTCAGTCTCTACTGTTGGAAATGGCTCTGACACAAAATCCAGGCTCCACAGGTCATTTGAGAGCTTTTGTCAAGCTTCATTCCACCAAACACAATGGTCTCAGACTCGGAGATGGATCAGTGGATTGTTTAGAGAAACCAACAAGTCCATTAACGTGCCTATGGTTCTGTTTATGTGTCATATACAAGGACAATAGTTACATGTATACTAGAAGTAGTATTAAGATAACAGTTTATAATGTCATCACAACTTCATCATAATTCTCAGAAGTTCAGTTGCAATAATATTGTATATATTCTTGCCTTAAAGTGGGAAATACTTCAATTTTTCCAGGTTGATAACTTTATTTGTATATTGAATAAGGTATTTTAGCTAAACGCAGTATATTAACTCCTTACGAAAGACCTTTTTGAGGAGAGTTTTAAAATGTTATAATTTTTTTGAATGTGATTCCATATTTAAATGTTGACACACTTGCCTTCCCTTTTAATTGTATTAACATTTATATAACATTAAATAATCAAATTGTTTCCCCAAACATGTAGATGCTTTTACAATGCTTTATTTTTACAATTTAATTTCTTCTGAACTCGCAAAAAAGTCGTAATATTATTATTTATTGTATTTATTTCATGCTGCAATATTCATTAAATTTCTTAAAGTACACCAATTTTTTTCATTATCTTTATTTTTTTAAATACATCAATTAATAATAAATAAATATGAATTAAATGATCAAACCCGGATTCAATGTTGTTTTAAGTCACATCAACCCACGTGTTGAACGGGATGTTGGACTCAATGCTGGCATAATAGAGGCATCAATCTATTTTGTCTGCGGTGCGTTCACTGACCCGATCATTATTTAACGTCCAAAACTAACATGTAACCGAACTCGATCTGTAACCAGGTCCTTCTCTGTCTATATGACAACAATGCATTCACTGACACCAATTGAGTTATTTAAAATATATTTTAAATACATATATATTTCTAATATCGCAGTTTTGTGTAGTTCTAGTGACATCCAGTAACACTCCAGAAACAGGATGAACCCCCCCCCCCTCCTCCCGGTCCAGTTCCCCTCCTCTCCGGTTCCGTAAGATCCAGCAGAACTGACCGCGCGTCTCCCAACTTTCCCTCCCGCCGCCGGAGGATGGAGAGAGAGAGAGAGCGCTCACCTTGAGAGAAGAGGGGTCTCATTCATGAGTAGATCCCGGTTTAGTTCCCGAGCCGGTCCCGTTACTTTTCCTCCTCGGGTCAGTGTGGACGTCAGACACGCTCGTGAGAGTCATCCGGGCAGCGACTCTGTCAGCCGCTCAGATGGAGACCCTCCCGTCTCGTTCTCTCTCTTTCTCCTCCCTCCCTCTCTCTCTCTCTCTCTCTCTCTCTCTCTCTCTCTCTCTCTCCCTGAGTGTGTGCGTGAAGTCACATCAGTTCATGTGCGCGTCACGTACAGTGTGCGCTCGCAGACACAACCCCCCGGCGCGTCATTGTGTAGCACTTGTAGAGAACAATGTTCGATTTTTATTCCCATTGATACGTTCCCGCTCTAAATATATCTATTTATTTTTATTGATCAGTGACGCGTTGGTGAGGTTTCATGAAACACCTGGTCAAGTTTCATGAAACACCACATGTTTTGAAAGATCAAATATACACATTACTAGTTTCTATGACGCTGTGTGTCTCAGGTTGACAAGTAAACGTGTATTTTTTCTCAAAGATGTTTCAAATATTCACAAGTTTATGTTTTAAAAAAAAGGAGAATACCGTTAATACGTTCACCCCTTTAAAGGTGTAGTGTGAAAAATAACTGCGCCATCTAGTGGTGTCAAAGTAGAAGAGAGTTTTATTTTTTGTACACTGAAGGATTTTCTTTCTATGTAACGTAAATGTTTCTCTACGTTTGTGTGTTTGATAAATTGATGATTCAACCTGGGTGTCCCCCATCTATCGCCCAGACTAGATGGGATGAACTCCATTCTGCTGCTAGCCTGTACTTGGAGAAGAAGTAAAAACTATATATAAAAACTATAAAAAATATCATATATATATACGCAAATAAAAGGTTTACTTCATAACACAATTAAAAATGAGTTTCAGATGGATTCATTGATCAATAAATACGTGAAATTGGCAGCGTGGTTAGCAGAAACTGAAAGGTTATGATGTAACCTTTAAACGCAGGACAAAAAAAGGATTCAGATATAAACTATGTTATGTTTGATTTAAAAGAAGAGTTATGAAACTCAAAATAAGATCAATAAAAAAGTTAATTAAAAAAAAGAACGAAGTCATATTGAGAAAGCGATTGAGCAGCAGACGATGTCATAAATATATAAGTTTGAAAAGTAAAAAAAAAAAAACAGAACAATACAGAATATACCATTATTGGAGTAGGAATAGTATTAATATAAATATTTGCAGTTGATAAAAAATACAAACCTAAAAAATGCTGAAGCACATTTTTATTAATAAAGTTAAATAAAAGAAATGAAAAACATTAACTATAAATAAGAAGAGATATTCATTCTAAATGGAAAATGAATGAATGATTACAGGCTTCTACTTAAATGAGAAGGGACTGCAATTTTCTTTCCTGCCTTCATAGAAAACCGAGAGAAATATTCTCCTTTGAAACGAGTGAATTCATCAGTTTATTGAGTCTGTACATAAACACTGCCATCTATAGGCGAAGAGATGAATCGAATTATTGCTACGTAGGAAATGTTTTAAGTACATTTGCTGCAACAAAGAACTGCTTCAAACCAAAAAAAAAATGAATGTGTTTGTTACAAAAGTTTGCTGTTGCCTCAATACCCTTCTTTTTACTTGTTTATTTTTTTAATGGTAGTCAAGTCTGACAGGATGTGGCTCCAGCATCCACCTGTCTGTGTCTCATTATCTGCCTTTGTTGCATCTAAGATGAGCTGGAGATGTGAGACTGGCTACCTGTCGAGGGCCTGGGATGTTCAGTGTGGCCGGGGGAGTCCCAGAGGCCCCCCCAGTCCAGATGGCCCCTCTACCTCATGTCGGCAGCCGTCATCACACACACACACGCATGCAGCTCACACACACACACACACACACACACACACACATACACATAAAAAAACTGGGCTGCAGGTAGTAAGAAAACTAGTGGTTTTAAAAAACTAATTTCAAGGGTTTGTAGTTTGATAGCGCGCCACAGGACTGGAGGGTTACGTTAGAAATGAATATCAAATTATATTGTCTTTTTAATCTGGATAAAGAGTGGTAAATAGAATAAAATCAATACTGTTCAAATAGTTGCATGATAATAACAAAAATAAAAATACTATTTTTATTTCAGCAGAAAATGAAAGAAGCCCAACGTCTAAGAAGTAATCTTCATTATCTCCATGTGAAGGACCTGTACCTGCGTCTCTCCACGCCCTGCTGTTGTGTGACTTATTGAACATCTACAGCTGAGTAAGAAAGATGATTTGTGCTCTTGTGAATGACGTTCAGTAATTGTGCTATTTCTCAATGTTAGATAACTATACAGTATATGCCACTCGCCTGCTGAATTACTCACCAGCGTCTGGAGCGGTTGTGAATTTGATGAGCTTTACAAATACTGTGATGGAGGAAAATATGGTTTATTTCATTAAAGATAACACAATTGTAATAAACAACAACAAAAAAAACATATGACAAAACTTTATGATTTTACTTCTGAAATTGACTCTTAAACATCAATATTGACTTGTGTCACCGTTATCACCACTAAGCTATCAAAATGCTAACAAGCTAGCTTTGATAAAATCTATTTTTGTTTAAAAATAATGTTTATTAAAGGGATAGTTCGCCCAAGTGTATTTCATTTTCTACTCATCCTCTTGTCTTCTAAGGGTTGGGATTGTTTTCAGAGTATTCGGTTCCTTTTTAGAGTTATTGTCAAAAATGTATGTTCATGCTAATGTAGCGACTGACACTAAGTCGTCATATTCATCTTCCTCCAAAAAGACACTTAAAAAACATCCAAATAAAACCTCGTCTGTAACGTCCATCTTGTATTGAAGCCTCCGCGTGAGAAATCGTTACGGAAAAACGTATCAGTCTTAGAGTCAATCCTCATTGAAAGAGATTATGTCATGCTATGCTCTATTAGCATGGATATGTGTATGTATAACGGAACAGGTTATTCTAAAAATAATCCCAACCCTTAGTCGACATGAGAGTAAGTGGAAAATGAGTAGAATTTGTGTAAACTATTACTTAATAAAAAATGATAAATAAATAATTAATTTAAAATCAAAACTGGATTTCATCAAAGCCAGCTTGTTAGCATATTGAACTAGCTTAGTGAATTCTGGGCTAACCAACCCTTGAAAAATAACACACAAATATATATAAATCGAAATAATTAAATTCAACAGTAATAAAACCAGAATCTCTACATTGAAACATTTTTTATGTGATTTTTACGAAGACTTTTGATAAGAATTATAGCGACACATGTAGGCTGGGACCTTTTATAGCGAGAAATAAAAAGTGATAAGCCACAGCAGCACAGCAGTGAAATTAATTTTACACCAGTTCGACGCAGGAAGTGAAGATTTATGTCCGGTGGCTGCGCAGGAAGCAGCGTGCCCTTTAGGAGGGAAGGATGCCAGAATGTCAGGGCGGCTAATACGTTCACTCCTCTGAGTGTTTGTTAGCAGAGCGCTCGTTGTTAACAACCTGACCCGTGATGCGCTCGTTCGTGACGATTACAACATGTTTGGTATGACAACTGCAGACACGTGGATGTAATAAGTATTGATCAAATGTTAATAGGATTCAGCATCGGCGGGTCTGCTGTTGATGGAAACGTACGGACGGTTAGCAACATATGGCAATGAAAAAGAAGTTAGTGGAATGAAAAGGTCAGTGATAAAAAAGAAGAAACTTTACCTTTCTTGACGGGCTGAAAACAAGGTGGATATTTTGGTAGAAAAACACATGGACTACCAAAAGATTGCAGCTGTTACTTTGTTCTATCTCATCTTTAATTCTAAACTTTGACAAAACACCAGATTTAAAAAGTATAATTCAAAACAAAAAGAGAACTTGTGGAAGAGAAAATGTAATATTATTATTTTAATATGAAGCTGATATAGGTGAGAAAATGCATGAGAAGAAGAAAGTTGAGGCATTTATCTCGGACGATTGTATGTTCCTTCGAATGCCAGCCCAAATTAAAATGGTCTTTAATAAATATTGATAACTTTGCAAAATTAATTTGACTAGGTATTGTTTATTGTATTTAAAAAAATAATTTTTTTATTATTTACATTTTTGTCGTGCAAATAATATATTATTTTCAGTATTGTTATTTTATGGTTTATATTTCAATAAAGTGTATGTAAGATAAATATATATATATATATTTTAAATTTGCATTTAACATATATCCATGCCATGTTAATTTTGTGGTGGCAATTCAACTTTCGGCCTCTAGATGGAAGCAGTCATTATGTCCTCTGCAGCTAAAGTAACACTGAAATCCGAGAAATCCCAGCGATGACTGAGGACGAGAGGATACAGTTGACCCAAGCAGCTTTTAAAGCTGATGTTTTTACATATTTTTGTTTAAAAAAAAGAAGCAGTTACTTCATCAAGAGTCATGTGGTCTATAAATTCTACAACCCCAGATCAAGTACTTGACCATACTAGAAATATATCCTTGTTTTTACAGTATCACAGTATATTGTCATATCATTGCCGCATAGCGGGATATGTGTCTTATAGCAAGATTCTTGCAAAATAAAACCACCAATAAATACTTAATTTTCCATTTAAATCAATGTGATTTCTTATTTGTAATTATATTTAATCAAAATTATAAAAAAGTTTTCTGGTGTGTACTCTTCCCTGCATAATTAGCAGTGGTAATGTTGATGCTGATGTTTGGTAGAGGTTTTGAAATGTGTAGCTTATATTTTGCACAGGTTATGAAATGGGTAGCTTATGTTTGGTGGAGGTTATGAAATGGGTAGCTTATGTTTGGTGGAGGTTATGAAATGGGTAGCTTATGTTTGGTGGAGGTTATGAAATGGGTAGCTTATGTTTGGTCGAGGTTATGAAATGGGTAGCTTATGTTTGGTGGAGGTTATGAAATGGGTAGCTTATGTTTGGTGGAGGTTATGAAATGGGTAGCTTATGTTTGGTAGAGGTTATGAAATGGGTAGCTTATGTTTGGTGGAGGTTATGAAATGGGTAGCTTATGTTTGGTGGAGGTTATGAAATGGGTAGCTTATGTTTGGTGGAGGTTATGAAATGGGTAGCTTATGTTTGGTGGAGGTTATGAAATGGGTATCTTATGTTTGGTAGAGGTTATGAAATGGGTAGCTTATGTTTGGTGGAGGTTATGAAATGGGTAGCTTATGTTTGGTGGAGGTTATGAAATGGGTAGCTTATGTTTGGTGGAGGTTATGAAATGGGTAGCTTATGTTTGGTGGAGGTTATGAAATGGGTAGCTTATGTTTGGTGGAGGTTATGAAATGGGTAGCTTATGTTTGGTGGAGGTTATGAAATGGGTAGCTTATGTTTGGTGGAGGTTATGAAATGGGTAGCTTATGTTTGGTGGAGGTTATGAAATGGGTAGCTTATGTTTGGTGAAGGTTATGAAATGGGTAGCTTATGTTTGGTGGAGGTTATGAAATGGGTAGCTTATGTTTGGTGGAGGTTATGAAATGGGTAGCTTATGTTTGGTAGAGGTTATGAAATGGGTAGCTTATGTTTGGTGGAGGTTATGAAATAGGTAGCTTATGTTTGGTGGAGGTTATGAAATGGGTAGCTTATGTTTGGTGGAGGTTATGAAATGGGTAGCTTATGTTTGGTGGAGGTTATGAAATGGGTAGCTTATGTTTGGTGGAGGTTATGAAATGGGTAGCTTATGTTTGGTGGAGGTTATGAAATGGGTAGCTTATGTTTGGTCGAGGTTATGAAATGGGTAGCTTATGTTTGGTCGAGGTTATGAAATGGGTAGATTATGTTTGGTTTGAGGTTATGAAATGGGAAGCTTATGTTTGGTCGAGGTTATGAAATGGGTAGCTTATGTTTGGTAGAGGTTATGAAATGGGTAGCTTATGTTTGGTCGAGGTTATGAAATGGGTAGCTTATGTTCGGTCGAGGTTATGAAATGGGTAGCTTATGTTTGGTGGAGGTTATGAAATTGGAAGCTTATGTTTGATCAAGGTTATGAAATGGGTAGCTTATGTTTGGTGGAGGTTATGAAATGGGTAGCTTATGTTTGGTCGAGGTTATGAAATGGGAAGCTTATGTTTCGTCGAGGTTATGAAATGGGTAGCTTATGTTTGGTGGAGGTTATGAAATGGGTAGCTTATGTTCGGTCGAGGTTATGAAATGGGTAGCTTATGTTTGGTGGAGGTTATGAAATTGGAAGCTTATGTTTGATCAAGGTTATGAAATGGGTAGCTTATGTTTGGTCGAGGTTATGAAATGGGTAGCTTATGTTTGGTCGAGGTTGTGAAATGGGTAGCTTATGTTTGGTTTAGGTTAAAGAAATTGGTTGGTTCTGTTTGGCGCAGGTTATGAAATGGGAAGGTTATGTTCGGTAGCTATAAATATTCTTGCTCCCACTAATTTCCAAGCTATTTTACCAAATAACATGCAGTTAAATCGGCGCGTCCGTCCATTCAAAAGAAACACCTTGGGTTGAATCTTACCTCTGCTGCTTCTTCATCACGGTTTCTGTTCAGTTACTTAGGTAACCGCCTCGGCCGTTCAGCCAGCTCCGGTGTGTTTGCGTGCGCGGTATTTTACTGCCGTGTGCACATGCTCATTATGATTATTGTCCTCTTGCTCGGGGGCTTCTTCTACTCACTCGCCAGCCGGTACAAGATGCAATCTTCTCCTTGGAAATAAGGCATTTTAACCACAAAGCTGCAGGGAGAGAAAAAAGAAACAGAGATGCAAATTGAGAGAGCAATGAAAGAAAAGCCCAATCAAACTGTCATAACATGGAGAATAATAAAGACGGGGGCCATAAGAACCTTTCAAACATCCCTGCAGAAAGAAAGGAATCCGGAGAACCTCATTTGCGCTAAATAGTCGTCGATTCACACCGAGTCTCACCCAATCACATCCATCATCTGCAGGCTTAATAAGAAGTTCAGAGAAGGACGGCGTGCCGTGAAAAACAATTATCTTCATATTCTCCAGGTGCTCCGGCGCGTATGCATCTCTCTCAGCATATTCTACATACCATAAAGTGATGAGTCTGAATACATCATTAAAAATCACGCCTCAACACTAACTTGGTGTTGGTTGGCATTCCTCCACTTGAGGCCTGTGACCACCATGTCGTTCTTCTATCACTTACAGTGAGGAGACTCTTCCCCCATAGATGTCTGTCATCAAAGGCATCCTTCTTCTGACTTTCTTTTTTTGCTTAATTGGTGTTCTCTTTGGAGCTGACGACTCTGCTCTTCTCTAATTTTTCTGTCACTTTTAAAGATACCTCTGCAGATGCCAGACCTCACACTTCTGCTTTTGATGTTCCCCCTTTTTGAGGGATTCATCAACAGAATCCATGGCTGGAACTCCAGGGCTTTGAAACATGAAAACCTGTACAGTATAAGAAATATAAATATGAATTAGAGGCAGAAATAGAGACTGTTTTTCTCTCTGCTGCTTTGTAATCTCTTAAAATATATCGTTTAATATTGTTAGATTACAGATTATAGATTTGATTATAGTTGTTTTTAATTACAGTTGAAAAATGTTTGATTTCAGTTTAAAAAATAGTTTGATTTCAGTTGAAAATTGTTTGATTATAGTTGGAAATTGTAGGATTACAGTTGAAAACTGTTGATTACAGTTGAAAATTGTTTGATTTCAGTTGAAAATTGTTTAATTTCAGTTTAAATTGTTTGATTACAGTTGAAAATTGTTTCATTATAGTTGAAAATAGTTTGATTACTGTTGAGAAATGTTGGATCTCAGTTAAAAAATGATTTATTACAGGTGGGAGTTTTTTGATTAAAGTTGAAAAATGTTTGATTTAAGTTTAAAATTGTTTGATTTCAGTTGAAAATTGTTTGATTTCAGTTTAAAATCGTTTGATTAAAGTTGAAAATTGACCCAGAAGCGGTCCTTGAGATACTTAAGTTTGTTTGATCAAAAAATAAATTGTGACTAAACAGGTGGAAAAATAAATCCAATTGTACCTTTGGAAAATGTTGAAAATATCCCTTTTTTGTATTTGAATGATTGAAACCTTAAACAGGAATCACATTTAACTATTAACTATTAACTATGTTGACTGATGACTTACAGTTTCTAAGTTGAAACTCTGAAAAGGTTATTTAAGGGTTATTTATAACAGTTATTTTAAAATCCATGTTTCTTTGGTTGAAACAATTGATATTGTGTTTTTTCATTCTAGCAGACTGTCTGTGTTATATTCTGTCAGTGTTATTTTGGGGTAGAATTGTCCGTTGGTATGTTTGCATTACAGGCTTTGACAAGGTGGTTTAAGTTGTATTGAAGGCCACAAAGAAACAAGAATGATTTGAAAATTGCTTCCACCCTTTGCTACGACCTCAACCCCATCACTGTCTCTCTTTTTAAAACTGTCTTTACAACTGGAGTTCTTTCCAGGACAAGGTAACAAAACCTCTCACTGCTTCGGTGTCACACTCTGGCTTAGACAACTCTCAAGAGGATTTCACACATGGCAGCCGGTTGTTGGATATGAAGTGTGAGTCTGGGAGAAACATTGTCCTTAAAGTGTTTCAAACACCCATACATTATAGTTAGCTCTGAATGTTACATTTAAACTGTTTTATTTTGATTTCAGGTGAAGATAGTTTAATTTCAGATGAACAGTCTTTGATTTTAGTTGACAATTGTTTGATTAAAGTTGAAAATTGTTTGATTTCAGTGAAAATTGTTTAATTTCAGTTGAAAATTGTTTAATTTCAGTTGAAAATTGTTTGATTTTAGTTGAACATGGTTTGATAACAGTTGAAATTGTTTTAATTATATTTGAAAAATGTTTTATTTCAGTTGAAAATCGTTTGATTTCAGTTAAAAATTGTTTAATTTCAGTTGAAAATTGTTTGATTTTAGTTAAGAATTTGTTTGACTTCAGGTGAAACTTCTTTGATTTCAGTTGAAAATAAAGTATTGCAAACATGGTGAGCTCTGAATGTTACATTTAAAAATGTTTAATTTGATTTGATTCCTTCACACAGTTTGGGGCGAGTGACCATAAAAATACCAAATAAAACGTATTTAAACTTTTTTTTTTTTTTAGTGGAAAACGGTGACATGGAATTTTTTAATTTACCAAAGCAAATGTATAGATATAAAGAAAGCATGCTTGTATGTTTCAAACAATCAATTATAAAACAACGAAAATTAAATAAACAAAGTTCCTGAATTACTCCAGAGACTTTGATATAAATTATTAGTAAAATAACTTTTAATAACCAAGTTAATTATTACTATCGTTGATTTAATGATCCAACATAAAAGGCACCTTTTATGGCATTGTTATAAATTGCCTTTCTTTGCTAACTTTCCATATTATGAAGAATAATCAAGTGAAACAGTGAACGAAGTAACAGCTTTGAATTACAACAACTCTGGGCTTCATTCACTCAATTCTAATTCATCACCGCCTGGATAATAAGAAATCGGCACAAGGAAAAGATTTCCAATGACGTGGATTTTATACACAATCTGGCTCCTTCGCTGAATTCGATTGAAAACAAATGGACTCTTTCCAGAGTTGGACCCGGAGTGAGGTCGTGTGCGAGTGTGTATGCTCGCTCTATGAGGAGTTTGTACAGGAAGTGTAAGTGATATGAAATCTAGTGATTCAGGCGTCAGTCATGCATTTTCATCACCTGACATTTACTGACATTTTGAGTCTTCCAATTTATTCCACCGCCCTCAAATCAGTACAGTGTAATGGAAACGGCCGGGGAGTCGGCGAAAAATCCTTTTGTCATAATGGTCATTGAAATTCATCAGATGTGTCAAAAACTCATTAGACGTGTTTGGCTTTTATTTTGAAGCTAATTTTCTAGTAAATGCCAAAGCAGCTCCCTTTGGAGATTAGTAAGAGACTGACCTGACTTTTGTATGCGTTGGTTAGACTCCATAGGACATCAAAGTAGAATAATGTTCATGTTGATATCATGACTTTTTGAAGATTCCAGTGTTTGAGATAAGATAAGAAAACAGCGATACTGATCTAACGATACAATGGATTTCAAATGTGTCGATACACATGCAAACTTTTGGAATGATCGTAGGTGTCACTGACTTTTAGGGACATCTTTGTAATTGTTATTCTCTCTTTTTGTTAATAAAAAATGTCCAAACATCAGCTTTTACAGAAGCTGATTTCGTCTGTATCCTCTTGTCCTCAGTCCATCAATCTCTCAGTCCGGGATCTCGCAGGATTCTGTCGATCCTTCAACTGCCTAGGAAGTTTAATCGCAACATAAAAACAAACTTTGTGAATATTTGCATATTAATTGTTAGTTTAAATATAAGAATATTATTTTACACACACATGATCAAAATCAAATGTTCAAAGTCTGGGCTACTTTAATTTTATATTTTTTAATCATATAAATCGATACAGTGCTGTTAAATATTGACACATAAATGTAGAAAAAAAAAAAAAATTATTAGTATAGTGTTTTTTTTCTTACACAATAATTTCACATTACAGTAAAAATAATAATAAAGTTTATGATTGTAACCCCTTGTTTGTTGAGTTCAACATCCCCTGATTTAAAAGGTGCGACAAACAATTTACACTTTGACATAGGAGTGTGGGACAAGCATCATTCTCATTCGTGTGAACCAAAACGTGTAAATTGAACTTGAACCTACTAAAGAATGGCGACAGCAAAATAATCTTTTGCGATTTCCGAACCAAAACAAAGATGATCTAATCCTACATGTAGCGTAACTTATTGTAGTATTTGATAAACCACTGAAAAGGCTTTGAAACAAATATAATGAAGCCAAAAATACACTTTGTATAATAACTCATTTAAAGCGGTGTGTAAATTTAACAACAGAAATATGGAAACTGTCAGAATAAACAAAAACGATGGAACCGTTTTTGGCAGGTTTCCTAGATTCATTTCAACCTATTGAGAGTGAGGAAAAAAAGTGCTACAAGGTCAATTCAAGATTCTCTTTTTGCAGTTATTTATTCTTCAATTCTCATGAGAAAGAAACCCAACAAAAAAACAGTTAAGGACGTTAACTGAGTTTGATAATATTAAAAAAAAATGCAAGGATAAAGCTTGCCAATTATGCGAATTTCTGTAGTTATTGTAGTCATGATATTTTAACTAATATACCACTCAATATAATAATTGATTAAACTGACGTTTAATGGGACAAAAGGTGGTGCTAGTATTCAGAACATATGTGCACAACTTACTGCATGTAAGAGCAAGAAAATCTGGTTCTTGAATTGGTTTTAAACTACCAGCTAGTCCCAGCAGGAGGCTGTCAACACTGAGTCCGGTTCTGTTTGAGGCTTCAGCC